>NW_027252966.1:465885-798156 GCF_044704955.1 Pristiophorus japonicus | reverse complement strand
TTTTCTTTTTCTATCTTTATTTCTATCTTTTCTTTTTCTATCTTTTTTCTTTTCTATCTTTATTCTATCTCTTTTCTTTTCTATCTTTATTTCTATCTCTTTCTTTTCTATCTTTATTTCTCCCACTCCCACCCCTCTCCTCTCCCACTCCCACCCCTCTCCTCTCCCACTCCCACCCCTCTCCTCTCCCACTCCCACCCCCTCTCCTCTCCCACTCTCCTCCTCTCCTCTCCTCTCCTCTCCCACTCCCACCCCTCTCCCTCTCCCTCTCCTCTCCTCTCCCTCTCCCACTCCCACCCCTCTCCTCTCCTACTCCCACCCCTCTCCTCTCCCACTCCCACCCCTCTCCTCTCCCACTCCCACTCCCACTCCCACCCCTCTCCTCTCCCACCCCTCTCCTCTCCTCTCCCACCCCTCTCCTCTCCTCTCCCACTCCCATCCCACCCCTCTCCTCTCCACTCCACTCCACTCCACTCCACTCCCACCCCTCTCCTCTCCTCTCCTCTCCTCTCCCACTCCCATCCCACCCCTCTCTCCTCTCCTCTCCTCTCCCACTCCCACCCCTCTCCTCTCCACTCCCACCCCTCTCCTCTCCCACTCCCACCCCTCTCCTCTCCCACTCCCACCCCTCTCCCTCTCCCACTCCTCTCCTCTCCTCTCCCACTCCCACCCCTCTCCCTCTCCCACCCCTCTCCTCTCCCACTCCCACCCCTCTCCTCTCCCACTCCCACCCCTCTCCTCTCCCACTCCCACCCCTCTCCTCTCCCACTCCCACCCCTCTCCTCTCCCACTCCCACCCCTCTCCTCTCCCACTCCCACCCCCTCTCCTCTCCCACTCCCACCCCCTCTCCTCTCCCACTCCCACCCCCTCTCCTCTCCCACTCCCACTCCCACCCCCTCTCCTCTCCCACTCCCACCCCCTCTCCCTCTCCTACTCCCACCCCCTCTCCCTCTCCTCTCCTCTCCTCTCCCACTCCCACCCCTCCCCTCCCTCTCCTCTCCTCTCCTCTCCCACCCCACCCCTCCCCGCCCCTCCCCTCTCCCACTCTCCCCCTCCCTCACTCCCTCCCTCCCCGCACTCTCGTTAATGTTGGGACCGGTTGAGAAAGGAACATATGTTCCGAGCGGAGGGCGATATAGGTTTGGGCTGTTGAACACACACCTTTATTGCAGGTTTAATATACACACAACGGACGCGTTGAGATAGAATTTTATTTTTAATATGATTTTTTAGAAATGCATTAAATAAATTCATAAAAATAAACGTCTTTTTGTTAAATACATAAATACAGTGACCTCGGTAAAGTGACCATTAAGGAAGGAGATATAATTTGGGAGGATGAACCATTGAGAGGGAGGGGCTGATCACAATTATTGGGGTTAATATTGGCCACAAGAGCGCTCCCTCAGTACTGCCCCTCCGACAGTGTAGCACTCCCTCAGTACTGCCACTCCGATAGTGCGGCACTCCCTCAGTACCGCCCCTCCGACAGTGCGGCACTCCCTCAGTACCGCCCCTCCGACAGTGAGGCGCTCCCTCAGCACTGCCCCTCCGACAGTGCGGCACTCCCTCAGTACTGCCCCTCCGACAGTGCGGCACTCCCTCAGTACCGCCCCTCCGACAGTGAGGCGCTCCCTCAGCACTGCCCCTCCGACAGTGCGGCACTCCCTCAGTACTGCCCCTCCGACAGTGCGGGGCTCTCTCAGTACTGCCCCTCCGACAGTGCGGGGCTCTCTCAGTACTGCCCCTCCGACAGTGCGGCACTCCATCAGCACTGCACTGGGAGTGACAGCCTGGATTTTTGTGCTGGAGTCTCTGGAGTGGGACTTGAACCCATGACCTTGGGCCTCAGAGGCTACGCACTGAGCCACAGCCGAGACTGAGCAAAGAGGTGCTGAGGGCAGAGAACGTTATCGATGAACGCGCACAGAGTTATTTCCAGCCAGTGAGGAGCAGTCGATCACCGGTCATGTGGCCGGGAGCAGCTGTGTGAATTGTACTCTTCTGAAAAACACCCGCTATTTGTGGATAGTCCCTAATCAGGTGCCTGCTATGTCCAGTGGCATCGCCGTGTCGCGTGATCTGCTCAAGTCTCGGGAGTGGGGCTCGAACTCTCAACCTCCTGACTGTGAGACAAGAGAGAGAGACAGAGAGAGAGAGAGAGAGAGAGAGAGAGTGCTGCCCACTGAGCCCTGGGGTGTGTCCTGTGCGTACGTATCTGTCGGTGTGCCCACCTCTGTGGGTCTCTGTGTCCAGCTCCGTGTGCACACATGCATGCTCGAGTCCAGCACGTCAGAACCCCCCCCCCCCCCACAATACCAAACCTTTGGTTGCACTGCACCCTCTGGCTCCTCCGTCGCTCTCGATGGAACTCTTTCCCTCCTGACGGGATCTACCCCCCCCCCCCCCCGCCTCACAACATGGTATTTCCCAGCACGGAGTTTTGTGAATGGCGGTGGTTGAAACCACTGGGTGGGTGGGGAGTGGTGGTGGGGAACGGCCCCATTGGCTCAATGGGTCACAAAGGCCACCCCCCCACCCCCGCCAGCCTCCCCCCCCCCGGGTAAAACGAACAAAATTAAGCGGAAAAACACACATCGCAAAAGACGGACAATACAATGCCATCTCGGCCCACAGTCATCCTTCTCGGCCTGTGTCTGACCGATGGGCTTTACCAATCCTTGTCCGGAAGTGGTGCATCTTGGGAAGAGGCCAAGATGCGAAGAGCTGAAGGCGCGACACATTTGAACGGTCCGAGCTCGGCCCATCGCCTCCAGCTCCGCAAAGCCTTCCCTGGATTACGTTAACCGAAGATGTCCCGGAATGGCTGGGCCCCTTCGAAAGGCCCCCTGCTCTCCAGGCCCATCGCCAGCTTTGCTCAGCGGGTAACGGTGGAGCACGAGAAGGGATGCGCCGTTCCCTCTCCCCCCTCGCACGTCCAGGCACCACTTCACACAGCTCTGCCGTTCAAACTTCCTGCCGTACATCACCCCAGCTCTGCTCACACTGTGTCGGTGCGAAGGCCGCAAATCCTGCTGTATCGCACACCTCGCACCATAACATCTGTACAAAACACAAAGGGCGGGGGTTAAAAGTCAGCGGTTTAACCCTCAACACTACTGGCAGGCCCTTGAGAAACATCTGGCTGTTTCTGGCTCTCAGGCTGTGACAAACACTAAACACAAAGCAATAAAACCGGTGCTCGTGTCACAAGGTTAACGGTAAATGACTGACTCAAACGTCCGCCAAAAGACAAATTGATATAAAACTGTAAACACTTTAACCCGTGCTTACTCTCTCCGGCTCTTTGTTTTCCCTCCTATTCTTTCTCTGGCTTTCTCGATATTTTTTTAAAATTTTAAATTTAGATCCTGCCTTACCGATTGTTGCCGCCATTTTACCCTCTCTGACCTTTCACCTTCCCAAGCTTGCCTGTCTCTCTGACCCCGGCAGCTATTTTGAAATTGCAAGCGGTTATAAATTGGGGAATAGAGTACAGAACCCAAGGAAGTTATGGTAAACCTTGATAGAACAATGGTCATCCCTCAGCTGGAGCATTGGGTTCAATTCTAGGCACCGCACTTTAGGAAGGATGTGAAGGCTTGGGGGAGGGGAGAGAGGAGATTGACCAGAATGGTTCTAGGGACGAGGGACTTCCGTTATGTGGAGAGACTGGAGAAGCTGGGGTTGTTCTCCTTGGAGCAGAGAAACATAGAAACATGGAAAATAGGTGCAGGAGTCGGCCATTCGAGCACAGGGGGTGATGGGTGAGCGGGAGTCGGTTCGAGTTAGGACATGGGGCAGTGAGCACATGGGGTGATGGGTGAGCGGGATCGGTGTGAGTTAGGACACGGGGGTGATGGGTGAGCGGGACTGGGTGCGAGTTAGGACACGGGTCAGCGAGCACAGAGGGTGATGGGTGAGCGGGAGTCGGTTCGAGTTGGGACACGGGGCAGTGAGCACAGGGGGTGATGGATGAGTGGGACTCGGTGCGAGTTAGGACACGGGGCAGCCGAGTTTTGGATCACCTCCAGTACGTCGGGTAGAATGTGGGAGGCCGGCCAGGAGTGTGTTGGAATAGTCAAGCCGAGAGGTAACAGGGGCATGGATGAGGCCTTCAGCAATGGTAGATAAGGCCTCAAATAAACCAAACGTCCCAGAGTCGTTTCCCCTCCCCCGCCCTCAGCCCACAAAATCAGTCAGACTTTCAACACTGCACCAACAACCTACATTTATATAACCACCCTTCACGCAGTAAAAGTCAGCAGAATGCTACCTGGACCCCAAGGGTTAAGTTACGAGGAGAGATTACACAAACTAGGGCTGTATTCCCCAGACTATAGAAGGTTAAGGGGGGCTCTGATCGAAGGTTTCAGGATATTACGGGTGGTTGGGAGACGATTCCCGCTGGTTGGGGAGTCTGGGACTAGGGGCACAGTCTAAAGATTGGAGCCAAACCCTTCAGGAGTGTTATTAGGGAACACTCCGACACACACAGGGTGGGAGAGGTTTGGAACTCTCCTGCAAACGGCAATTGATGCTGGGTCAATTGTTAATTTTAAATCAGAGATCGATATATTTTTGTTAATCAAATTTATTAAGGGATACGGGTCAAAGCTGGGTGTAGTGTACGCCCCGAGAGTATGGTCACAGGCTGGTGGCGCTGTTGCATTGGGAGGGGCTTAGCCAGTCACATGATGTTCACAAGACTCAATAAAACCCCAGCCAGTTGGGTTCGGGGGATCCACGATGGGGCAGGTGGTTGTGAGCCTGGTGGATGAACCGTTAATGTGTCGCGTGATTGTTAAACCTTTGCTAATAAACCAACTAGTTCTTAATAGCAATGTGTTGCTATAGATTCTAAAGCAAAGAACCCACGGAGCAAATACATTACAGCGGGTGGATGGAGTTAGGTCACAGATCAGCCGCGATCTCATTGAGTGGCGGAGCAGGCTCGAGGGGCTGAATGGCCTGCTCCTATGTAACAGGCTCGCGGGGCTGAATGGGCCTCCTCCTGTTCCTGTGTAACAGGCTTGAGGGGCTGAATGGGCCTCCTCCTGTTCCTGTGTACCTAGGTCCTAAGGCATTTCACGGGAGCGTGGTCAGACAAGAACTGGCACCGAGCCACCAGAGGCTTGGTCAGAGAGAGAGGCGGAGAGACTTAGGGAAAGGGTCCCAGAGCTGAGGGCCCTGGTAGCTGAAGACACAGCCGCTGATGGTGGAGCCTGGGGAGCAGGGGAAATGTGCAGGAGGCCAGTCAAGCTGAGCGAGAGCAGGATACAGCACCGAGGGAGGGCAGTGGGCCCAGCATGTCTGTGGACCCCTCGCCCCTCCTGTACTGTGGAGCCAGGTCCACGAGGAGGTGGTTTGTGACAAGCCCAAATCTCAATTCCCAATCGATCGGAGACCATCCCTGCTCCCAAGTCAGCCCTGACCATCCCCAGTGTCCCGGGGTCCGCTGAACGTCGTTAATTCACCCCCCCCTCACGACCAGAAGGTTGGCCTCACCAACTCGTGCACTGCCCTCCATTCACAGCGAGGCGGAGGGCAGGACAGTCTGCCTCCATCTCTCGGTTAGCTCACCTGGCATCTGTTGTGTGCACTTAAACTTGATGCTGGCGAAGAGGATGGCAGCAGTGAGGAGCAGCGCGATGGCAGACGCCAACAGGCCCAGTGCCAACCATTGACCTGCTGTGACCTCACCGGCCGAGTATCTGTGTTGCTCGTCGCAATCCTTGCAATGCAGCAAACCTCCAACCCCAGGCCCGACTCTGTGGCCCATTCTCGCCCCTCCGCGTCCTGACGTTGTGGAGCCTGTAAAAACAGCACTGATTATCGACCCAAGTCAGCAACACGACCGTCAGTCCAAAATCTTCACGTCAACAGCCAGCATCCTGCCGGGAACTTGCTTTGCAAGTGGGATTCTAACACGGTGCTTCACGCATACCATAACGCGATAGAATCGATCGGGAGAGACTGTTCCCGGGGGCAGGAGGGTCGGTAACCAGGGGGACACAGATTGACGATAATCGGCGATGGAACCAGAGGGGGAGATGGGGAGAATGTGTTCACGCAGCGAGTTGTTGTGATCGGGAACGCGCTGCCTGAAAGGGCGGTGGGAGCACATTCAATAGTAACTTTCAAACCGGGAATTGGATCAATACTTGACGGGGAAACATTCACCGGGCTGTGGGGAGAGAGCGGGGGGATGGGACTGATGGGATCGCTCGCTCACAGAGCCGGCACAGGCTCGATGGGCCCAATGGCCTCCTCCTGTACATTTATATAGCACCGTTCACAACCACCGCACATCTCAAAATGCTCCAAAAGTGTAGTCACTGTTGTAATGTGGGAAACGCGGCAGCCAATTTGCGCACAGCAAGCTCCCTCACACAGCAATGTGATAATGACCCAGATAATCTGTTTTTGCGATGTTGGTCGAGGGATAAATATTGGCCCCAGGACACCAAGGAGAATTCCCCTGCTCTTCTTTGAAATAGTGGCCCTGGGATCTTTTGTGTCCATCTGAGAGAGCAGACAGGGCCTCTGTTTAATGTTCCAACCGACAGTGCGGCGCTCCCTCAGTACTGCCCCTCCAATAGTACAGCGCTCCCTCAGTACTGCCCCTCCGACAGTGCGGCACTCCCTCAGTACCGCCCCTCCGACAGTGCGGCACTCCCTCAGTACCGCCCCTCCGACAGTGCGGCACTCCCTCAGTACCGCCCCTCCGACAGTGCGGCGCTCCCTCAGTACTGCCCCCTCCGACAGTGCGGGACTCCCTCAGTACCGCCCCTCCGACAGTGCGGCACTCCCTCAGTACTGCCCATCCGACAGTGCGGCACTCCCTCAGTACTGCCCCTCCGACAGTGCGGCACTCCCTCAGTACCGCCCCTCCGACACTCCCTCAGTACAGCCCCTCCGAAAGTGCGGCACTCCCTCAGTACTTCACTGGAGTGTCA
This sequence comes from Pristiophorus japonicus, assembly GCF_044704955.1. Lineage (NCBI taxonomy): Eukaryota > Metazoa > Chordata > Chondrichthyes > Pristiophoridae > Pristiophorus > Pristiophorus japonicus. Next base: position 791,196 of record NW_027252966.1, on the reverse strand, counting down.
GCCACGATCTATGTGCTCGTCCCTGGATTCTATAATGCGTACAATATACACAGGGGCTGTTATTCCCTATAATAGGGACTTTTATTCTCTATAGTACACACAGGGGAATGATGATGCTTACCGGGACTGTAAGTGCCCTCCATAGTCCTGTCTTCTCCCGCCTCGTGTTTGTTTGGAGGAGATGTCAGTGTCATGTCGACAATATTCCTGGGATGGAGACTTGTCCCGGATGTTTCTCCAGCTGTGTTTCTTGTTGTGACAGCCACACGTTGAAGCCAGTGGGCTTGGGTGGGGGGGTTCGGTGTTGGCTGAAGGGTGAAGGTTCTCTCTTGCCCGTGTAGCCCAGGGACGGCCGTGATGGAGGAGCTGGATATTGGAATGGTTGGACCTGCAGTGGGAGGTGCAGGATGAGGAGTTCCTTCCCCGGTCTCCGTCTGCTCTATCCCACCAGTTCGGGCGCCCACCTCACCAGGATCTGAGGCAGCAAAACAGGACGTCACAATTTTCACATCGTCTCTTGAGTGAGCATTGACGGACCCAATCGAGTCCTTTCAACCCCGGAGCATACAGTGACTCTACAAACTCAAACACTCCGGTTCCCTTAGTATGTGAAAATCTGTCCCTCTCAACTTGAATAGAACAACTTACATTTATATAGCTCCTTTAGCTGAGTAAAATGTCCCAGGGTGCTTCACAGGCGGGTTACAAGACAAATAAAATTAATTTGAGACCGAGCCAGGTAAGAGATTACGGCAGGTGACCAAAAGCTTGGTCAAAGAGGTCAGTTTTTAAAAGGAGCTTCTTAAGGGAGGAACATAAGAATTAGGAGCAGGTGTCGGCCATTCGGCCCCTCGAGCCTGCTCCGCCATTCAATACGATCATGGCTGATCTTCATCTCAACTCCACTTTCCCCCCCGATCCCCATATCCCTCGATTCCCGTAATATCCAAAACTCTATCGATCTCAGCCTTGAATATACTCAACGACTGAGTCTCCACAGCCCTCTGGGGCAGAGAATTCCAAAGATTCACCACCCTCTGAGTGAAGAAATTCCTCCTCATCTCCGTCCTAAATGGACGACCCCTTATCCTGAGACTGTGACCTCCGGTTCTCGACTCCCCAGCCTGCATCTACCCTGTCAATCCCTGTAAGAATTTTCTATGTTTCAATGAGATCACCTCTCATTCTTCTAAACTCTAGAAAATCTGGGCCTTGTCTACTCAATCTCTCCTCACAGGACAATCCCCTTATCCCAGATTAAGATTCCCACAGGCAGCAGAGAGATCCCCTGCGCCCCTCCCTCATAGAATCAGAGAAATTTACAGGACACAAGGAGGCCATTCGGCCCATCGTGTCCGGGCCAGCCGACCAAGGGCTACCCAGCCTAATCCCATTTTCCAGCTCTGGGTCCGTAGCCCTGTGCACACTTCAAGTGCACATCCAAGTACTTTTTAAATGTGGCGAGGGTTTCTGCCTCTACCACCCTTTCAGGCCGTGAGTTCCAGACCCCCACCACCCTCTGGGTGAAGAACTTTTCCCTCAAATTTCCTCTAAACCTCCCCCTAATTACTTTAAATTTATGCCCCCTGGTTGTTGACCCCTCTGCTGAGGGAAATAGGTCATAAGAACATAACCAATAGGAACAGGAGTAGGCCATACGGTCCCTCGAGCCTGCTCCGCCATTTATCACGATCATGGCTGATCCGATCATGGACTCAGCTCCCCTCAGTACTGCCCCTCCGACAGTGCGGGGCTCCCTCAGTCCTGCCCCTCCGACAGTGCGGGGCTCCCTCAGTCCTGCCCCTTCGACAGTGCAGCACTACCTCAGTACTGCCCCTCCGACAGTGCGGCGCTCCCCCAGTACTGCCCCTCTGACAGTGCGGCGCTCCCCCAGTACTGCCCCTCCGACAGTGCGGCACTCCCTCAGTACTGCCCCTCCAAAAGTGCGGCGCTCCCTCAGTACCGCCCCTCTCCCTCAGTACTGCCCCTCCGACAGTGCGGCGCTCCCCCAGTACCGCCCCTCCGACAGTGCGGCACTCCCTCAGTACCGCCCCTCCGACAGTGCGGCAGTGCGGCAGTCCCTCAGTACCGCCCCTCCGACAGTGCGGCACTCCCTCAGTACCGCCCCTCCGACAGTGCGGCACTCCCTCAGTACTTCACTGGAGAGTCAGCCACGATCTATGTGCTCGTCCCTGGATTCTATAATCCGTACAATATACACAGGGGCTGTTATTCCCTATAATAGGGACTTTTATTCTCTATAGTACACACAGGGGAATGATGATGCTTACCGCGACTGTAAGTGCCCTCCATAGTCCTGTCTTCTCCCGCCTCGTGTTTGTTTGGAGGAGATGTCAGTGTCGTGTCGACAATATTCCTGGGATGGAGACTTGTCCCGGATGTTTCTCCAGCTGTGTTTCTTGTTGTGACAGCCACACGTTGAAGCCAGTGGGCTCGGGTGGGGGGGTTCGGTGTTGGCTGAAGGGTGAAGGTTCTCTCTTGCCCGTGTAGCCCAGGGACGGCCGTGATGGAGGAGCTGGATATTGGAATGGTTGGACGTGCAGTGGGAGGTGCAGGATGAGGAGTTCCTTCCCCGGTCTCCGTCTGCTCTATCCCACCAGTTCGGGCGCCCACGTCACCAGGATCTGAGGCAGCAAAACAGGACGTCACAATTTTCACATTGTCTCTTGAGTGAGCATTGACGGACCCAATCGAGTCCTTTCAACCCCGGAGCATACAGTGACTCTACAAACTCAAACACTCCGGTTCCCTTAGTATGTGAAAATCTGTCCCGCTCAGCCTTGAATAGAACAACTTACATTTATATAGAGCCTTTAGCTTAGTAAAATGTCCCAGGGTGCTTTACAGGCGGGTTACAAGACAAATAAAATGAATTTGAGACTGAGCCAGGTAACAAATAGACAGCACGGTTCTGGTGTTTGTAATTGTTAGTAACGTAAGTTTTTAGAATTGAACTCTGATGAAATCTCCCGTTTTACTGGCAAAGTGGCTTTTCCACAACGGCACACAAGCCTGCTAAATACTTGTGGTTATGTGCTGAACCTTTCAATGGGACACACATGTTTGAAAAAAAAACTGTTCCAAATGCAACCCTGCAGTCACAATATCAACCAATATTTCGTTAGATACTGTGTTAAAAACCGTTTGGATTCAGATACAGTCGACGGCTTGTATTCTGCAGCAACAGAAGGAAACTGCTCATTGCATTCACAAATTGGTTAATAAATGAATTCCAATACTTATACAATTCTGAAATGTGGGATTACAGCCAAATTACTCTGCGTTTGTCGAGTGGTTTATATAAAAAGTGTTCTCCGCAAAAAAACAAAGAGATTACGGCAGGTGACCAAAAGCTTGGTCAAAGAGTGTAGTTTTTAAAGGAGCTTCTTAAGGGAAGAACATAAGAATTAGGAGCAGGAGTCGGCCATTCGGCCCCTCGAGCCTGCTCCGCCATTTAATAAGATCATGGCTGATTCGATCATGGACTCAGCTCCACTTCCCCGCCCCCTCCCCATAACCCCTTATCCCCTTATCGGTTAAGAAACTGTCTATCTCTGTCTTAAATTTATTCAATGTCCCAGCTTCCACAGCTCTCTGGGGCAGATAATTCCACAGATTTACAACCCTCAGAGAAGAAATTCCTCCTCATCTGTTTTAAATGGGCGGCCCCTTATTCTAAGACCATGCCCTCCAGTTCTAGTCTCCCACATCAGTGGAAACATCCTCTCTGCATCCACCTTGTCGAGCCCCCTCATAATCTTACACGTTTCGATAAGATCACCTCTCATTCTTCTGAATTCCAATGAGTAGAGGCCCAACCTGCTCAACCTTTCCTCATAAGTCAACCCCCTCTATCCACTATACCCACGCCCCTCATAATTTTATACACCTCAATCAGGAGTCCCCTCAGCCCCCTCTGTGCCAAGGAAAACAAACCCAGCCTATACAATCTGTCCTCATAGCTTAGATTTTACAGTCCCAGCAACATCCTGGTAAACCTCTTCTGCACCCTCTCAGTGCAATCACACCCTTCCTGTAATGTGGTGACCAGAACTGCATGCAGTACTCCAGCTGTGGCCTAACCAGTGTTTTATACAGTTCAAGCATAACCTCCCTGCTCTTGTATTCTATGCCTCGGCCAATAAAGGTAACTATCCCGTGTGTCTTCTTAACCACCTGGTCTGCTACCTTCAGGGATCTGTAGACCTGCACTCCAAGGTCCCTTTGTTCCTCTACACTTCTCAGTGTCCTACCATTTAATGTGTATTCCCTCGTCTTGTTAGCCCTCCCCAAATGCATTACCTCACACTTCTCCAGATTGAATTCCAGTGGCCAATGTTCTGCCCACCTGACCAGTTGATTGACATCTTCCTGCAGTCCCAGTGACCACCGTCGCCCTATACAGCGAGTGATAGCCGGCCCTCGAACGTGCACCTCCAGCCCCAGCCCTCCCCTCCCCTCCCTCCGGCCCCCGAGGCCAATGGCAGAATCCCTGCCTCTGAGGCCTATCCCAGGTCACGCAGCCTGGCACTTTCCTGTTCACGCATGGCCGCACGTTCGAGGCCGACTTGCAGAGAGTGGGTGTCTGGGGGGAACCGCCAATTCTGGTCGGACCGTATTCCAGGACCACTCGCCCCTCCCGCCCTCCATTGGTCGTCCAACATGTCAATCATCACGGTGCACCCACCCCAACTTTCCCACGGCCAATTGGAAAGCGATTGGACTCTTGTCCGTCAATCACACAGATTGGTTTTCCCATCCCCGATATTTCAAAAAAGTGATTAAGAAAAAAACATTTGATTGTTTTTTTAATTCTCCCACGGCGTGATTTGTGGAATACTTTGTGACCCAGGCTCCAAATCAGATGGAACCTGGCACTGGGACCAATGCCATTCTTACCTGTGGATCTCGCATCAACAAACTCTTTCATGGCTTGTGCCTTTCCCGATAATATACAGAATCTCTGATTCGCGTTTGTGGTAAATCTGTGACAGTAAATCAGAAATAAATACGTCAAGCTCAATTCTGAAAGGGCACTCGTCAATGTTGTATTGTATTGAAGGGGTGATCTGATTGAGGTATTGAATACCTCACTACTGCCCCTCCGACAGTGCGGGGCTCTCTCAGTACTGCCCCTCCAACAGTGCAGCGCTCCCTCAGTACTGCTCCTCCAACATGCAGCGCTCCCTCAGTACTGCCCCTCCGACAGTGCAGCGCTCCCTCAGTACTGCCCCTCCGACAGTGCGGCGCTCCCTCAGCACTGCCCCTCCGACAGTGCGGCGCTCCCTCAGCACTGCCCCTCCGACAGTGCGGCGCTCCCTCAGCACTGCCCCTCCGACAGTGCGGCACTCCCTCAGCACTGCCCCTCCGACAGTGCGGCGCTCCCTCAGCACTGCCCCTCCGACAGTGCGGCGCTCCCTCAGCACTGCCCCTCCGACAGTGCGGCGCTCCCTCAGCATTGCCCATCCGACAGTGCGGCGCTCCCTCAGCACTGCCCCTCCGACAGTGCGGCGCTCCCTCAGTACTGTCCCTCCGACAGTGCGGCACTCCCTGAGTACCGCCCCTCCGACAGTGCAGCGCTCTCTCAGTACTGCCCCTCCAACAGTGCGGGGCTCCCTCAGTACTGCCCCTCCGACAGTGCGGCGCTCCCTCAGCACTGCACTGGGGTGTCAGCCTGGATTTTTGTGCTGAAATCTGCGGCGTGGGACTTGAACCTCCAACCGCCCGACTCCCCACTGAACCAGGGCTGAAGTACCTGTACTTTACTGTGATGAGCGTTATTTAGGTACAAAGCCCAATACTTACACTAGATACTCGGGACATCTTCCCTGACCGGATAAGGTCACATAATTCTGCAGCTTGTTGAATTCTGATATATTTAATGGTTGCGGTAACTTGGGTTCACAGCATGACCGGCCAGCACTGTCCGAGAGCCTCCCACTGCACACTGTGGATAAAACACAGAGACGTGTGTCAGTCTGGCTTCGATCTGTGTGCCCTGCGGTGCAAGGAAAAGCACTTTCCAAGCAGCAGCTGATCCTGAGATAGTTTACTGATTCGCTCAGCTTTTGAGATTTGCAAAACCTCGGCCGACAACCCAAAGCTTTCTTTCCTGTTAGCGCCGAAGTAATGGAACGAGCAAATCGTGTGTGGAGTCAAGCAACTTCACATTCGGAACAATCACTGAAAGGTGGCAGTGTCTTCAAGGTACCCCACCCCCCCATGTCCCCTGTCAACAAGGAAGGATATGCCCAGCTTCCCTCCTCTCCCCAGTCCAAGGAGCTGGCGCTGCACCCGGGGAGAGCTGCTCTGGAGCCATGCAGCCCCGTCAAGTGACTGGGCGGGCAATTTTACTGCGGCAGGCATCACACCCCAAACCCAAGCCTTGTGCCGCCCGGCTTGGGTTGGGGGTGTGATGCCGGCCGCAGTCGAATTGCCAGGGGGCACACTCCTGGCCGGTATGAGACTATGCTTCGGAGCACCTTCAATCTTGGTGAATTTTGTATAAAACTCTTAACTTTCCTGAACTCAACGTTAATTTGTGTCGCGGGGCGTTGTTTTGCGGGCTGTGCAGGGGAGTGCGGGGGGCGGGGGTCTTGCCCAGGAACCTTGGCCCCTCTCAGACCCCGACTGTCCCACCCTTTTAATGCGCTCTGTCTCTCCTCCCCCCCCCCGCCGCCGCCTCGCTGTCCTCCCTGGTCGCCGGTCACATCTCCAGGGGTCTGCATGGACCCCCCCCAAAGCCTCATTCCCTCGCCCCCCTGGGGTGCATCCTCTCCCCACCCCACCCACCCATCTCCCCGGAAGCTGCGTGAACCGGAGATTTTACAAACTCACCCGCTCCCGAGCAGACGAGGAAGAGGCACAGAATCAGGGTCTCCATAGCCGACAGGATAAAAGACAAGTCAACGACTGCAGCACAGCCCGGCGCCGAGAGAGTGCAGACACAGTGAGGCAGATCCGTTCCTTTGTACCGGGGGGGCAGGCACTAGCAGTTTCCATTCACTTGCATCAGACTTGTGCATTGAGCCAATGGCCAGCCGCTACACAGGGGATTACCAGTGTACACCTCACATTCGATTTCCAAACTCAGCCCTGTGCACTGCAAATCTCCCCTGGAAGTTCTGCGGATTAAAGGTGAATCACACCCCCCCAGGCTGCGAGAAACCCTGGGGAGAGGGGAGGGGGGGAATGTCACAGCCAACCTGATCAAAACACATCACTTACTTTCACTTGCAAAACCTTTTGAGAGTCGAGGCATTTTCAGTATCTCGCAGTTGCACACTTTCACAAAAGGCACAGGAAGAGGCCACGAACGAAACATGGTTTAAAACCAGCTTTTGGGACTGACTGGACAGGGGAGGAGGAAAAGGCACCGATTAAAAACAATCTCTGCGACCAAGAGCCAAATCTGTTTATGCCTCAAAAGAAAGGCATTGATGTAATCTAAACCAGGAGCCCGTGGATTGATTGGCCGGAGGGGAAACGGTTCCCTCTGAGAACCACAAGTGTTTTGTATTTAACCCCTTGTAACCTGCATCACACCTGGCCACCAGAGGGCCCACCTGTTGGAGTCCCAAGGGATCCCAGCATCCCTCGGGAGCACAGTATATAAGCAGGTCACCCACAAGGTACCTGCTCTCTGGAACTACAATAAAGGAGCTAAGCTCACATTCGCTCATTACACACAGTACTCAGTCTCACCATTTATTATGAGCGTAACAACAAGTCTGCAAGAAACCAGGACAACAAAGGACCCCATAAGGCGTGCATTTTTGGAGAACAGGGCACTTAAGATAAGGTGTCATCTTTTGCCCTGTCGACTCAGTGTGCAAATTGTGGATATCCAGACACATCATCGCAGCCAGTTAAACAGATCCCCACAAACAATGAAACCGATCCAGACATATTAATGGGAACCTCAGCCCAGCAGGATATTTATTCATCAAATGGATATATAGTATTATAGTATTAGTATAGTATATGGCGGTCCCTCGAAGCGAGGGTGACTTGCTTCCATGCCAAAAAGTGACGAGTTCACAGATGTTTCAGTGAAGGACCTAATATTCCAGGTCCCGAACGACATCCTGAAGGGTGGAAGATGCCTGTGCGTGGATTTTTTTAACGTGGGGTGACCGTTGCACACCAGCCACCACACGGGCTTGACAGAGCGAGGTCTTGGTCCAGTGGCAAGGGTTAACCAGGACGACTGGAGACCTGCTGTGCTGCACAGACCTAGTGCGCTCACATATCGCAGTGTGGGCTGGGCCCGTGCTGCCCCTGGGCCCCGAACTCTCGCCGCTCCTCCGCCCCGATCAAAAATGGAGCAGTCAGAAACAGGACATCAATTCGTCTCCTCTTATCTTACAGACATCAAATATCGACACTGCTACTTGAAATATCAAAATAGTAAACTCCTGCCTAGTTGCAGGGTTATTAACATCAGCAGAAACAAAGGGAAACTAACAGAATGAACACGATTCAGTTGGGATGTGATTAACAGCAGCATCTAAACAATGGATATATATACACGAGCTGGAAGTGGCTCAAGGGGTGATTTATTGATAAAATGGATATATATATACACGAGCTGGGAGCAGCTCGGGGCGAACGAATGGAGACGGACAAACTCAGAACGGAAAAGAAGAGAACACCAGAAGAGGGAACATCAAAGAGGAATAACCAGTCATGGAACCAACGACCACGAACCTACAATCTGCGGTTACAGCAACTAACTGGATGGGTGATTGTATGTCTTCGGTCAATTCTCTCAGAAGTCTTGTTCTGTAATTTTTAGCTGTTTTTTGCGTAATAAAACTGACAGTTGGGTTAAACTTAAACTTTGTGTCTTGCGTGGTCCTTTCCTGTAATTCCCGAGGTCTACGAACCAAGGTAGAATGTAAAACGAACACCCTACATAGTTTAGAAGAACAATTAGGCCTTCACCATTCAAGTTGTGCTCACCAGCAAGGCAGAACACGGCACAGCAAAGGTCTGACCAAGATCAAAAATGTCAAAATCATTATCCACTCACATAGAGCAGCTGATTCTCGTGTTCCATTTACAATCAGTTTCTAAATGCACTTTCTTCTGATGACCATGGACAAACGACGAAGATTAGTTGGCCTAAACATGGGTCAAGATTTCTACGACCCAATTGCAAATATGGAATAATCTGTTTCACGGCCTTTTATATCTTTCAACTCAGCTTTTGGGCTGTGTATATGCAAATAAAATATAAACTAGTCCTGAAGAGTACATGTGATTTATCCAGGTCAGGTTCCTTACTCTTTCTTGTCCAATCCTTCTCCATCATAGGCGGTCCCTCGAAGCGAGGATGACTTGCTTCAAGCCAAAAAAAGGATGAGTTCACAGGTGTTTCAATGAAGGACCTAATATTCCGGATCCTGAACTATATCACGAAGGGTGGAAGATGCCTGTGCGTGGATTGTTTTAACGTGGGGTGACCGTTGTACACCAGCCACCACACGGGCTTGACAGAGCGAGGTCTTGGTCCAGGGACAAGGGTTAACCAGGACGACTGGAGACCAGCTCTGCTGCACGGAACCAGTGCGCTCACATATCGCAGTGTGGGCTGGGCCCTTGCTGCCCCTGGGCCCCTGGCCCCGAACTCACACCTCCAAAGGGCCCCGATCACATTCCCCCCACGGTCTCTCGCCGCTCCTTCACCTGACTACGCTCCAATCCCTGCAGTACCTACCCTTCTGTAAGGTGATCACCGCCCCAGCCAGAAACAGGTCCAGCTCTTGCTGAAGGGATCAGTATCCACGGCACGAGACGCAGACTGTTCCACAAGGCCACTATTCTCTGGGAAAAGTACCACCTCCTACTATCTAACCCAGATCTTGTGACCCTGGGCCTCCCGAACCTAATTAATTGGAACATACTGTCAACAGGAACACAATCTCGTCCTTTCATTATCTTCTAAACCTCAATCAGATCAGCCCTTAAATCTACGCTTCTCTAAATGGTAGAGTCACAACACTTTTAGCCTATCTTGCAGGCGATTATCTTGCCTGGATAAACCTGGCGGAAATCAGAACATATCACAGCAATGTGATAATGACCAGATCATCTGTTTTTTTTGTGATGTTGATTGAGGGATAAATATTTTCCAGGACACCGGGGAGAACTCCCCTGCTCTTCTTCGAAATAGGATCTTTTATGTCCACTTGAGAGAGCAGATAGGGCCTCGGTTTAATGTCTCATCCAAAAGATGGCACTCCCTCAGTACTGCCCCTCCGACAGTGCGGGGCTCCCTCAGTACTGCCCCTCCGACAGTGCAGCGCTCTCTCTGTACTGCCCCTCCGACAGTGCAGGGCTCCCTCAGTACTGCCCCTTCGACAGTGCGGCGCTCCCTCAGTACTGCCCCTCCGACAGTGCGGGGCTCCCTCAGTACTGCCCCTCCGACAGTGCGGGGCTCCCTCAGTACTGCCCCTCCGACAGTGTGGCACTCCCTCAGTACTGCCCCTCCGACAGTACGGGACTCCCTCAGTACTGCCCATCCTACAGTGCGGCACTCCCTCAGTACTGCCCTTTCGACAGTGTGGCACTCCCTCAGTACTGCCCCTCCGACAGTGCGGCACTCCCTCAGTACTGCCCCTCTGACAGTGCGGCGCTCCCTCAGCACTGCCCTTCCGACAGTGCGGCGCTCCCTCAGTACTGCCCCTCCGACAGTGCGGAGCTCCCTCAGTACTGCCCCTCCGACAGTGCGGCACTCCCTCAGTACTGCCCCTCCGACAGTACGGAGCTCCCTCAGTACTGCACGGGAAGTGTCAGCCTAGCTCTATGTGCTCAAGTCCCTGGAGTGTGACCTGAACCCACGACCTCTGACTCTGTACAAAAAGAAAGACAAAGACTGCATTGTGCACATGGTCAGACGTATCAGCTGTGGCTCAGTGAGTAGCGAGTCCTACACGCTGAGATACAGCTGACCATGTGCACTGTTCTGTCTCTCTCGCTTTCTCTCTCTCTCTCTCGTTCTCTCTCTTGTTCTCTCTGTCTGTCCTTCTCTCCCGGGAACAGCTCGAGGCCAGGGTTGGGGCTGATAACGTGGGGTAGGATTGAATGAGGGCTGGAGAAATACCCTGCCATGGTGCACTGTCCATGTCGGGGTGGACAGATCACAGAGCGTGTCTTCAGTGTCTTGCAACCCCCACCGTCCCACCCCAAACCCAAGCTCTAACTCTCTGCCAGCTCGCCCCACCAAGACACTCACACACACGGCCAATGCCCTCCGCGAGTCTGCGTCTGGAGGGGCAGCGGAACGGAGAGGAGGGCGGGGCGCGAAAATAAGCTCCGCGACAACGATGTGACTTGCAATTTCAGGGAGCGAGGTGTCAGTGACTTGGAATTCCTCCGGACCTACTCAGAACCCCTGGGGGAACGTGACACTCGGAGACGGAGGAACGACTAATCTCTCGGAGTCCGCAGGAGAAGGCGGGAGCACCAACATTATTGTGGCTGTGGTTTTTGTGGGGCTGGTGATGACGATGATGTCGGTCGCTATTTATTTCGCCTTGAAACGAAGAGGTAAGATTCTCCTCGATTCAAGTTCCAACGTTCCGTCCCTTGACAGAACAGCATTGAATGTACAACAACAACGCATTTATATAGCGCCTTTAATGTAGTGAAACGTCCCAAGGCGATTCACAGGAGTTGTTTTAAGACAAAACAAATAAACATGACACCGAACCACATAAGGAGACATTAGGGCAGGTGAACAAAAGCTGGGTCACAGAGGTGGGTTTTAAGGAGCGTCTTGAAGGAGGAGAGAGAGGCGGAGAGGTTTAGGGAGGGAGTTCCAGAGCTTGGGGCCCAGGCAACAGAAGGCACGGCCACCGATGGTGGAGCAATTATAATCAGGGATGGTCAGGAGGGCAGAATTTGAGGAGTGCAGATATCTCGGGGGGTTGTGGGGCTGGAGGAGATTACAGAGATAGGGAGGGGTGAGGGCCACGGAGGGATTTGTAAACGAGGATGAGGGTTTTGAAATCGACGTGTTGCTTAACCGGAAGCCAATGTAGGTCAGTGAGCACAGTGATGGGTGAGCGGGACTGAGTGCAAGTTAGGACACGGGGCAGTGAGCACAGAGGGTGATGGGTGAGCGGGACTCGGTGCGAGTTAGGACAGGGGGCAGTGAGCACAGGGGGTGATGGGTGAGTGGGACTGGGTGTGAGTTAGGACACGGGGCAGTGAGCACAGAGGGTGATGGGTGAGCGGGACTCGGTGCGTGTTAGGACAGGGGGCAGTGAGCACAGGGGGTGATGGGTGAGCGGGACTCGGTGCGTGTTAGGACAGGGGTCACTGAGCACAGGGGGTGATGGGTGAGCGGCACTCGGTACGAGTTAGGACACAGGGCAGTGAGCACAGGGGGTGATGGGTGAGCGGGACTCGGTGCGAGTTAGGACACGGGGCAGCCGAGTTTTGGATCAGCTCCAGTTTACATCGGGTAGAATGTGGGAGGCCAGCCTGGGGTGACTTGGAATAGTCAAGCCGAGAGGTAACAAAGGCGGGGGTGAGGGTTTCAGCAGCGGATGAGCTGAGGCAGGGTGGAGACGGGCGATGTTACGGAGGTGGAAACAGACGGATTTAGCCGTACAGTTATAAGCCGTACACCAGCCCCTCCCACCCCGCTCCGCCTCACCCTATCAGCATCTCCCTCTATTCCTTCCCTTGTGTGTTTCTCCAGCGTCCCCTCAAAAGAAAAGAGAACACTTGAATTTTGACAACACCTTTCGCAGTCTCAGGACGTCCCAAACCACTTCGCAGCCAATCAAGCCTTTTCCGAGTGTAGTCACTGTTGTAATGTATAAAACGCGACAGGCATCATGTGCACAGCAAGATCCCACCAACAGGAATAAACCGGATCATTTTTTTTAGTGATGTTGTTGAAGCAGGAATTTTGTCCCAGGGAACCGGCAGATCTCCCCTGCTCTTCCTCAGAATCGTGTGAGAGGGCAGATGGGGCCTCGGTTTAACATCTCATCCAAATGACGGCACCTCCAACAGTGCGGCACTCCCTCAGTACTGCCCCTCCGACAGTGCGACACTCCCTCAGTACTGCCCCTCCGACAGTGCGGCACTCCCTCAGCACTGCCCCTCCGACAGTGCGGCGCTCCCTCAGCACTGCCCCTCCGACAGTGCGGCACTCCCTCAGTACCGACCCTCCGACAGTGCGGCACTCCCCCAGTACTGCCCCTCCGACAGCGCTCCCCCAGTACTGCCCCTCCGACAGTGCGGCACTCCCTCAGTACTGCCCCTCCAACAGTGCAGCACTCCCCCAGTACTGCCCCTCCGACAGTGCTCCCCCAGTACTGCCCCTCCGACAGTGCGGCACTCCCTCAGCGCAGTGTGCACAGCAAGCTCCCACAAACAGCAGTAACCAGATCATTTGTTTTGGTGATTTTGAGTGTGGGATACATTTTGACTTGGGTCACTGGGGAGATGTCCCCTGCTCTTTTTCGGAATAGTGTCCGTGGGACCTTTTATGTCCGGCTGAGAGAGCGGACAAGCCAGCATGGACCAGTTGAGCCGAATGGTCTCAATTCTTGAGGCTGTACTGACATTGTTCCTGCTACGTAGAACAGGTATGTTGGAAGCTGGCCTGCTGTCTCCGAAGGTAAGGATTTGTGGCCTATTGCGAGGCTTTGCACGCGGAGCGTTGCAGCCAAACTGACCGAACCGCCACGTGTGACATTCTGCTTTCAGGGTGCGAGCGGCGTAACTGGGAGAAGCGGACGACAGAGGACGGACTGAGACACAACGCGGTGAAGCGGCTATACTGAGCGGTGAGACCGGCCGAGGACCGCCCTGCCCAGTGCCAGCGTCCGCCAGGCACACGTGGGCAGGCCCGATGGTCGGGCACTCTTACAGACACGGGAGTTGCTGGGGCACTGGGGTTGGGGGGTCCTAGGGTCCCTCCTCACCGAGGTACACCCCAAACACTTTCATCTCAGGACACGCTTGAGTGTGTGCTCGCTCGGCGCGCCCCTTTAGCTGGAGGCCACGCTCCGGCAACTGTAAAAATATTGTTGTAATACAGAATAAAGCCAGACCAACTCACGTAAGCTGGATTGCTTCTAATTGTAGCCGTGCTGACCTCATCTTTCGATTGCAAAGACGTGAGGTATTCTGGAGGAGGATGAACCTCTGGACAATGGAACAGGAGTGGGACTGGCTGAGGGGCTCTTGCAGAGAGCCGGCACGGGCTCGAGGGGCCCAGTGGCCTCCTTCTGTGCTGTGACCATTCTCTGATTCTCGGCTGTGTTTGTTCAGCAATGGACAGAAGGCCATAAAATGCCCAACAAAGTCAGAACGTGCATTTCTATAGCACCTTTCACGACCTCATCACATCCCAAAAGCGCTGCCCAGCCGATGAACAGGTTTTGGAGTGTAGCCACTGCTGTAATGTGGGTAAGGCGGCAGCCCAGTGTGCGCACAGCAAGATCCCACAAACAGCGATGCGATAATGACCCAGATCATCTATATTTAGGGGTTGTGTGTGAAGGATCAATCTTGGCCCAGGACACCGGGGAGAACTCCCCCTGCTCGGCAAGAATTAGACAATGTTTGGTTGTTTTTTGCAATAACGGGTATGAATGAGAATGACGCAGCAAAGCTCAGTTCGGAGCTTTAGCTACTTCCAGGGGAGGTGTGGGAGGCCTGGGTTGTCCTCGCTCACTATCCCCGGGGAGCTCTCCACGCCTGAGTCTCCACACTAGGGCTGTGTGCACTGCTCTCTGTGTAGTCTCAGTGGTTTCAAATGGTAATAAATGTAGTTGAAGCTCAGTCATATTACTGTCTCGCTGTTTCTCATCCTGTCTGTCTCTCTGTCTCGCGATCACTCTCTCTCTGTCTCTTTATGTCTCTTTCCCTCTCACTTAGTGTTTCTCTGTCTCGCTCACTCTGTCTGTCGATGTCTCTCTGTCTCTCCTTTTTTCTCTCTCTCTCTCTTTCAGTTTCTCTCTCTCTGTTTCAGTTTCTCTCTCTCTCCCTCTGTTTCTCTCTCTCTCTGATTCTGTTTCTCTCTCTCTCTCTGATTCTGTTTCTCTCTCTCTCTGTCTCTCCCTCTCTCTGATTCTGTTTCTCTCTCTCTGATTCTGTTTCTCCCTCTCTCTGTCTCCCTCTTTCAGTTTCTCTCTCTGTGTTTCAGTTTAGCTCTCTCTCCCTCTGTTTCTCTCTCTCTCTGATTCTGTTTCTCTCTCCCTCTGTTTCTCTTCTTTGTTTCTCTCTCTTTCGCTCTCTATCTCTCTGTCTCTCTCTCTCTCTCTGTCTCTCTGTCTCTCTCTCTCTCTCTGTTTCTGTCCCTCTCTCTCTCTCTGTCCCTCTCTGTCTCTCTCTCTGTCCCCCTCTCTCTCTCTCTCCATCTCTCTCTGTCCCTCTCTCTGTCTCTGTCTCTCTCTCTCTCTCTCTGTCCCTCTCTCTCCATCTCTCTCTGTTCCTCTCTCTCCCTCTCTCTCTCTCCCTCTCTGTCTCTCTCTTCATCTCTCTCTGTCCCTCTCTCTCCCTCTCTCTCTCTCCCTCGCTGTCTCTCTCTCCATCTCTCTCTGTCTCTCTCTCTCCCTCTCTCTGTCCCTTTCCCCTATGATTGAAACACTATATTTATATAAACGGCCTGTTTATTTTTCAAAAAAACTCCTGCCGAATGCCTTTCCCGTGGAAGCTCCTGGGGATTCTGATTATGAATCATAATTGACGGATGCAAGAAATGTGTCTGCCTACTGAGAGAATCCTGGAGGGAATTGTGGAATTTTGCAGAGCACTGTGTTCCTATTGCTGCTTGCAGTATGCTTCACTTGATTCTCTCAGGAGGGGTCTGTGATGTATGTAGCACTCAAACACCGTCTGGTGTTGTAGTAACTGCTGTGACCTTCGTCCTTTATTGTGTAACTCCAGAGTGCCCCTCAGGTGTGCCTTTTATACTTTGTCTCGCAGGTACTTTCGGGTCTCCCACCACAGCGCCCCTTGTGGTGCACCATTGTATTTATACATTTAATGTACCTGGACAACACATAACAGGGTCTGGACAGAGATCGAGAGAAACTGTTCCCATTGGTGGAAGGGTCGGGAACCAGAGGGACACAGATTTAAGGCGATTGGCAGAAGAACCAAAGGTGACTCGAGGGGAACGTTTTTACACAGCGAGTGGTTAGGATCTGGCGGTGGAGGCAGACTCCATCGTGGCTTTCAAAAGGGAGTTGGATAAATACCTGCAGGAATAGAATTAGCGGGGCTCCGGGGAAAGGGCGGGGGAGTGGGACTGGCTGAGGGGCTCTTGCAGAGAGCCGCCACGGGCTCGATGGGCTGAATGGCCTCCCGTGCTGTAACCGTTCTCTGATTCGATGAAACTTCTATGACTCGCGCTCGGGCGCCTGTTGTCATACAGAACCTCAGTCAGACCCCATCGGGAGCACTGCTCTCAGTCTGGGCACTGCACCCCAGCAAGGAGACAGCGGCCCTGGAGGGAGTGCAGGGCAGGTTCACCAGAATCAGATCCGAACTTCGACTTATTCAGCCGTGGCTCGCAGGCGTGCACTCCGAACCAGAAGGTCATGGCTTCAGTCTCCCACTCCAGAGACTTGAGCCCACAACCCAGGCCGCACTGTCGGAGCGGCAGTACTGAGGGAGCGCCGCACTGTCGGAGGGGCAGTACTGAGGGAGCGCCGCACTGTCGGAGCGGCAGTACTGAGGGAGCTCCGCACTGTCGGAGCGGCAGTACTGAGGGAGCCCCGCACTGTCGGAGGGGCAGTACTGAGGGAGCGCCCCACTGTCGGAGGGGCAGTACTGAGGGAGCGCCGCTCTGTCGGAGGGGCAGTACTGAGGGAGTGCCGCACTGTGGGAGGGGCAGTACTGAGGGAGCGCCGCATTATCGGAGGGGCAGTACTGAGGGAGCACCGCACTGTCGGAGGGGCAGTACTGATGGAGTGCCGCACTGTCGGAGGGGCAGTGCTGATGGAGCCCCGCACTGTCGGAGGGGCAGTGCTGATGGAGCCCCGCACTGTCGGAGGGGCAGTGCTGAGGGAGTGCCGCACTGTCAGAGGGGCAGTGCTGAGGGAGCCCCGCACTGTCGGAGGGGCAGTACTGAGGGAGTGCCGCACTGTCGGAGGGGCAGTGCTGAGGGAGACCCGCACTGTCGGAGGGGCAGTACTGAGGGAGTGCCGCACTGTCAGAGGGGCAGTGCTGATGGAGCCCCGCACTGTCGGAGGGGCAGTACTGAGGGAGTGCCGCACTGTCGGAGGGGCAGTGCTGAGGGAGAGCCGCACTGTCGGAGGGGCAGTACTGACGGAGCGCCGCACTGTCGGAGGGGCAGTGCTGAGGAAGAGCCGCACTGTTGGAGGGGCAGTACTGAGGGAGCGCCGCACTGTCGGAGGGGCAGTACTGAGGGAACACCGCACTGTTGGAGGGGCAGTGCTGAGGGAGCGCCGCACTGTCGGAGGGGCAGTACTGAGGGAGCGCCACACTGTCGGAGGGGCAGTACTGAGGGAGCGCCGCACTGTCGGAGGGGCAGTACTGAGGGAGCGCCATACTGTCGGAGGGGCAGTACTGAGGGAGCGCCGCACTGTCGGAGGGGCAGTACTGAGGGAGCGCCGTACTGTCGATGATCTGGGTCATTATCACATTGCTGTGTGTGGGAGCTTGCTGTGTGCAGATTGCCTGCCGCGTTTCCCACATTACAACAGTGACTACACTCCAAAAGTGCTTCATTGGCTGTAAAGCGCTTTGGGACATCCTGAGGTCGTGAAAGGCGCTATATAAATGCAAGCCTCTTTCTCTTTAAAGCGTTAAATGATAAGGACAGGTTGCATAAACTTAGCTTATATTTGTTTGAGTTTGGAAGGTTGAAGCAGGGATCTGATCGAGGGGGATTAAAGGCTTTGACAGGATCGATCGCGAGAAACTGTGTCTTCTGGTGGGGTCGGGGGTCGGGGGGTCGGGGGGGGGGTGACTCGAGTCTGGATCAAGGGGCAGAGGCTTAAAATTAGAGCCAGGCCGTTCGGGGGGGTGACGTCAGGAAGCACGTGACACACACAGGGCCGCGGGAATCTGGAACTCGATCACTCCCAAAAAGCTGTGGGTGCAGGGGATCGATGTATTTTGTTGGCCGAGGGTAACACGGATACGGATCAAAGACGGACAGAATTGAGGTAATCAACCACAATCTAACTGCCCGGCGGGGCAGGGTCCTGAGGCTCAATGGACTCCTCCTGTGCCTAATGTTTCTAAGTCCACACGTGCTGACAGTCCTCCGGCACCCCAGCCAAGAGTGCAGGCCTCCCATGTGAGGTGAGAGCGTCGAGAGCTGGTGGGTTATTCGGCTGCAGTGGGCTTCATGTCCAAGGTTGGTCTTGTTGTTATTCAGTGCCCTCCCCAGCCCCAGGAACACAGAGGGGGCAGTCCTCGGGGAATCATGCTGTCTGATTGAAGGTTAATGATTGGCTCCGCCTCCTCTCCCTCCCAAACATTCCGGAGGGAAAGCTCCACCCCCAGCCCCGCCCAGCCCGGGAGCCCAAGGAACACGGACTGCATCGCTCCGCTCATTCCCATCTCCATACCAAAGCTTACATTCCAAACTCATACATTGCAGCTTCAATAAAGGACGTGTTTAATGTGGTGTTGTGTTTGATTGGAGGGGAGTTCTGTGCAGGACTGATGTACCCAGTCCTGGCCGTTCTTGTCTCCCTCCTGCAATGGGCCATAAGGATTGGAGCGAGGGCCTTGTCCACCATTCAATAAGATCATGGCCCCCCCCCTCTCACCCTCCCGCTCTCACCCTCCCCTCCCTCCTACCTCCCCCCCTCTCTCCACTCCCCCTCTCCTACTTCCTCCCTTCCCTCCCCTTTCCCCACTCCCTTCGCTTCCTCTCCTCTCTCCCTTCCCTACTCCCACCCTTCCCTCCTCTCTCCCCCACTCCCTTCCCTACTCCCACCCTTCCCTCCTCTCTCCCCCACTCCCTTCCCTCACTCACTCCCCCTCCCCTCTCCCACTCACTCCCCCTCCCCCCTCCCACTCACCTCTCTGTCACTCTCCCACTCCCCTCTCTGACACTCTCCCCCTCCCTCACTCCCTCCCTCCCCGCACCCACCGCCCCCTCATTAATGTTGGGACCGGTTGAGAAAGGAACATATGTTCAGAGCGGAGGGCGATATAGGTTTGGGCTGTTGAACACACACCTTTATCGCAGGTTTAATATACACACAACGGACGCGTTGAGATAGAATTTTATTTTTAATATGATTTTTTAGAAATGCATTAAATAAATTCATAAAAATAAACGTCTTTTTGTTAAATACATAAATACAGTGACCCCGGTAACGTGACCATTAAAGAAGGAGATATAATTTGGGAGGATGAACCAGAGAGGGAGGGGCTGATCACAATTATTGGGGGTTAATATTGGCCACAAGAGCGCTCCCTCAGTACCGCCCCTCCGACAGTGTAGCACTCCCTCAGTACTGCCCCTCCGACAGTGTAGCACTCCCTCAGTGCTGTCCCTCCGACAGTGCGGCGCTCCCTCAGTACTGCCCCTCCGACAGTGCGGCACTCCCTCAGTACTGCCCCTCCGACAGTGTAGCACTCCCTCAGTACTGCCCCTCCAACAGTGCGGCGCTCCCTCAGCACTGCCCCTCCAACAGTGCGGGGTTCTCTCAGTACTGCCCCTCCGACAGTGCGGGGTTCCCTCAGCACTGCCCCTCCGACAGTGCGGGGCTCCCTCAGTACTGCCCCTCCGACAGTGCGGCGCTCTCTCATTGCTGCCCCTCCGACAGTGTAGCATTCCCTCAGTACTGCCCCTCCGACAGTGTAGCACTCCCTCAGTACTGCCCCTCCGACAGTGCGGCGCTCCCTCAGCACTGCACTGGGAGTGACAGCCTGGATTTTTGTGCTGGAGTCTCTGGAGTGGGACTTGAACCCATGACCTTGGGCCTCAGATGCTACGCACTGAGCCACAGCCGAGACTGAGCAAAGAGGTGCTGAGGGCAGAGAACGTTATCGATGAACGTGCACAGAGTTATTTCCAGCCAGTGAGGAGCAGTCGATCACCGGTCATGTGGCCGGGAGCAGCTGTGTGAATTGTACTCTTCTGAAAAGCACCCGCTATTTGTGGATAGTCCCTAATCAGGTGCCTGCTATGTCCAGTGGCATCACCGTGTCGCGTGATCTGCTCAAGTCTCGGGAGTGGGGCTCGAACTCTCAACCTCCTGACTGTGAGACGAGAGAGAGAGAGAGAGAGAGAGAGTGCTGCCCACTGAGACCTGGGGTGTGTCCTGTGCGTACGTATCTGTCGGTGTGCCCACCTCTGTGGGTCTCTGTGTCCAGCTCCGTGTGCACACATGCATGCTCGAGTCCAGCACGTCAGAACCCCCCCCCCCACAATACCAAACCTTTGGTTGCACTGCACCCTCTGGCTCCTCCGTCGCTCTCGAGGGAACTCTTTCCCTCCTGACGGGATCTACCCCCCCCCCCCGCCTCACAACATGGTATTTCCCAGCACAGAGTTTTGTGAATGGCGGTGGTTGAAACCACTGGGTGGGTGGGGAACGGCCCCATTGGCTCAATGGGTCACAAAGGCCCCCCCACTCCCCCACCCCCGCCCGCCCGCCCCGGGTAAAACGAACAAAATTAAGCGGAAAAACACACATCGCAAAAGACGGACAATACAATGCCATCTCGGCCCACAGTCATCCTTCTCGGCCTGTGTCTGACCGATGGGCTTTACCAATCCTTGTCCGGAAGCGGTGCATCTTGGGAAGAGGCCAAGATGCGAAGAGCTGAAGGCGCGACACATTTGAACGGTCCGAGCTCGGCCCATCGCCTCCAGCTCCGCAAAGCCTTCCCTGGATTACGTTAGCCGAAGATGTCCCGGAATGGCTGGGCCACTTCGAAAGGCCCCCTGCTCTCCAGGCCCATCGCCAGCTTTGCTCAGCGGGTAACGGTGGACCCCGAGAAGGGATCCGCCGTTCCCCCTCCCCCCTCGCACGTCCAGGCACCACTTCACACAGCTCTGCCGTTCAAACTTCCTGCCGTACATCACCCCAGCTCTGCTCACACTGTGTCGGTGCGAAGGCCGCAAATCCTGCTGTATCTCACACCTCGCACCATAACATCTGTACAAAACACAAAGGGCGGGGGTTAAAAGTCAGCGGTTTAACCCTCAACACTACTGGCAGGCCCTTGAGAAACATCTGGCTGTTTCTGGCTCTCAGGCTGTGACAAACACTAAACACAAAGCAATAAAACCGGTGCTCGTGTCACAAGGTTAACGGTAAATGACTGGCTCAAACGTCCGCCAAAAGACAAATTGATATAAAACTGTAAACACTTTAACCCGTGCTTACTCTCTCCGGCTCTTTGTTTTCCCTCCTATTCTCTCTCTCTTTCTCAATATTTTTTTAAAACTTTAAATTTAGATCCTGCCTTACCGATTGTTGCCGCCATTTTACCTATTCTGACCTTTCACCTTCCCAAGCTTGCCTGTCTCTCTGACCCCGGCAGCTATTTTGAAATTGCAAGCGGTTATAAATTGGGGAATAGAGTACAGAACCCAAGGAAGTTCTGGTAAACCTTTATAGAACAAGGTCATCCCTCAGCTGGAGAATTGGGTTCAATTCTAGGCACCGCACTTTAGGAAGGATGTGAAGGCTTGGGGGAGGGGAGAGGAGATTGACCAGAATGGTTCTAGGGACGAGGGACTTCCGTTATGTGGAGAGACTGGAGAAGCTGGGGTTGTTCTCCTTGGAGCAGAGAAACATAGAAACATGGAAAATAGGTGCAGGAGTAGGCCATTCGAGCACAGGGGGTGATGGGTGAGCGGGACTCGATGCGAGTTAGGACACGAGGCAGTGAGCACAGGGGGTGATGTGTGAGTGGGACTCGATGCGAGTTAGGACACGGGTCAGCGAGCACAGAGGGTGATGGGTGAGCGGGACTGGGTGCGAGTTAGGACACGGGTCAGCGAGCACAGAGGGTGATGGGTGAGCGGGACTGGGTGCGAGTTGGGACACGGGGCAGTGAGCACAGGGGGTGATGGTTGAGCGGGACTGGGTGCGAGTTAGGACACGGGGCAGTCGAGTTTTGGATCACCTCCAGTACGTCGGGTAGAATGTGGGAGGCCGGCCAGGAGTGTGTTGGAATAGTCAAGTCTAGAGGTAACAGGGGCATGGATGAGGGCTTCAGCAATGGTAGATAAGGCCTCAAATAAACCAAACGTCCCAGAGTCGTTTCCCCTCCCCCGCCCTCAGCCCACAAAATCAGTCAGACTTTCAACACTGCACCAACAACCTACATTTATATAGCCACCCTTCATGTAGTAAAAGTCAGCAGAACGCTACCTGGACCCCAAGGGTTAAGTTACGAGGAGAGATTACACAAACTAGGGCTGTATTCCCCGTACTATAGAAGGTTAAGGGGGGCTCTGATCGAAGGTTTCAGGATATTACGGGGAGCGGAGAGGGTAGATAGAGAGACTATTGCCGCTGGTTGGGGAGTCTGGGACTAGGGGCACAGTCTAAAGATTAGAGCCAGACCTTTCAGGAGTGTAATTAGGGAACACTCCGACACACACAGGGTGGGAGAGGTTTGGAACTCACTCCTGCAAACGGCAATTGATGCTGGGTCAATTGTTAATTTTAAATCAGAGATCGATATATTTTTGTTAATCAAATTTATTAAGGGATACGCGTCAAAGGTGGGTGTAGTGTACGCACCGAGAGTATGGTCACAGGCTGGTGGCACTGTTGCATTGGGAGGGGCTTAGCCAGTCACATGATGTTCACAAGACTCAATAAAACCCCAGCCAGTTGGGTTCGGAGGATCCACGATGGGGCAGGTGGTTGTGAGCCTGGTGGATGAACCGTTAATGTGTAGCGTGATTGTTAAACCTTTGCTAATAAACCAACTAATTCTTAATAGCAATGTGTTGCTATAGATTCTAAAGCAAAGAACACACGGAGCAAATACATTACAACGGGTGGATGGAGTTAGGTCACAGATCAGCCGCGATCTCATTGAGTGGCGGAGCAGGCTCGCGGGGCTGAATGGGCCTCCTCCTGTTCCTGTGTAACAGGCTCGAGGGGCTGAATGGGCCTCCTCCTGTTCCTGTGTAACAGGCTCGAGGGGCTGAATGGGCCTCCTCCTGTTCCTGTGTAACAGGCTCGAGGGGCTGAATGGGCCACCTCATGTTCCTGTGTAACAGGCTCGAGGGGCTGAATGGGCCACCTCCTGTTCCTGTGTAACAGGCTCGAGGGGCTGTATGGGCCTCCTCCTGTTCCTGTGTTCCTTGGTCCGAAGGCACTTCACAGGAGCGTGGTCAGACAAGAACAGGCACCGAGCCACCAGAGGTTTGGTCAGAGAGAGAGGCGGAGAGATTTAGGGAAAGGGTCCCAGAGCTGAGGGCCCTGGTAGCTGAAGACACAGCCGCTGATGGTGGAGCCTGGGGAGCGGGGGAAATGTGCAGGAGGCCAGTCAAGCTGAGCGAGAGCAGGATACAGCATCGAGGGAGGGCAGTGGGCCCAGCATGTCTGTGGACCCCTCGCCCCTCCTGTACTGTGGAGCCAGGTCCACAAGGAGGTGGTTTGTGACAAGCCCAAATCTCAATTCCCAATCGATCGGAGACCATCCCTGCTCCCAAGTCAGCCCTGACCATCCCCAGTGTCCCGGGGTCCGCTGAACGTCGTTAATTCACCCCCCCCTCACGACCAGAAGGTTGGCCTCACCAACTCGTGCACTGCCCTCCATTCACAGCGAGGCGGAGGGCAGGACAGTCTGCCTCCATCTCTCGGTTAGCTCACCTGGCATCTGTTGTGTGCACTTAAACTTGATGCTGGCGAAGAGGATGGCAGCAGTGAGGAGCAGCGCGATGGCAGACGCCAACAGGCCCAGTGCCAACCATTGACCTGCTGTGACCTCACCGGCCGAGTATCTGTGTTGCTCGTCGCAATCCTTGCAATGCAGCAAACCTCCAACCCCAGGCCCGACTCCGTGGCCCATTCTCGCCCCTCCGCGTCCTGACGTTGTGGAGCCTGTAAAAACAGCACTGATTATCGACCCAAGTCAGCAACACGACCGTCAGTCCAAAATTTTCACGTCAACGGCCAGCATCCTGCCGGGAACTTGCTTTGCAAGTGGGATTCTAACAGTGCTTCACGCATACCATAACGCGATAGAATCGATCGGAAGAGCCTGTTCCCGGGGGCAGGAGGGTCGGTAACCAGGGGGACACAGATTGACGATAATCGGCGATGGAACCAGAGGGGGAGATGGGGAGAATGTGTTCACGCAGCGAGTTGTTGTGATCGGGAACACGCTGCCTGAAAGGGCGGTGGGAGCAGATTCAATAGTAACTTTCAAACCGGGAATTGGATCAATACTTGACGGGGAAACATTCACCGGGCTGTGGGGAGAGAGCGGGGGGATGGGACTGATGGGATCGCTCGCTCACAGAGCCGGCACAGGCTCGATGGGCCCAATGGCCTCCTCCTGTACATTTATATAGCACCGTTCACAACCACCGCACATCTCAAAATGCTCCAAAAGTGTAGTCACTGTTGTAATGTGGGAAACGCGGCAGCCAATTTGCGCACAGCAAGCTCCCACACACAGCAATGTGATAATGACCCAGATAATCTGTTTTTGCGATGTTGGTCGAGGGATAAATATTGGCCCCAGGACACCGAGGAGAATTCCCCTACTCTTCTTTGAAATAGGGGCCCTGGGATCTTTTGTGTCCATCTGAGAGAGCAGACAGGGCCTCTGTTTAATGTTCCAACCGACAGTGCAGCGCTCCCTCAGTACTGCCCCTCCGACAGTGCGGCACTCCCTCGGTACTGCCCCTCCGACAGTGCGGCACTCCCTCGGTACCGCCCCTCCGACAGTGCGGCACTCCCTCAGTACCGCCCCTCCGACATTGCGGCACTACCCTCAGTACCGCCCCTCCGACAGTGCGGCACTCCCTCAGTACCGCCCCTCCGACAGTGCGTCACTCTCTCAGTACCGCCCCTCCGACAGTGCGGCACTCCCTCAGTACCGCCCCTCCGACAGTGCGGCACTCCCTCAGTACCGCCCCTCCGACAGTGCGGCACTCCCTCAGTACCGCCCCTCCGACAGTGCGGCACTCCCTCAGTACCGCCCCTCCGACAGTGCGGCACTCCCTCAGTACTTCACTGGAGAGTCAGCCACGATCTATGTGCTCGTCCCTGGATTCTATAATCCGTACAATATACACAGGGGCTGTTATTCCCTATAATAGGGACTTTTATTCTCTATAGTACACACAGGGGAATGATGATGCTTACCGGAACTGTAAGTGCCCTCCATAGTCCTGTCTTCTCCCGCCTCGTGTTTGTTTGGAGGAGATGTCAGTGTCGTGGTGACAATATTCCTGGGATGGAGACTTGTCCCGGATGTTTCTCCAGCTGTGTTTCTTGTTGTGACAGCCACACGTTGAAGCCAGTGGGCTCGGGTGGGGGGGTTCGGTGTTGGCTGAAGGGTGAAGGTTCTCTCTTGCCCGTGTAGCCCAGGGACGGCCGTGATGGAGGAGCTGGATACTGGAATGGTCGGACCTGCAGTGGGAGGTGCAGGATGAGGAGTTCCTTCCCCGGTCTCCGTCTGCTCTATCCCACCAGTTCGAGCGCCCACCTCACCAGGATCTGAGGCAGCAAAACAGGACGTCACGATTTTCACATTGTCTCTTGAGTGAGCATTGACGGACCCAATCGAGTCCTTTCAACCCCGGAGCATACAGTGACTCTACAAACTCAAACACTCCGGTTCCCTTAGTATATGAAAATCTGTCCCGCTCAGCCTTGAATAGAACTTACATTTATATAGAGCCTTTAGCTTAGTAAATTGTCCCAGGGTGCTTCACAAGCGGGTTACAAGACAAATGAAATTAATTTGAGACCGAGCCAGGTAAGAGATTACGGCAGGTGACCAAAAGCTTGGTCAAAGAGGTCAGTTTTTAAAGGAGCTTCTTAAGGGAGGAACATAAGAATTAGGAGCAGGTGTCGGCCATTCGGCCCCTCGAGCCTGCTCCGCCATTCAATACGATCATGGCTGATCTTCGATCTCAACTCCACTTTCCCCCTCGATCCCCATATCCCTCGATTCCCGTAATATCCAAAAATCTATCGATCTCAGCCTTGAATATACTCAACGACTGAGTCTCCACAGCCCTCTGGGGCAGAGAATTCCAAAGATTCACCACCCTCTGAGTGAAGAAATTCCTCCTCATCTCCGTCCTAAATGGACGACCCCTTATCCTGAGACTGTGACCCCCGGTTCTCGACTCCCCAGCCTGCATCTACCCTGTCAATCCCTGTAAGAATTTTCTATGTTTCAATGAGATCACCTCTCATTCTTCTAAACTCGAGAAAATCTGGGCCTTGTCTACTCAATCTCTCCTCACAGGACAATCCCCTTATCCCAGATTAAGATTCCCACAGGCAGCAGAGAGATCCCCTGCGCCCCTCCCTCATAGAATGAGAGAAATTTACAGGACACAAGGAGGCCATTCGGCCCATCGTGTCCGGGCCAGCCGACCAAGGGCTACCCAGCCTAATCCCATTTTCCAGCTCTGGGTCCGTAGCCCTGTGGGTTACGGCACTTCAAGTGCACATCCAAGTACTTTTTAAATGTGGTGAGGGTTTCTGCCTCTACCACCCTTTCAGGCCGTGAGTTCCAGACCCCCACCACCCTCTGGGTGAAGAAATTTTCCCTCAAATTTCCTCTAAACCTCCCCCTAATTACTTTAAATTTATGCCCCCTGCTTGTTGACCCCTCTGCTGAGGGAAATAGGTCATAAGAACATAACCAATAGGAACAGGAGTAGGCCATACGGTCCCTCGAGCCTGCTCCGCCATTTATCACGATCATGGCTGATTCGATCATGGACTCAGCTCCCCTCAGTACTGCCCCTCCAACAGTGCGGGGCTCCCTCAGTCCTGCCCCACCTCAGTACTGCCCCTCCGACAGTGCGGCACTCCCTCAGTACTGCCCCTCCGACAGTGCGGCGCTCCCTCAGTACCGCCCCTCCGGC
Source organism: Pristiophorus japonicus (assembly GCF_044704955.1). Taxonomy (NCBI): domain Eukaryota; kingdom Metazoa; phylum Chordata; class Chondrichthyes; family Pristiophoridae; genus Pristiophorus; species Pristiophorus japonicus. The sequence goes on along the minus strand of NW_027252966.1, from coordinate 764,123 downwards.
AGTGCGGCACTCCCTCAGTACCGCCCCTCCGACAGTGCGGCACTCCCTCAGTACCGCCCCTCCGACACTCCCTCAGTACCGCCCCTCCGAAAGTGCGGCACTCCCTCAGTACTTCACTGGAGTGTCAGCCACGATCTATGTGCTCGTCCCTGGATTCTATAATGCGTACAATATACACAGGGGCTGTTATTCCCTATAATAGGGACTTTTATTCTCTATAGTACACACAGGGGAATGATGATGCTTACCGGGACTGTAAGTGCCCTCCATAGTCCTGTCTTCTCCCGCCTCGTGTTTGTTTGGAGGAGATGTCAGTGTCATGTCAACAATATTCCTGGGATGGAGACTTGTCCCGGATGTTTCTCCAGCTGTGTTTCTTGTTGTGACAGCCACACGTTGAAGCCAGTGGGCTCGGGTGGGGGGGTTCGGTGTTGGCTGAAGGGTGAAGGTTCTCTCTTGCCCGTGTAGCCCAGGGACGGCCGTGGTGGAGGAGCTGGATATTGGAATGGTTGGACCTGCAGTGGGAGGTGCAGGATGAGGAGTTCCTTCCCCGGTCTCCGTCTGCTCTATCCCACCAGTTCGGGCGCCCACCTCACCAGGATCTGAGGCAGCAAAACAGGACGTCACAATTTTCACATTGTCTCTTGAGTGAGCATTGACGGACCCAATCGAGTCCTTTCAACCCCGGAGCATACAGTGACTCTACAAACTCAAACACTCCGGTTCCCTTAGTATGTGAAAATCTGTCCCTCTCAGCCTTGAATAGAACAACTTACATTTATATAGCTCCTTTAGCTGAGTAAAATGTCCCAGGGTGCTTCACAGGCGGGTTACAAGACAAATAAAATTAATTTGAGACCGAGCCAGGTAACAAATAGACAGCACGGTTCTGGTGTTTGTAATTGTTAGTAACGTAAGTTTTTAGAATTGAACTCTGATGAAATCTCCCGTTTTACTGGCAAAGTGGCTTTTCCACAACGGCACACAAGCCTGCTAAATACTTGTGGTTATGTGCTGAACCTTTCAATGGGACACACATGTTTGAAAAAAAAAATCTGTTCCAAATACAACCCTGCAGTCACAATATCAACCAACATTTCGTTAGATACTGTGTCAAAAACCGTTTGGATTCAGATACAGTCGACGGCTTGTATTCTCCAGCAACAGAAGGAAACTGCTCATTGCATTCACAAATTGGTTAATAAATGAATTCCAATACTTATACAATTCTGAAATGTGGGATTACAGCCAAATTACTCTGCGTTTGTCAAGTGGTTTATGTAAAAAAAGTGTTCTCCGCAAAAAAACAAAGAGATTACGGCAGGTGACCAAAAGCTTGGTCAAAGAGTGTAGTTTTTAAAGGAGCTTCTTAAGGGAAGAACATAAGAATTAGGAGCAGGAGTCGGCCATTCAGCCCCTCGAGCCTGCTCCGCCATTTAATAAGATCATGGCTGATCCGATCATGGACTCAGCTCCACTTCCCCACCCGCTCGCCATAACCCCTTATTCCCTTATCGGTTAAGAAACTGTCTATCTCTGTCTTAAATTTATTCAATGTCCCAGCTTCCACAGCTCTCAGGCAGCGAATTCCACAGATTTACAATCCTCAGAGAAGAAATTCCTCCTCATCTCAGTTTTAAATGGGCGGCCCCTTATTCTAAGACCATGCCCTCCAGTTCTAGTCTCCCCCCATCAGTGGAAACATCCTCTCTGCATCCACCTTGACAAGCCCCCTCATAATCTTACACGTTTCGATAAGATCACCTCTCATTCTTCTGAATTCCAATGAGTAGAGGCCCAACCTACTCAACCTTTCCTCATAAGTCAACCCCCTCTATCCACTATATCCACGCCCCTCATAATTTTATACACCTCAATCAGGAGTCCCCTCAGCCCCCTCTGTTCCAAGAAAAACAAACCCAGCCTATACAATCTGTCCTTATAGCTTAGATTTTACAGTCCCAGCAACATCCTGGTAAACCTCTTCTGCACCCTCTCAGTGCAATCACATCCTTCCTGTAATGTGGTGACCAGAACTGCACGCAGTACTCCAGCTGTGGCCTAACCAGTGTTTTATACAGTTCAAGCATAACCTCCCTGCTCTTGTATTCTATGCCTCGGCCAATAAAGGTAACTATCCCGTGTGTCTTCTTAACCACCTGGTCTGCTACCTTCAGGGATCTGTGGACCTGCACTCCAAGGTCCCTTTGTTCCTCTACACTTCTCAGTGTCCTACCATTTAATGTGTATTCCCTCGTCTTGTTAGCCCTCCCCAAATGCATTACCTCACACTTCTCCAGATTGAATTCCTGTGGCCAATGTTCTGCCCACCTGACCAGTTGATTGACATCTTCCTGCAGTCCCAGTGACCACCGTCGCCCTATACAGCGAGTGATAGCCGGCCCTCGAACGTGCACCTCCAGCCCCAGCCCTCCCCTCCCTCCGGCCCCCGAGGCCAATGGCAGAATCCCTGCCTCTGAGGCCTATCCCAGGTCACGCAGCCTGGCACTTTCCTGTTCACGCATGGCCGCACGTTCGAGGCCAACTTGCAGAGAGTGGGTGTCTGGGGGGAACCGCCAATTCTGGTCGGACCGTATTCCAGGACCACTCGCCCCTCCCGCCCTCCATTGGTCGTCCAACATGTCAATCATCACGGTGCACCCACCCCAACTTTCCCACGGCCAATTGGAAAGCGATTGGACTCTTGTCCGTCAATCACACAGATTGGTTTTCCCATCCCCGATATTTCAAAAAAGTGATTAAGAAAAAAACATTTGATTGTTTTTTTAATTCTCCCACGGCGTGATTTGTGGAATACTTTGTGACCCAGGCTCCAAATCAGATGGAACCTGGCACTGGGACCAATGCCATTCTTACCTGTGGATCTCGCATCAACAAACTCTTTCATGGCTTGTGCCTTTCCCGATAATATACAGAATCTCTGATTCGCGTTTGTGGTAAATCTGTGACAGTAAATCAGAAATAAATACGTCAAGCTCAATTCTGAAAGGGCACTCGTCAATAAACTTGGCTTGTATTGAAGGGGTGATCTGATTGAGGTATTGAATACCTCACTACTGCCCTTCCGACAGTGCGGCACTCCCTCAGTACTGCCCCTCCGACATGCAACACTCCTTCAGTACTGCCCCTCCGACAGAGCAGCGCTCCCTCAGTACTGCCCCTCCGACAGTACGGCGCTCTCTCAGTACCGCCCCTCCGACAGTGCGGCGCTCCCTCAGCACTGCCCCTCCGACAGTGCGGCGCTCCCTCAGTACTGCCCCTCCGACAGTGCGGCACTCCCTCAGTATTGCCCCTCCGACAGTGCGGCGCTCCCTCAGTACTGCCCCTCCGACAGTGCGGCACTCCCTCAGTACCGCCCCTCCGACAGTGCGGCGCTCTCTCAGTACTGCCCCTCCAACAGTGCGGGGCTCCCTCAGTACTGCCCCTCCGACAGTGCGGCGCTCCCTCAGCACTGCACTGGGGTGTCAGCCTGGATTTTTGTGCTGAAATCTGCGGCGTGGGACTTGAACCTCCAACCGCCCGACTCCCCACTGAACCAGCGCTGAAGTACCTGTACTTTACTGTGATGAGCGTTATTTAGGTACAAAGCCCAATACTTACACTAGATACTCGGGACATCTTCCCTGACCGGATAAGGTCACATAATTCTGCAGCTTGTTGAATTCTGATATATTTAATGGTTGCGGTAACTTGGGTTCACAGCATGACCGGCCAGCACTGTCCGAGAGCCTCCCACCGCACACTGTGGATAAAACACAGAGACATGTGTCAGTCTGGCTTCGATCTGTGTGCCCTGCGGTGCAAGGAAACTCTTTTTGGAGTTTACCTGCAAAACATAAAAACATTAAACGGTGCCACCCGACCTGGGTGACACTCCAGACATTTACAAGGCCCTTTTTTTTTTCCCACCTTTTTTGTTTTTTTTTGTGTTTTTTTCTTTTTTTTTTTTGGGGCACTAAAATCACCATTTTTCCCCAGTGCCCCCTATAAAAGGGAAGGGGACACTAAAAGCACCGGCAATTAAAACAAATTAACTTTAAAACGTAAAATCAAATTAAAATTTGGTTGCCGGGCGTGATGATGCACTCCAGTCCCTCCGGTGCCCACCTCTCGCGGAAGGCCGCGAGCGTACCGGTGGACACCGCGTGCTCCATCTCCAAGGACACCCTGGACCGGATGCTGCGGTGCAAGGAAAAGCACTTTCCAAGCAGCAGCTGATCCTGAGATAGTTTACTGATTCGCTCAGCTTTTGAGATTTGCAAAACCTCGGCCGACAACCCAAAGCTTTCTTTCCTGTTAGCGCCGAAGTAATGGAACGAGCAAATCGTGTGTGGAGTCAAGCAACTTCACATTCGGAACAATCACTGAAAGGTGGCAGTGTCTTCAAGGTACCCCACCCCCCCATGTCCCCTGTCAACAAGGAAGGATATGCCCAGCTTCCCTCCTCTCCCCAGTCCAAGGAGCTGGCGCTGTACCCGGGGAGAGCTGCTCTGGAGCCATGCAGCCCCGTCAAGTGACTGGGCGGGCAATTTTACTGCGGCAGGCATCACACCCCAAACCCAAGCCTTGTGCCGCCCGGCTTGGGTTGGGGGTGTGATGCCGGCCGCAGTCGAATTGCCAGGGGGCACACTCCTGGCCGGTATGAGACTATGCTTCGGAGCACCTTCAATCTTGGTGAATTTTGTATAAAACTCTTAACTTTCCTGAACTCAACGTTAATTTGTGTCGCGGGGCGTTGTTTTGCGGGCTGTGCAGGGGAGTGCGGGGGGCGGGGGTCTTGCCCAGGAACCTTGGCCCCTCTCAGACCCCGACTGTCCCACCCTTTTACTGCGCTCTGTCTCTCCTCCCCCCCCCCGCCGCCGCCTCGCTGTCCTCCCTGGTCGCCGGTCACATCTCCAGGGGTCTGCATGGACCCCCCGCAAAGCCTCATCCCCTCGCCCCCCTGGGGTGCATCCTCTCCCCACCCCACCCACCCATCTCCCCGGAAGCTGCGTGAACCGGAGATTTTACAAACTCACCCGCTCCCGAGCAGACGAGGAAGAGGCACAGAATCAGGGTCTCCATAGCCGACAGGATAAAAGACAAGTCAACGACTGCAGCACAGCCCGGCGCCGAGAGAGTGCAGACACAGTGAGGCAGATCCGTTCCTTTGTACCGGGGGGGGGCAGGCACTAGCAGTTTCCATTCACTTGCATCAGACTTGTGCATTGAGCCAATGGCCAGCCGCTACACAGGGGATTACCAGTGTACACCTCACATTCGATTTCCAAACTCAGCCCTGTGCACTGCAAATCTCCCCTGGAAGTTCTGCGGATTAAAGGTGAATCACCCCCCCCAGGCTGCGAGAAACCCTGGGGAGAGGGGAGGGGGGGAATGTCACAGCCAACCTGATCAAAACACATCACTTACTTTCACTTGCAAAACCTTTTGAGAGTCGAGGCATTTTCAGTATCTCGCAGTTGCACACTTTCACAAAAGGCACAGGAAGAGGCCACGAACGAAACATGGTTTAAAACCAGCTTTTGGGACTGACTGGACAGGGGAGGAGGAAAAGGCACCGATTAAAAACAATCTCTGCGACCAAGAGCCAAATCTGTTTATGCCTCAAAAGAAAGGCATTGATGTAATCTAAACCAGGAGCCCGTGGATTGATTGGCCGGAGGGGAAACGGTTCCCTCTGAGAACCACAAGTGTTTTGTATTTAACCCCTTGTAACCTGCATCACACCTGGCCACCAGAGGGCCCACCTGTTGGTGTCCCAAGGGATCCCAGCATCCCTCGGGAGCACAGTATATAAGCAGGTCACCCACAAGGTACCTGCTCTCTGGAACTACAATAAAGGAGCTAAGCTCACATTCGCTCATTACACACAGTACTCAGTCTCACCATTTATTATGAGCGTAACAACAAGTCTGCAAGAAACCAGGACAACAAAGGACCCCATAAGGCGTGCATTTTTGGAGAACAGGGCACTTAAGATAAGGTGTCATCTTTTGCCCTGTCGACTCTGTGTGCAAATTGTGGATATCCAGACACATCATCGCAGCCAGTTAAACAGATCCCCACAAACAATGAAACCGATCCAGACATATTAATGGGAACCTCAGCCCAGCAGGATATTTATTCATCAAATGGATATATAGTATTATAGTATTAGTATAGTATTTGGCGGTCCCTCGAAGCGAGGGTGACTTGCTTCCACGCCAAAAAGTGACGAGTTCACAGATGTTTCAGTGAAGGACCTAATATTCCAGATCCCGAACGACATCCTGAAGGGTGGAAGATGCCTGTGCGTGGATTTTTTTAACGTGGGGTGACCGTTGCACACCAGCCACCACACGGGCTTGACAGAGCGAGGTCTTGGTCCAGTGGCAAGGGTTAACCAGGACGACTGGAGACCTGCTGTGCTGCACGGACCTAGTGCGCTCACATATCGCAGTGTGGGCTGGGCCCGTGCTGCCCCTGGGCCCCGAACTCTCGCCGCTCCTCCGCCCCGATCAAAAATGGAGCAGTCAGAAACAGGACATCAATTCGTCTCCTCTTATCTTACAGACATCAAATATCGACACTGCTACTTGAAATATCAAAATAGTAAACTCCTGCCTAGTTGCAGGGTTATTAACATCAGCAGAAACAAAGGGAAACTAACAGAATGAACACGATTCAGTTGGGATGTGATTAACAGCAGCATCTAAACAATGGATATATATACACGAGCTGGAAGTGGCTCAAGGGGTGATTTATTGATAAAATGGATATATATATACACGAGCTGGGAGCAGCTCGGGGCGAACGAATGGAGACGGACAAACTCAGAACGGAAAAGAAGAGAACACCAGAAGAGGGAACATCAAAGAGGAATAACCAGTCATGGAACCAACGACCACGAACCTACAATCTGCGGTTACAGCAACTAACTGGATGGGTGATTGTATGTCTTCGGTCAATTCTCTCAGAAGTCTTGTTCTGTAATTTTTAGCTGTTTTTTGCGTAATAAAACTGACAGTTGGGTTAAACTTAAACTTTGTGTCTTGCGTGGTCCTTTCCTGTAATTCCCGAGGTCTACGAACCAAGGTAGAATGTAAAACGAACACCCTACATAGTTTAGAAGAACAATTAGGCCTTCACCATTCAAGTTGTGCTCACCAGCAAGGCAGAACACGGCACAGCAAAGGTCTGACCAAGATCAAAAATGTCAAAATCATTATCCACTCACATAGAGCAGCTGATTCTCGTGTTCCATTTACAATCAGTTTCTAAATGCACTTTCTTCTGATGACCATGGACAAACTAGGAAGATTAGTTGGCCTAAACATGGGTCAAGATTTCTACGACCCAATTGCAAATATGGAATAATCTGTTTCACGGCCTTTTATATCTTTCAACTCAGCTTTTGGGCTGTGTATATGCAAATAAAATATAAACTAGTCCTGAAGAGTACATGTGATTTATCCAGGTCAGGTTCCTTACTCTTTCTTGTCCAATCCTTCTCCATCATAGGCGGTCCCTCGAAGCGAGGATGACTTGCTTCAAGCCAAAAAAAGGATGAGTTCACAGGTGTTTCAATGAAGGACCTAATATTCCGGATCCTGAACTATATCACGAAGGGTGGAAGATGCCTGTGCGTGGATTGTTTTAACGTGGGGTGACCGTTGTACACCAGCCACCACACGGGCTTGACAGAGCGAGGTCTTGGTCCAGGGACAAGGGTTAACCAGGACGACTGGAGACCAGCTCTGCTGCACGGAACCAGTGCGCTCACATATCGCAGTGTGGGCTGGGCCCTTGCTGCCCCTGGGCCCCTGGCCCTGAACTCACACCTCCGCTGGGCCCCGATCACATTCCCCCCACGGTCTCTCGCCGCTCCTTCACCTGACTACGCTCCAATCCCTGCAGTACCTACCCTTCTGTAAGGTGATCACCGCCCCAGCCAGAAACAGGTCCAGCTCTTGCTGAAGGGATCAGTATCCACGGCACGAGACGCAGACTGTTCCACAAGGCCACTATTCTCTGGGAAAAGTACCACCTCCTGCTATCTAACCCAGATCTTGTGACCCTGGGCCTCCCGAACCTAATTAATTGGAACATACTGTCAACAGGAACACAATCTCGTCCTTTCATTATCTTCTAAACCTCAATCAGATCAGCCCTTAAATCTACGCTTCTCTAAATGGTAGAGTCACAACACTTTTAGCCTATCTTGCAGGCGATTATCTTGCCTGGATAAACCTGGCGGAAATCAGAACATGTCACAGCAATGTGATAATGACCAGATCATCTGTTTTTTTTGTGATGTTGATTGAGGGATAAATATTTTCCAGGACACCGGGGAGAACTCCCCTGCTCTTCTTCGAAATAGGATCTTTTATGTCCACTTAAGAGAGCAGATAGGGCATCGGTTTAATGTCTCATCCAAAAGATGGCACCTCCGACAGTGCGGCACTCCCTCAGTACTGCCCCTCCGACAGTGCGGGGCTCCCTCAGTACTGCCCCTCCGACAGTGCAGCGCTCTCTCAGTACTGCCCCTCCGACAGTGCGGGGCTCCCTCAGTACTGCCCCTTCGACAGTGCGGCGCTCCCTCAGTACTGCCCCTCCGACAGTGCGGGGCTCCCTCAGTACTGCCCCTCCGACAGTGCGGGGCTCCCTCAGTACTGCCCCTCCGACAGTGTGGCACTCCCTCAGTACTGCCCCTCCGACAGTACGGGACTCCCTCAGTACTGCCCATCCTACAGTGCGGCACTCCCTCAGTACTGCCCCTTCGACAGTGTGGCACTCCCTCAGTACTGCCCCTCCGACAGTGCGGCACTCCCTCAGTACTGCCCCTCTGACAGTGCGGCGCTCCCTCAGCACTGCCCTTCCGACAGTGCGGCGCTCCCTCAGTACTGCCCCTCCGACAGTGCGGAGCTCCCTCAGTACTGCCCCTCCGACAGTGCGGCACTCCCTCAGTACTGCCCCTCCGACAGTACGGAGCTCCCTCAGTACTGCACGGGAAGTGTCAGCCTAGCTCTATGTGCTCAAGTCCCTGGAGTGTGACCTGAACCCACGACCTCTGACTCTGTACAAAAAGAAAGACAAAGACTGCATTGTGCACATGGTCAGACGTATCAGCTGTGGCTCAGTGAGTATAGAGTCCTACACGCTGAGATACAGCTGACCATGTGCACTGTTCTGTCTCTCTCGCTTTCTCTCTCTCTCTCTCGTTCTCTCTCTCGTTCTCTCTGTCTGTCCTTCTCTCCCGGGAACAGCTCGAGGCCAGGGTTGGGGCTGATAACGTGGGGTAGGATTGAATGAGGGCTGGAGAAATACCCTGCCATGGTGCACTGTCCATGTCGGGGTGGACAGATCACAGAGCGTGTCTTCAGTGTCTTGCAACCCCCACCGTCCCACCCCAAACCCAAGCTCTAACTCTCTGCCAGCTCGCCCCACCGAGACACTCACACACACGGCCAATGCCCTCCGCGAGTCTGCGTCTGGGGGGGCAGCGGAACGGAGAGGAGGGCGGGGCGCGAAAATAAGCTCCGCGGCAACGATGTGACTTGCAATTTCAGGGAGCGAGGTGTCAGTGACTTGGAATTCCTCCAGACCTACTCAGAACCCCTGGGGGAACGTGACACTCGGAGACGGAGGAACGACTAATCTCTCGGAGTCCGCAGGAGAAGGCGGGAGCACCAACATTATTGTGGCTGTGGTTTTTGTGGGGCTGGTGATGACGATGATGTCGGTCGCTATTTATTTCGCCTTGAAACGAAGAGGTAAGATTCTCCTCGATTCAAGTTCCAACGTTCCGTCCCTTGACAGAACAGCATCGAATGTACAACAACAACGCATTTATATAGCGCCTTTAATGTAGTGAAACGTCCCAAGGCGATTCACAGGAGTTGTTTTAAGACAAAACAAATAAACATGACACCGAACCACATAAGGAGACATTAGGGCAGGTGAACAAAAGCTGGGTCACAGAGGTGGGTTTTAAGGAGCGTCTTGAAGGAGGAGAGAGAGGCGGAGAGGTTTAGGGAGGGAGTTCCAGAGCTTGGGGCCCAGGCAACAGAAGGCACGGCCACCGATGGTGGAGCGATTATAATCAGGGATGGTCAGGAGGGCAGAATTTGAGGAGTGCAGATATCTCGGGGGGTTGTGGGGCTGGAGGAGATTACAGAGATAGGGAGGGGTGAGGGCCACGGAGGGATTTGTAAACGAGGATGAGGGTTTTGAAATCGACGTGTTGCTTAACCGGAAGCCAATGTAGGTCAGTGAGCACAGGGGGTGATGGGTGAGCGGGACTGAGTGCAAGTTAGGACACGGGGCAGTGAGCACAGAGGGTGATGGGTGAGCGGGACTCGGTGCGAGTTAGGACAGGGGGCAGTGAGCACAGGGGGTGATGGGTGAGTGGGACTGGGTGTGAGTTAGGACACGGGGCAGTGAGCACAGAGGGTGATGGGTGAGCGGGACTCGGTGCGTGTTAGGACAGGGGGCAGTGAGCACAGGGGGTGATGGGTGAGCGGGACTCGGTGCGTGTTAGGACAGGGGGCACTGAGCACAGGGGGTGATGGGTGAGCGGCACTCGGTACGAGTTAGGACACAGGGCAGTGAGCACAGGGGGTGATGGGTGAGCGGGACTCGGTGCGAGTTAGGACACGGGGCAGCCGAGTTTTGGATCAGCTCCAGTTTACGTCGGGTAGAATGTGGGAGGCCAGCCTGGGGTGACTTGGAATAGTCAAGCCGAGAGGTAACAAAGGCGGGGGTGAGGGTTTCAGCAGCGGATGAGCTGAGGCAGGGTGGAGACGGGCGATGTTACGGAGGTGGAAACAGACGGATTTAGCCGTACAGTTATAAGCCGTACACCAGCCCCTCCCACCCCGCTCCGCCTCACCCTATCAGCATCTCCCTCTATTCCTTCCCTTGTGTGTTTCTCCAGCGTCCCCTCAAAAGAAAAGAGAACACTTGAATTTTGACAACACCTTTCGCAGTCTCAGGACGTCCCAAACCACTTCGCAGCCAATCAAGCCTTTTCCGAGTGTAGTCACTGTTGTAATGTATAAAACGCGACAGGCATCATGTGCACAGCAAGATCCCACCAACAGGAATAAACCGGATCATTTTTTTTAGTGATGTTGTTGAAGCAGGAATTTTGTCCCAGGGAACCGGCAGATCTCCCCTGCTCTTCCTCAGAATCGTGTGAGAGGGCAGATGGGGCCTCGGTTTAACATCTCATCCAAATGACGGCACCTCCAACAGTGCGGCACTCCCTCAGTACTGCCCCTCCGACAGTGCGACGCTCCCTCAGTACTGCCCCTCCGACAGTGCGACACTCCCTCAGTACTGCCCCTCCGACAGTGCGGCACTCCCTCAGCACTGCCCCTCCGACAGTGCGGCGCTCCCTCAGCACTGCCCCTCCGACAGTGCGGCACTCCCCCAGTACTGCCCCTCCGACAGCGCTCCCCCAGTACTGCCCCTCCGACAGTGCGGCACTCCCTCAGTACTGCCCCTCCAACAGTGCGGCACTCCCCCAGTACTGCCCCTCCGACAGCGCTCCCCCAGTACTGCCCCTCCGACAGTGCGGCACTCCCTCAGCGCAGTGTGCACAGCAAGCTCCCACAAACAGCAGTAACCAGATCATTTGTTTTGGTGATTTTGAGTGTGGGATACATTTTGACTTGGGTCACTGGGGAGATGTCCCCTGCTCTTTTTCGGAATAGTGTCCGTGGGACCTTTTATGTCCGTCTGAGAGAGCGGACAAGCCAGCATGGACCAGTTGAGCCGAATGGTCTCAATTCTTGAGGCTGTACTGACATTGTTCCTGCTACGTAGAACAGGTATGTTGGAAGCTGGCCTGCTGTCTCCGAAGGTAAGGATTTGTGGCCTATTGCGAGGCTTTGCACGCGGAGCGTAGCAGCCAAACTGACCGAGCCGCCACGTGTGACATTCTGCTTTCAGGGTGCGAGCGGCGTAACTGGGAGAAGCGGACGACAGAGGACGGACTGAGACACAACGCGGTGAAGCGGCTATACTGAGCGGTGAGACCGGCCGAGGACCGCCCTGCCCAGTGCCAGCGTCCGCCAGACACACGTGGGCAGGCCCGATGGTCGGGCACTCTTACAGACACGGGAGTTGCTGGGGCACTGGGGGGGTGGTCCCAGGGTCCCTCCTCACCGAGGTACACCCCAAACACTTTCATCTCAGGACACGCTTGAGTGTGTGCTCGCTCGGCGCGCCCCTTTAGCTGGAGGCCACGCTCCGGCAACTGTAAAAATATTGTTGTAATACAGAATAAAGCCAGACCAACTCACGTAAGCTGGATTGCTTCTAATTGTAGCCGTGCTGACCTCATCTTTCGATTGCAAAGACGTGAGGTATTCTGGAGGAGGATGAACCTCTGGACAATGGAACAGGAGTGGGACTGGCTGAGGGGCTCTTGCAGAGAGCCGGCACGGGCTCGAGGGGCCCAGTGGCCTCCTTCTGTGCTGTGACCATTCTTTGATTCTCGGCTGTGTTTGTTCAGCAATGGACAGAAGGCCATAAAATGCCCAACAAAGTCAGAACGTGCATTTCTATAGCACCTTTCACGACCTCATCACATCCCAAAAGCGCTGCCCAGCCGATGAACAGGTTTTGGAGTGTAGCCACTGCTGTAATGTGGGTAAGGCGGCAGCCCAGTGTGCGCACAGCAAGATCCCACAAACAGCGATGCGATAATGACCCAGATCATCTATATTTAGGGGTTGTGTGTGAAGGATCAATCTTGGCCCAGGACACCGGGGAGAACTCCCCCTGCTCGGCAAGAATTAGACAATGTTTGGTTGTTTTTTGCAATAACGGGTATGAATGAGAATGACGCAGCAAAGCTCAGTTCGGAGCTTTAGCTACTTCCAGGGGAGGTGTGGGAGGCCTGGGTTGTCCTCGCTCACTATCCCCGGGGAGCTCTCCACGCCTGAGTCTCCACACTAGGGCTGTGTGCACTGCTCTCTGTGTAGTCTCAGTGGTTTCAAATGGTAATAAATGTAGTTGAAGCTCAGTCATATTACTGTCTCGCTGTTTCTCATCCTGTCTGTCTCTCTGTCTCGCGATCACTCTCTCTCTGTCTCTTTATGTCTCTTTCCCTCTCACTTAGTGTTTCTCTGTCTCGCTCACTCTGTCTGTCGATGTCTCTCTGTCTCTCCTTTTTTCTCTCTCTCTCTCTTTCAGTTTCTCTCTCTCTGTTTCAGTTTCTCTCTCTCTCCCTCTGTTTCTCTCTCTCTCTGATTCTGTTTCTCTCTCTCTCTCTCTGTTTCTCTCTCTCTCTGATTCTGTTTCTCTCTCTCTCTGTCTCTCTCTCTCTCTGATTCTGTTTCTCTCTCTCTGATTCTGTTTCTCCCTCTCTCTGTCTCCCTCTTTCAGTTTCTCTCTCTGTGTTTCAGTTTAGCTCTCTCTCCCTCTGTTTCTCTCTCTCTCTGATTCTGTTTCTCTCTCCCTCTGTTTCTCTTCTTTGTTTCTCTCTCTTTCGCTCTCTATCTCTCTGTCTCTCTCTCTCTCTCTGTCTCTCTGTCTCTCTCTCTCTCTCTGTTTCTGTCCCTCTCTCTCTCTCTGTCCCTCTCTGTCTCTCTCTCTGTCCCCCTCTCTCTCTCTCTCCATCTCTCTCTGTCTCTGTCTCTCTCTCTCTCTCTCTGTCCCTCTCTCTCCATCTCTCTCTGTCCCTCTCTCTCCCTCTCTCTCTCTCCCTCTCTGTCTCTCTCTTCATCTCTCTCTGTCCCTCTCTCTCCCTCTCTCTCTCTCCCTCGCTGTCTCTCTCTCCATCTCTCTCTGTCCCTCTCTCTCCCTCTCTCTGTCCCTTTCCCCTATGATTGAAACACTATATTTATATAAACGGCCTGTTTATTTTTCAAAAAAACTCCTGCCGAATGCCTTTCCCGTGGAAGCTCCTGGGGATTCTGATTATGAATCATAATTGACGGATGCAAGAAATGTGTCTGCCTACTGAGAGAATCCTGGAGGGAATTGTGGAATTTTGCAGAGCACTGTGTTCCTATTGCTGCTTGCAGTATGCTTCACTTGATTCTCTCAGGAGGGGTCTGTGATGTATGTAGCACTCAAACACCGTCTGGTGTTGTAGTAACTGCTGTGACCTTCGTCCTTTATTGTGTAACTCCAGAGTGCCCCTCAGGTGTGCCTTTTATACTTTGTCTCGCAGGTACTTTCGGGTCTCCCACCACAGCGCCCCTTGTGGTGCACCATTGTATTTATACATTTAATGTACCTGGACAACACATAACAGGGTCTGGACAGAGATCGAGAGAAACTGTTCCCATTGGTGGAAGGGTCGGGAACCAGAGGGACACAGATTTAAGGCGATTGGCAGAAGAACCAAAGGTGACTCGAGGGGAACGTTTTTACACAGCGAGTGGTTAGGATCTGGCGGTGGAGGCAGACTCCATCGTGGCTTTCAAAAGGGAGTTGGATAAATACCTGCAGGAATAGAATTAGCGGGGCTCCGGGGAAAGGGCGGGGGAGTGGGACTGGCTGAGGGGCTCTTGCAGAGAGCCGCCGCGGGCTCGATGGGCCGAATGGCCTCCCGTGCTGTAACCGTTCTCTGATTCGATGAAACTTCTATGACTCGCGCTCGGGCGCCTGTTGTCATACAGAACCTCAGTCAGACCCCATCGGGAGCACTGCTCTCAGTCTGGGCACTGCACCCCAGCAAGGAGACAGCGGCCCTGGAGGGAGTGCAGGGCAGGTTCACCAGAATCAGATCCGAACTTCGACTTATTCAGCCGTGGCTCGCAGGCGTGCACTCCGAACCAGAAGGTCATGGCTTCAGTCTCCCACTCCAGAGACTTGAGCCCACAACCCAGGCCGCACTGTCGGAGCGGCAGTACTGAGGGAGCGCCGCACTGTCGGAGGGGCAGTACTGAGGGAGCGCCGCACTGTCGGAGCGGCAGTACTGAGGGAGCTCCGCACTGTCGGAGGGGCAGTACTGAGGGAGCGCCGCACTGTCGGAGGGGCAGTACTGAGGGAGCGCCGCACTGTCGGAGCGGCAGTACTGAGGGAGCTCCGCACTGTCGGAGCGGCAGTACTGAGGGAGCCCCGCACTGTCGGAGGGGCAGTACTGAGGGAGCGCCCCACTGTCGGAGGGGCAGTACTGAGGGAGCGCCGCTCTGTCGGAGGGGCAGTACTGAGGGAGTGCCGCACTGTGGGAGGGGCAGTACTGAGGGAGCGGCGCATTATCGGAGGGGCAGTACTGAGGGAGCACCGCACTGTCGGAGGGGCAGTACTGATGGAGTGCCGCACTGTCGGAGGGGCAGTGCTGATGGAGCGCCGCACTGTCGGAGGGGCAGTGCTGATGGAGCCCCGCACTGTCGGAGGGGCAGTGCTGAGGGAGTGCCGCACTGTCAGAGGGGCAGTGCTGAGGGAGCCCCGCACTGTCGGAGGGGCAGTACTGAGGGAGTGCCGCACTGTCGGAGGGGCAGTGCTGAGGGAGCCCCGCACTGTCGGAGGGGCAGTACTGAGGGAGTGCCGCACTGTCAGAGGGGCAGTGCTGATGGAGCCCCGCACTGTCGGAGGGGCAGTACTGAGGGAGTGCCGCACTGTCGGAGGGGCAGTGCTGAGGGAGAGCCGCACTGTCGGAGGGGCAGTACTGACGGAGCGCCGCACTGTCGGAGGGGCAGTGCTGAGGAAGAGCCGCACTGTCGGAGGGGCAGTACTGAGGGAGCGCCGCACTGTCGGAGGGGCAGTACTGAGGGAACACCGCACTGTTGGAGGGGCAGTGCTGAGGGAGCGCCGCACTGTCGGAGGGGCAGTACTGAGGGAGCGCCACACTGTCGGAGGGGCAGTACTGAGGGAGCGCCGCACTGTCGGAGGGGCAGTACTGAGGGAGTGCCGCACTGTCGGAGGGGCAGTACTGAGGGAGCGCCGCACTGTCGGAGGGGCAGTACTGAGGGAGCGCCATACTGTCGGAGGGGCAGTACTGAGGGAGCGCCGCACTGTCGGAGGGGCAGTACTGAGGGAGCGCCGTACTGTCGATGATCTGGGTCATTATCACATTGCTGTGTGTGGGAGCTTGCTGTGCGCAGATTGCCTGCCGCGTTTCCCACATTACAACAGTGACTACACTCCAAAAGTGCTTCATTGGCTGTAAAGCGCTTTGGGACATCCTGAGGTCGTGAAAGGCGCTATATAAATGCAAGCCTGTCTCTCTTTAAAGCGTTAAATGATAAGGACAGGTTGCATAAACTTAGCTTATATTTGTTTGAGTTTGGAAGGTTGAAGCAGGGATCTGATCGAGGGGGATTAAAGGCTTTGACAGGATCGATCGCGAGAAACTGTGTCTTCTGGTGGGGTCGGGGGTCGGGGGGTCGGGGGGGGTGACTCGAGTCTGGATCAAGGGGCAGAGGCTTAAAATTAGAGCCAGGCCGTTCGGGGGGGTGACGTCAGGAAGCACGTGACACACACAGGGCCGCGGGAATCTGGAACTCGATCACTCCCAAAGAGCTGTGGGTGCAGGGGATCGATGTATTTTGTTGGCCGAGGGTAACACGGATACGGATCAAAGATGGACAGAATTGAGGTAATCAGCCACAATCTAACTGCCCGGCGGGGCAGGGTCCTGAGGCTCAATGGACTCCTCCTGTGCCTAATGTTTCTAAGTCCACACGTGCTGACAGTCCTCCGGCACCCCAGCCAAGAGTGCAGGCCTCCCATGTGAGGTGAGAGCGTCGAGAGCTGGTGGGTTATTCGACTGCAGTGGGCTTCGTGTCCAAGGTTGGTCTTGTTGTTATTCACTGCCCTCCCCAGCCCCAGGATCACAGAGGGGGCAGTCCCCGGGGAATCAAGCTGTCTGATTGAATGTTAATGATTGGCTCCGCGTCCTCTCCCTCCCAAACATTCCGGAGGGAAAGCTCCACCCCCAGCCCCGCCCAGCCTGGGAGCCCAAGGAACACGGACTGCATCGCTCCGCTCATTCCCATCTCCATACCAAAGCTTACATTCCAAACTCATACATTGCAGCTTCAATAAAGGACGTGTTTAATGTGGTGTTGTGTTTGATTGGAGGGGAGTTCTGTGCAGGACTGATGTACCCAGTCCTGGCCGTTCTTGTCTCCCTCCTGCAATGGGCCATAAGGATTGGAGCGAGGGCCTTGTCCACCATTCAATAAGATCATGGCCCCCCCCCCCTCTCACCCTCCCGCTCTCACCCTCCCCTCCCTCCTACCTCCCCCCCTCTCTCCACTCCCCCTCTCCTACTTCCTCCCTTCCCTCCCCTCTCCCCACTCCCTTCGCTTCCTCTCCTCTCTCCCTTCCCTACTCCCACCCTTCCCTCCTCTCTCCCCCACTCCCTTCCCTACTCCCACCCTTCCCTCCTCTCTCCCCCACTCCCTTCCCTCACTCACTCCCCCTCCCCTCCCCCCTCCCACTCACCTCTCTGTCACTCTCCCACTCCCCTCTCTGACACTCTCCCCCTCCCTCACTCCCTCCCTCCCCGCACCCACCGCCCCCTCGTTAATGTTGGGACCGGTTGAGAAAGGAACATATGTTCAGAGCGGAGGGCGATATAGGTTTGGGCTGTTGAACACACACCTTTATCGCAGGTTTAATATACACACAACGGACGCGTTGAGATAGAATTTTATTTTTAATATGATTTTTTAGAAATGCATTAAATAAATTCATAAAAATAAACGTCTTTTTGTTAAATACATAAATACAGTGACCCCGGTAACGTGACCATTAAAGAAGGAGATATAATTTGGGAGGATGAACCAGAGAGGGAGGGGCTGATCACAATTATTGGGGGTTAATATTGGCCACAAGAGCGCTCCCTCAGTACCGCCCCTCAGACAGTGCGGCGCTCCCTCAGTACTGCCCCTCCGACAGTGCGGCACTCCCTCAGTACTGCCCCTCCGACAGTGTAGCACTCCCTCAGTACTGCCCCTCCAACAGTGCGGCGCTCCCTCAGCACTGCCCCTCCGACAGTGCGGGGTTCTCTCAGTACTGCCCCTCCGACAGTGCGGGGTTCCCTCAGCACTGCCCCTCCGACAGTGCGGGGCTCCCTCAGTACTGCCCCTCCGACAGTGCGGCGCTCTCTCATTGCTGCCCCTCCGACAGTGTAGCATTCCCTCAGTACTGCCCCTCCGACAGTGTAGCACTCCCTCAGTACTGCCCCTCCGACAGTGCGGCGCTCCCTCAGCACTGCCCCTCCAACAGTGCGGGGTTCTCTCAGTACTGCCCCTCCGACAGTGCGGGGCTCTCTCAGTACTGCCCCTCCGACAGTGCGGGGCTCCCTCAGTACTGCCCCTCCGGCAGTGCGGGGCTCCCTCAGTACTGCCCCTCCGACAGTGCGGGGCTCCCTCAGTACTGCGCCTCCGACAGTGCGGCGCTCCCTCAGCACTGCACTGGGAGTGACAGCCTGGATTTTTGTGCTGGAGTCTCTGGAGTGGGACTTGAACCCATGACCTTGGGCCTCAGAGGCTACGCACTGAGCCACAGCCGAGACTGAGCAAAGAGGTGCTGAGGGCAGAGAACGTTATCGATGAACGCGCACAGAGTTATTTCCAGCCAGTGAGGAGCAGTCGATCACCGGTCATGTGGCCGGGAGCAGCTGTGTGAATTGTACTCTTCTGAAAAGCACCCGCTATTTGTGGATAGTCCCTAATCAGGTGCCTGCTATGTCCAGTGGCATCACCGTGTCGCGTGATCTGCTCAAGTCTCGGGAGTGGGGCTCGAACTCTCAACCTCCTGACTGTGAGACAGAGAGAGAGACAGAGAGAGAGAGAGAGAGAGAGAGAGAGAGTGCTGCCCACTGAGCCCTGGGGTGTGTCCTGTGCGTACGTATCTGTCGGTGTGCCCACCTCTGTGGGTCTCTGTGTCCAGCTCCGTGTGCACACATGCATGCTCGAGTCCAGCACGTCAGAACCCCCCCCCCCCACAATACCAAACCTTTGGTTGCACTGCACCCTCTGGCTCCTCCGTCGCTCTCGAGGGAACTCTTTCCCTCCTGACGGGATCTACCCCCCCCCCCCCGCCTCACAACATGGTATTTCCCAGCACGGAGTTTTGTGAATGGCGGTGGTTGAAACCACTGGGTGGGTGGGGAGTGGTGGTGGGGAACGGCCCCATTGGCTCAATGGGTCACAAAGGCCACCCCCCCCACTCCCCCACCCCCGCCCGCCCGCCCCGGGTAAAACGAACAAAATTAAGCGGAAAAACACACATCGCAAAAGACGGACAATACAATGCCATCTCGGCCCACAGTCATCCTTCTCGGCCTGTGTCTGACCGATGGGCTTTACCAATCCTTGTCCGGAAGCGGTGCATCTTGGGAAGAGGCCAAGATGCGAAGAGCTGAAGGCGCGACACATTTGAACGGTCCGAGCTCGGCCCATCGCCTCCAGCTCCGCAAAGCCTTCCCTGGATTACGTTAGCCGAAGATGTCCCGGAATGGCTGGGCCCCTTCGAAAGGCCCCCTGCTCTCCAGGCCCATCGCCAGCTTTGCTCAGCGGGTAACGGTGGAGCACGAGAAGGGATCCGCCGTTCCCCCTCCCCCCTCGCACGTCCAGGCACCACTTCACACAGCTCTGCCGTTCAAACTTCCTGCCGTACATCACCCCAGCTCTGCTCACACTGTGTCGGTGCGAAGGCCGCAAATCCTGCTGTATCTCACACCTCGCACCATAACATCTGTACAAAACACAAAGGGCGGGGGTTAAAAGTCAGCGGTTTAACCCTCAACACTACTGGCAGGCCCTTGAGAAACATCTGGCTGTTTCTGGCTCTCAGGCTGTGACAAACACTAAACACAAAGCAATAAAACCGGTGCTCGTGTCACAAGGTTAACGGTAAATGACTGACTCAAACGTCCGCCAAAAGACAAATTGATATAAAACTGTAAACACTTTAACCCGTGCTTACTCTCTCCGGCTCTTTGTTTTCCCTCCTATTCTCTCTCTCTTTCTCAATATTTTTTTAAAACTTTAAATTTAGATCCTGCCTTACCGATTGTTGCCGCCATTTTACCCTCTCTGACCTTTCACCTTCCCAAGCTTGCCTGTCTCTCTGACCCCGGCAGCTATTTTGAAATTGCAAGCGGTTATAAATTGGGGAATAGAGTACAGAACCCAAGGAAGTTCTGGTAAACCTTGATAGAACAAGGTCATCCCTCAGCTGGAGCATTGGGTTCAATTCTAGGCACCGCACTTTAGGAAGGATGTGAAGGCTTGGGGGAGGGGAGAGGAGATTGACCAGAATGGTTCTAGGGACGAGGGACTTCCGTTATGTGGAGAGACTGGAGAAGCTGGGGTTGTTCTCCTTGGAGCAGAGAAACATAGAAACATGGAAAATAGGTGCAGGAGTAGGCCATTCGAGCACAGGGGGTGATGGGTGAGCGGGACTCAGTGCGAGTTAGGACACGGGGCAGCGAGCACAGGGGTGATGGGTGAGTGGGACTCGATGAGAGTTAGGACACGAGGCAGTGAGCACAGGGGGTGATGTGTGAGTGGGACTCGATGCGAGTTAGGACACGGGTCAGCGAGCACAGAGGGTGATGGGTGAGCGGGACTGGGTGCGAGTTAGGACACGGGTCAGCGAGCACAGAGGGTGATGGGTGAGCGGGACTGGGTGCGAGTTGGGACACGGGGCAGTGAGCACAGGGGGTGATGGTTGAGCGGGACTGGGTGCGAGTTAGGACACGGGGCAGTCGAGTTTTGGATCACCTCCAGTACGTCGGGTAGAATGTGGGAGGCCGGCCAGGAGTGTGTTGGAATAGTCAAGTCTAGAGGTAACAGGGGCATGGATGAGGGCTTCAGCAATGGTAGATAAGGCCTCAAATAAACCAAACGTCCCAGAGTCGTTTCCCCTCCCCCGCCCTCAGCCCACAAAATCAGTCAGACTTTCAACACTGCACCAACAACCTACATTTATATAGCCACCCTTCACGTAGTAAAAGTCAGCAGAACGCTACCTGGACCCCAAGGGTTAAGTTACGAGGAGAGATTACACAAACTAGGGCTGTATTCCCCGTACTATAGAAGGTTAAGGGGGGCTCTGATCGAAGGTTTCAGGATATTACGGGGAGCGGAGAGGGTAGATAGAGAGACTATTGCCGCTGGTTGGGGAGTCTGGGACTAGGGGCACAGTCTAAAGATTAGAGCCAGACCTTTCAGGAGTGTAATTAGGGAACACTCCGACACACACAGGGTGGGAGAGGTTTGGAACTCACTCCTGCAAACGGCAATTGATGCTGGGTCAATTGTTAATTTTAAATCAGAGATCGATATATTTTTGTTAATCAAATTTATTAAGGGATACGCGTCAAAGGTGGGTGTAGTGTACGCACCGAGAGTATGGTCACAGGCTGGTGGCACTGTTGCATTGGGAGGGGCTTAGCCAGTCACATGATGTTCACAAGACTCAATAAAACCCCAGCCAGTTGGGTTCGGGGGATCCACGATGGGGCAGGTGGTTGTGAGCCTGGTGGATGAACCGTTAATGTGTAGCGTGATTGTTAAACCTTTGCTAATAAACCAACTAATTCTTAATAGCAATGTGTTGCTATAGATTCTAAAGCAAAGAACACACGGAGCAAATACATTACAACGGGTGGATGGAGTTAGGTCACAGATCAGCCGCGATCTCATTGAGTGGCGGAGCAGGCTCGCGGGGCTGAATGGCCTCCTCCTGTTCCTGTGTAACAGGCTCGAGGGGCTGAATGGGCCTCCTCCTGTTCCTGTGTAACAGGCTCGAGGGGCTGAATGGGCCTCCTCCTGTTCCTGTGTAACAGGCTCGAGGGGCTGAATGGGCCTCCTCCTGTTCCTGTGTAACAGGCTCGAGGGGCTGAATGGGCCTCCTCCTGTTCCTGTGTAACAGGCTCGAGGGGCTGAATGGGCCACCTCCTGTTCCTGTGTAACAGGCTCGAGGGGCTGAATGGGCCACCTCATGTTCCTGTGTAACAGGCTCGAGGGGCTGAATGGGCCACCTCCTGTTCCTGTGTAACAGGCTCGAGGGGCTGTATGGGCCTCCTCCTGTTCCTGTGTTCCTTGGTCCGAAGGCACTTCACAGGAGCGTGGTCAGACAAGAACAGGCACCGAGCCACCAGAGGTTTGGTCAGAGAGAGAGGCGGAGAGATTTAGGGAAAGGGTCCCAGAGCTGAGGGCCCTGGTAGCTGAAGACACAGCCGCTGATGGTGGAGCCTGGGGAGCGGGGGAAATGTGCAGGAGGCCAGTCAAGCTGAGCGAGAGCAGGATACAGCATCGAGGGAGGGCAGTGGGCCCAGCATGTCTGTGGACCCCTCGCCCCTCCTGTACTGTGGAGCCAGGTCCACAAGGAGGTGGTTTGTGACAAGCCCAAATCTCAATTCCCAATCGATCGGAGACCATCCCTGCTCCCAAGTCAGCCCTGACCATCCCCAGTGTCCCGGGGTCCGCTGAACGTCGTTAATTCACCCCCCCCTCACGACCAGAAGGTTGGCCTCACCAACTCGTGCACTGCCCTCCATTCACAGCGAGGCGGAGGGCAGGACAGTCTGCCTCCATCTCTCGGTTAGCTCACCTGGCATCTGTTGTGTGCACTTAAACTTGATGCTGGCGAAGAGGATGGCAGCAGTGAGGAGCAGCGCGATGGCAGACGCCAACAGGCCCAGTGCCAACCATTGACCTGCTGTGACCTCACCGGCCGAGTATCTGTGTTGCTCGTCGCAATCCTTGCAATGCAGCAAACCTCCAACCCCAGGCCCGACTCCGTGGCCCATTCTCGCCCCTCCGCGTCCTGACGTTGTGGAGCCTGTAAAAACAGCACTGATTATCGACCCAAGTCAGCAACACGACCGTCAGTCCAAAGTTTTCACGTCAACAGCCAGCATCCTGCCGGGAACTTGCTTTGCAAGTGGGATTCTAACAGTGCTTCACGCATACCATAACGCGATAGAATCGATCGGGAGAGACTGTTCCCGGGGGCAGGAGGGTCGGTAACCAGGGGGACACAGATTGACGATAATCGGCGATGGAACCAGAGGGGGAGATGGGGAGAATGTGTTCACGCAGCGAGTTGTTGTGATCGGGAACACGCTGCCTGAAAGGGCGGTGGGAGCAGATTCAATAGTAACTTTCAAACCGGGAATTGGATCAATACTTGACGGGGAAACATTCACCGGGCTGTGGGGAGAGAGCGGGGGGATGGGACTGCTGGGATCGCTCGCTCACAGAGCCGGCACAGGCTCGATGGGCCCAATGGCCTCCTCCTGTACATTTATATAGCACCGTTCACAACCACCGCACATCTCAAAATGCTCCAAAAGTGTAGTCACTGTTGTAATGTGGGAAACGCGGCAGCCAATTTGCGCACAGCAAGCTCCCACACACAGCAATGTGATAATGACCCAGATAATCTGTTTTTGCGATGTTGGTCGAGGGATAAATATTGGCCCCAGGACACCGAGGAGAATTCCCCTACTCTTCTTTGAAATAGGGGCCCTGGGATCTTTTGTGTCCATCTGAGAGAGCAGACAGGGCCTCTGTTTAATGTTCCAACCGACAGTGCAGCGCTCCCTCAGTACTGCCCCTCCGACAGTGCGGCACTCCCTCAGTACTGCCCCTCCGACAGTGCGGCACTCCCTCGGTACCGCCCCTCCGACAGTGCGGCACTCCCTCGGTACCGCCCCTCCGACAGTGCGGCACTCCCTCGGTACCGCCCCTCCGACAGTGCGGCACTCCCTCGGTACCGCGGCACTCCCTCAGTACCGCCCCTCCGACAGTGCGGCACTCCCTCAGTACCGCCCCTCCGACATTGCGGCACTACCCTCAGTACCGCCCCTCCGACAGTGCGGCACTCCCTCAGTACCGCCCCTCCGACAGTGCGTCACTCTCTCAGTACCGCCCCTCCGACAGTGCGGCACTCCCTCAGTACCGCCCCTCCGACAGTGCGGCACTCCCTCAGTACCGCCCCTCCGACAGTGCGGCACTCCCTCAGTACCGCCCCTCCGACAGTGCGGCACTCCCTCAGTACCGCCCCTCCGACAGTGCGGCACTCCCTCAGTACCGCCCCTCCGACAGTGCGGCACTCCCTCAGTACGTCACTGGAGAGTCAGCCACGATCTATGTGCTCGTCCCTGGATTCTATAATCCGTACAATATACACAGGGGCTGTTATTCCCTATAATAGGGACTTTTATTCTCTATAGTACACACAGGGGAATGATGATGCTTACCGGAACTGTAAGTGCCCTCCATAGTCCTGTCTTCTCCCGCCTCGTGTTTGTTTGGAGGAGATGTCAGTGTCGTGGTGACAATATTCCTGGGATGGAGACTTGTCCCGGATGTTTCTCCAGCTGTGTTTCTTGTTGTGACAGCCACACGTTGAAGCCAGTGGGCTCGGGTGGGGGGGTTCGGTGTTGGCTGAAGGGTGAAGGTTCTCTCTTGCCCGTGTAGCCCAGGGACGGCCGTGATGGAGGAGCTGGATACTGGAATGGTTGGACCTGCAGTGGGAGGTGCAGGATGAGGAGTTCCTTCCCCGGTCTCCGTCTGCTCTATCCCACCAGTTCGAGCGCCCACCTCACCAGGATCTGAGGCAGCAAAACAGGACGTCACGATTTTCACATTGTCTCTTGAGTGAGCATTGACGGATCCAATCGAGTCCTTTCAACCCCGGAGCATACAGTGACTCTACAAACTCAAACACTCCGGTTCCCTTAGTATGTGAAAATCTGTCCCTCTCAGCCTTGAATAGAACTTACATTTATATAGAGCCTTTAGCTTAGTAAATTGTCCCAGGGTGCTTCACAAGCGGGTTACAAGACAAATGAAATTAATTTGAGACCGAGCCAGGTAAGAGATTACGGCAGGTGACCAAAAGCTTGGTCAAAGAGGTCAGTTTTTAAAGGAGCTTCTTAAGGGAGGAACATAAGAATTAGGAGCAGGTGTCGGCCATTCGGCCCCTCGAGCCTGCTCCGCCATTCAATACGATCATGGCTGATCTTCGATCTCAACTCCACTTTCCCCCTCGATCCCCATATCCCTCGATTCCCGTAATATCCAAAAATCTATCGATCTCAGCCTTGAATATACTCAACGACTGAGTCTCCACAGCCCTCTGGGGCAGAGAATTCCAAAGATTCACCACCCTCTGAGTGAAGAAATTCCTCCTCATCTCCGCCCTAAATGGACGACCCCTTATCCTGAGACTGTGACCCCCGGTTCTCGACTCCCCAGCCTGCATCTACCCTGTCAATCCCTGTAAGAATTTTCTATGTTTCAATGAGATCACCTCTCATTCTTCTAAACTCGAGAAAATCTGGGCCTTGTCTACTCAATCTCTCCTCACAGGACAATCCCCTTATCCCAGATTAAGATTCCCACAGGCAGCAGAGAGATCCCCTGCGCCCCTCCCTCATAGAATCAGAGAAATTTACAGGACACAAGGAGGCCATTCGGCCCATCGTGTCCGGGCCAGCCGACCAAGGGCTACCCAGCCTAATCCCATTTTCCAGCTCTGGGTCCGTAGCCCTGTGGGTTACGGCACTTCAAGTGCACATCCAAGTACTTTTTAAATGTGGTGAGGGTTTCTGCCTCTACCACCCTTTCAGGCCGTGAGTTCCAGACCCCCACCACCCTCTGGGTGAAGAAATTTTCCCTCAAATTTCCTCTAAACCTCCCCCTAATTACTTTAAATTTATGCCCCCTGGTTGTTGACCCCTCTGCTGAGGGAAATAGGTCATAAGAACATAACCAATAGGAACAGGAGTAGGCCATACGGTCCCTCGAGCCTGCTCCGCCATTTATCACGATCATGGCTGATCCGATCATGGACTCAGCTCCCCTCAGTACTGCCCCTCCAACAGTGCGGGGCTCCCTCAGTCCTGCCCCACCTCAGTACTGCCCCTCCGACAGTGCGGCACTCCCTCAGTACTGCCCCTCCGACAGTGCGGCGCTCCCTCAGTACCGCCCCTCCGGCAGTGCGGCACTCCCTCAGTACCGCCCCTCCGACAGTGCGGCACTCCCTCAGTACCGCCCCTCCGACACTCCCTCAGTACCGCCCCTCCGAAAGTGCGGCACTCCCTCAGTACTTCACTGGAGTGTCAGCCACGATCTATGTGCTCGTCCCTGGATTCTATAATGCGTACAATATACACAGGGGCTGTTATTCCCTATAATAGGGACTTTTATTCTCTATAGTACACACAGGGGAATGATGATGCTTACCGGGACTGTAAGTGCCCTCCATAGTCCTGTCTTCTCCCGCCTCGTGTTTGTTTGGAGGAGATGTCAGTGTCATGTCGACAATATTCCTGGGATGGAGACTTGTCCCGGATGTTTCTCCAGCTGTGTTTCTTGTTGTGACAGCCACACGTTGAAGCCAGTGGGCTCGGGTGGGGGGGTTCGGTGTTGGCTGAAGGGTGAAGGTTCTCTCTTGCCCGTGTAGCCCAGGGACGGCCGTGGTGGAGGAGCTGGATATTGGAATGGTTGGACCTGCAGTGGGAGGTGCAGGATGAGGAGTTCCTTCCCCGGTCTCCGTCTGCTCTATCCCACCAGTTCGGGCGCCCACCTCACCAGGATCTGAGGCAGCAAAACAGGACGTCACAATTTTCACATTGTCTCTTGAGTGAGCATTGACGGACCCAATCGAGTCCTTTCAACCCCGGAGCATACAGTGACTCTACAAACTCAAACACTACGGTTCCCTTTGTATGTGAAAATCTGTCCCTCTCAGCCTTGAATAGAACAACTTACATTTATATAGCTCCTTTAGCTGAGTAAAATGTCCCAGGGTGCTTCACAGGCGGGTTACAAGACAAATAAAATTAATTTGAGACCGAGCCAGGTAACAAATAGACAGCACGGTTCTGGTGTTTGTAATTGTTAGTAACGTAAGTTTTTAGAATTGAACTCTGATGAAATCTCCCGTTTTACTGGCAAAGTGGCTTTTCCACAACGGCACACAAGCCTGCTAAATACTTGTGGTTATGTGCTGAACCTTTCAATGGGACAGACATGTTTGAAAAAAAAAATCTGTTCCAAATACAACCCTGCAGTCACAATATCAACCAACATTTCGTTAGATACTGTGTCAAAAACCGTTTGGATTCAGATACAGTCGACGGCTTGTATTCTCCAGCAACAGAAGGAAACTGCTCATTGCATTCACAAATTGGTTAATAAATGAATTCCAATACTTATACAATTCTGAAATGTGGGATTACAGCCAAATTACTCTGCGTTTGTCAAGTGGTTTATGTAAAAGAAGTGTTCTCCGCAAAAAAACAAAGAGATTACGGCAGGTGACCAAAAGCTTGGTCAAAGAGTGTAGTTTTTAAAGGAGCTTCTTAAGGGAAGAACATAAGAATTAGGAGCAGGAGTCGGCCATTCAGCCCCTCGAGCCTGCTCCGCCATTTAATAAGATCATGGCTGATCCGATCATGGACTCAGCTCCACTTCCCCACCCGCTCGCCATAACCCCTTATTCCCTTATCGGTTAAGAAACTGTCTATCTCTGTCTTAAATTTATTCAATGTCCCAGCTTCCACAGCTCTCAGGCAGCGAATTCCACAGATTTACAATCCTCAGAGAAGAAATTCCTCCTCATCTCAGTTTTAAATGGGCGGCCCCTTATTCTAAGACCATGCCCTCCAGTTCTAGTCTCCCCCCATCAGTGGAAACATCCTCTCTGCATCCACCTTGACAAGCCCCCTCATAATCTTACACGTTTCGATAAGATCACCTCTCATTCTTCTGAATTCCAATGAGTAGAGGCCCAACCTACTCAACCTTTCCTCATAAGTCAACCCCCTCTATCCACTATATCCACGCCCCTCATAATTTTATACACCTCAATCAGGAGTCCCCTCAGCCCCCTCTGTTCCAAGAAAAACAAACCCAGCCTATACAATCTGTCCTTATAGCTTAGATTTTACAGTCCCAGCAACATCCTGGTAAACCTCTTCTGCACCCTCTCAGTGCAATCACATCCTTCCTGTAATGTGGTGATCAGAACTGCACGCAGTACTCCAGCTGTGGCCTAACCAGTGTTTTATACAGTTCAAGCATAACCTCCCTGCTCTTGTATTCTATGCCTCGGCCAATAAAGGTAACTATCCCGTGTGTCTTCTTAACCACCTGGTCTGCTACCTTCAGGGATCTGTGGACCTGCACTCCAAGGTCCCTTTGTTCCTCTACACTTCTCAGTGTCCTACCATTTAATGTGTATTCCCTCGTCTTGTTAGCCCTCCCCAAATGCATTACCTCACACTTCTCCAGATTGAATTCCTGTGGCCAATGTTCTGCCCACCTGACCAGTTGATTGACATCTTCCTGCAGTCCCAGTGACCACCGTCGCCCTATACAGCGAGTGATAGCCGGCCCTCGAACGTGCACCTCCAGCCCCAGCCCTCCCCTCCCCTCCCTCCGGCCCCCGAGGCCAATGGCAGAATCCCTGCCTCTGAGGCCTATCCCAGGTCACGCAGCCTGGCACTTTCCTGTTCACGCATGGCCGCACGTTCGAGGCCGACTTGCAGAGAGTGGGTGTCTGGGGGGAACCGCCAATTCTGGTCGGACCGTATTCCAGGACCACTCGCCCCTCCCGCCCTCCATTGGTCGTCCAACATGTCAATCATCACGGTGCACCCACCCCAACTGTCCCACGGCCAATTGGAAAGCGATTGGACTCTTGTCCGTCAATCACACAGATTGGTTTTCCCATCCCCGATATTTCAAAAAAGTGATTAAGAAAAAAACATTTGATTGTTTTTTTAATTCTCCCACGGCGTGATTTGTGGAATACTTTGTGACCCAGGCTCCAAATCAGATGGAACCTGGCACTGGGACCAATGCCATTCTTACCTGTGGATCTCGCATCAACAAACTCTTTCATGGCTTGTGCCTTTCCCGATAATATACAGAATCTCTGATTCGCGTTTGTGGTAAATCTGTGACAGTAAATCAGAAATAAATACGTCAAGCTCAATTCTGAAAGGGCACTCGTCAATATTGTATTGTATTGAAGGGGTGATCTGATTGAGGTATTGAATACCTCACTACTGCCCCTCCGACAGTGCGGCGCTCCCTCAGCACTGCCCCTCCGACATGCAACACTCCTTCAGTACTGCCCCTCCGACAGAGCAGCGCTCCCTCAGTATTGCCCCTCCGACAGTGCGGCGCTCCCTCAGTACTGCCCCTCCGACAGTGCGGCGCTCCCTCAGTACTGCCCCTCCGACAGTGCGGCACTCCCTCAGTACTGCCCCTCCGACAGTGCGGCGCTCCCTCAGCACTGCACTGGGGTGTCAGCCTGGATTTTTGTGCTGAAATCTGCGGCGTGGGACTTGAACCTACAACCGCCCGACTCCCCACTGAACCAGGGCTGAAGTACCTGTACTTTACTGTGATGAGCGTTATTTAGGTACAAAGTCCAATACTTACACTAGATACTCGGGACATCTTCCCTGACCGGATAAGGTCACATAATTCTGCAGCTTGTTGAATTCTGATATATTTAATAGTTGCGGTAACTTGGGTTCACAGCATGACCGGCCAGCACTGTCCGAGAGCCTCCCACTGCACACTGTGGATAAAACACAGAGACATGTGTCAGTCTGGCTTCGATCTGTGTGCCCTGCGGTGCAAGGAAAAGCACTTTCCAAGCAGCAGCTGATACTGGGATAGTTTACTGATTCGCTCAGCTTTTGAGATTTGCAAAACCTCGGACGACAACCCAAAGCTTTCTTTCCTGTTAGCGCCGAAGTAATGGAACGAGCAAATCGTGTGAGGAGTCAAGCAACTTCACATTCGGAGCAATCACTGAAAGGTGGCAGTGTCTTCAAGGTACCCCACCCCCCCATGTCCCCTGTCAACAAGGAAGGATATGCCCAGCTTCCCTCCTCTCCCCAGTCCAAGGAGCTGGCGCTGTACCCGGGGAGAGCTGCTCTGGAGCCATGCAGCCCCGTCAAGTGACTGGGCGGGCAATTGGACTGCGGCAGGCATCACACCCCAAACCCAAGCCTTGTGCCGCCCGGCTTGGGTTGGGGGTGTGATGCCGGCCGCAGTCGAATTGCCAGGGGGCCCACTCCTGGCCGGTACGAGACTATGCTTCGGAGCACCTTCAATCTTGGTGAATTTTGTATAAAACTCTTAACTTTCCTGAACTCAACGTTCATTTGTGTCGCGGGGCGTTGTGTCGGTCGCACTCAACTGGCGGAAGCTCTCAGTGTTTTGCGGGCTGTGCGGGGGGGCGGGGGTCTTGCCCAGGAACCTTGGCCCCTCTCAGACCCCGACTGTCCCACCCTTTTACTGCGCTCTGTCTCTCCCCCCCCCCGCCCCGCCGCCGCCTCGCTGTCCTCCCTGGTCGCCGGTCACATCTCCAGGGGTCTGCATGGACCCCCCCAAAGCCTCACCCCCTCGCCCCCCTGGGGTGCATCCTCTCCCCACCCCACCCCACCCCACCCACCCATCTCCCCGGAAGCTGCGTGAACCGGAGATTTTACAAACTCACCCGCTCCCGAGCAGACGAGGAAGAGGCACAGAATCAGGGTCTCCATAGCCGACAGGATAAAAGACAAGTCAACGACTGCAGCACAGCCCGGCGCCGAGAGAGTGCAGACACAGTGAGGCAGATCCGTTCCTTTGTACCGGGGGGGCAGGCACTAGCAGTTTCCATTCACTTGCATCAGACTTGTGCATTGAGCCAATGGCCAGCCGCTACACAGGGGATTACCAGTGTACACCTCACATTCGATTTCCAAACTCCACCCTTCCTGACTCAGCCCTGTGCACTGCAAATCTCCCCTGGAAGTTCTGCGGATTAAAGGTGAATCACCCCCCCAGGCTGCGAGAAACCCTGGGGAGAGGGGAGGGGGGGAATGTCACAGCCAACCTGATCAAAACACATCACTTACTTTCACTTGCAAAACCTTTTGAGAGTCGAGGCATTTTCAGTATCTCGCAGTTGCACACTTTCACAAAAGGCACAGGAAGAGGCCACGAACGAAACATGGTTTAAAACCAGCTTTTGGGACTGACTGGACAGGGGAGGAGGAAAAGGCACCGATTAAAAACAATCTCTGCGACCAAGAGCCAAATCTGTTTATGCCTCAAAAGAAAGGCATTGATGTAATCTAAACCAGGAGCCCGTGGATTGATTGGCCGGAGGGGAAACGGTTCCCTCTGAGAACCACAAGTGTTTTGTATTTAACCCCTTGTAACCTGCATCACACCTGGCCACCAGAGGGCCCACCTGTTGGAGTCCCAAGGGATCCCAGCATCCCTCGGGAGCACAGTATATAAGCAGGTCACCCACAAGGTACCTGCTCTCTGGAACTACAATAAAGGAGCTAAGCTCACATTCGCTCATTACACACAGTACTCAGTCTCACCATTTATTATGAGCGTAACAACAAGTCTGCAAGAAACCAGGACAACAAAGGACCCCATAAGGCGTGCATTTTTGGAGAACAGGGCACTTAAGATAAGGTGTCATCTTTTGCCCTGTCGACTCTGTGTGCAAATTGTGGATATCCAGACACATCATCGCAGCCAGTTAAACAGATCCCCACAAACAATGAAACCGATCCAGACATATTAATGGGAACCTCAGCCCAGCAGGATATTTATTCATCAAATGGATATATAGTATTATAGTATTAGTATAGTATTTGGCGGTCCCTCGAAGCGAGGGTGACTTGCTTCCACGCCAAAAAGTGACGAGTTCACAGATGTTTCAGTGAAGGACCTAATATTCCAGATCCCGAACGACATCCTGAAGGGTGGAAGATGCCTGTGCGTGGATTTTTTTAACGTGGGGTGACCGTTGCACACCAGCCACCACACGGGCTTGACAGAGCGAGGTCTTGGTCCAGTGGCAAGGGTTAACCAGGACGACTGGAGACCTGCTGTGCTGCACGGACCTAGTGCGCTCACATATCGCAGTGTGGGCTGGGCCCGTGCTGCCCCTGGGCCCCGAACTCTCGCCGCTCCTCCGCCCCGATCAAAAATGGAGCAGTCAGAAACAGGACATCAATTCGTCTCCTCTTATCTTACAGACATCAAATATCGACACTGCTACTTGAAATATCAAAATAGTAAACTCCTGCCTAGTTGCAGGGTTATTAACATCAGCAGAAACAAAGGGAAACTAACAGAATGAACACGATTCAGTTGGGATGTGATTAACAGCAGCATCTAAACAATGGATATATATACACGAGCTGGAAGTGGCTCAAGGGGTGATTTATTGATAAAATGGATATATATATACACGAGCTGGGAGCAGCTCGGGGCGAACGAATGGAGACGGACAAACTCAGAACGGAAAAGAAGAGAACACCAGAAGAAGGAACATCAAAGAGGAATAACCAGTCATGGAACCAACGACCACGAACCTACAATCTGCGGTTACAGCAACTAACTGGATGGGTGATTGTATGTCTTCAGTCAATTCTCTCAGAAGTCTTGTTCTGTAATTTTTAGCTGTTTTTTGCGTAATAAAACTGACAGTTGGGTTAAACTTAAACTTTGTGTCTTGCGTGGTCCTTTCCTGTAATTCCCGAGGTCTACGAACCAAGGTAGAATGTAAAACGAACACCCTACATAGTTTAGAAGAACAATTAGGCCTTCACCATTCAAGTTGTGCTCACCAGCAAGGCAGAACACGGCACAGCAAAGGTCTGACCAAGATCAAAAATGTCAAAATCATTATCCACTCACATAGAGCAGCTGATTCTCGTGTTCCATTTACAATCAGTTTCTAAATGCACTTTCTTCTGATGACCATGGACAAACTAGGAAGATTAGTTGGCCGAAACATGGGTCAAGATTTCTACGACCCAATTGCAAATATGGAATAATCTGTTTCACGGCCATTTATATCTTTCAACTCAGCTTTTGGGCTGTGTATATGCAAATAAAATATAAACTAGTCCTTAAGAGTACATGTGATTTATCCAGGTCAGGTTCCTTCCACTTTCTTGTCCAATCCTTCTCCATCATAGGTGGTCCCTCGAAGCGAGGATGACTTGCTTCAAGCCAAAAAAAGGATGAGTTCACAGGTGTTTCAATGAAGGACCTAATATTCCGGATCCTGAACTATATCACGAAGGGTGGAAGATGCCTGTGGGTGGATTGTTTTAACGTGGGGTGACCGTTGTACACCAGCCACCACACGGGCTTGACAGAGCGAGGTCTTGGTCCAGGGGCAAGGGTTAACCAGGATGACTGGAGACCAGCTCTGCTGCACGGACCCAGTGCACCCACATATCGCAGTGTGGGCTGGCCCCATGCTGCCCCTGGGCCCCTGGCCCCGAACTCACACCTTCCCTGGGCCCCGATCACATTCCCTCCACGGTCTCTCGCCGCTCCTTCACCTGACTACGCTCCAATCCCTGCAGTACCTACCCTTCTGTAAGGTGATCACCGCCCCAGCCAGAAACAGGTCCAGCTCTTGCTGAAGGGATCAGTATCCACGGCACGAGACGCAGACTGTTCCACAAGGCCACTATTCTCTGGGAAAAGTACCACCTCCTGCTATCTAACCCAGATCTTGTGACCCTGGGCCTCCCGAACCTAATTAATTGGAACATACTGTCAACAGGAACACAATCTCGTCCTTTCATTATCTTCTAAACCTCAATCAGATCAGCCCTTAAATCTACGCTTCTCTAAATGGTAGAGTCACAACACTTTTAGCCTATCTTGTAGGCGATTATCTTGCCTGGATAAACCTGGCGGAAATCAGAACATATCACAGCAATGTGATAATGACCAGATCATCTGTTTTTTTTGTTATGTTGATTAAGGGATAAATATTTTCCAGGACACCGGGGAGAACTCCCCTGTTCTTCTTCGAAATAGGATCTTTTATGTCCACTTGAGAGAGCAGATAGGGCCTAGGTTTAACGTTTCATCCAAAAGATGGCACCTCTGACAGTGCGGCACTCCCTCAGCACTGCCCCTCCGACAGGGCAGCGCTCCCTCAGTACTGCCCCTCCGACAGTGCAGCACTCCCCCTTCGACAGTGCAGCACTCCCTTAGTACTGCCCCTCCGTCAGTGCAGCGCTCCCTCAGTACTGCCCCTCCGACAGTGCAGCACTCTATCAGCACTGCCCCTCCGACAGTGCAGCGTTCCCTCAGTACTACCCCTCTGACAGTGCGGTACTCCCTCAGTACTGCCTCTCCGACAGTGCAGCGCTCCCTCAGTACTGCCCCTCCGACAGTGCAGCACTCCCTCAGTACAGCGCTCTATCAGCACTGCCCCTCCGACAGTGCAGCGCTCCCTCGGTATTGCCCCTCCGACAGTGCGGTACTCCCTCAGTACTGCCCCTCCAACAGTGCGGTACTCCCTCAGTACTGCCCCTCCGACAGGGCAGCGCTCCCTCAGTACTGCCCATCCGACAGTGCAGCACTCCCTCAGTACTGCCCCTACGACAGTGCAGCGCTCCCTCAGTACTGCCCCTCCGACAGTGCAGCGCTCTATCAGCACTGCCCCTCCGACAGTGCAGCGTTCCCTCAGTACTACCCCTCTGACAGTGTGGTATTCCCTCAGTACTGCCTCTCCGACAGTGCAGCGCTCCCTCAGTACTGCCCCTCCGACAGTGCAGCACTCCCTCAGTGCAGCGCTCTATCAGCACTGCCCCTCCGACAGTGCAGCGCTCCCTCGATATTGCCCCTCCGACAGTGCGGTACTCCCTCAGTACTGCCCCTCCGACAGTGCAGCGCTCCCTCAGTACTGCCCCTCCGACAGTGCAGCGCTCCCTCAGTACTGCCCCTCCGACAGTGCAGCGCTCCCTCAGTACTGCCCCTCTGACAGTGCGGGGCTCCCTCAGTACTGGCACTGGAGTGTCAGCTTTGAGTCTGTGTGGTCTGGAGTGGGACTTGAACCCACAACCTTCTGACTCGGAGGCGAGAGTGCTGCCCACTGAGCCACAGGGGACACTTACAGAAAGAAGGCGGGTAGATGGAGTTAAGATACAGATCCGCCGCGATCTAATTGCTGTGTGTGGGAGCTTGCTGTGCGCAAATTGTCTGCTGCGTTTCCCACATTACAACAGTGACTACACTTCAAAGGCACTTCATTGGCTATAAAGCTGGCTGTGAAGGTTGCGAAGGGCGCTATATAAATGCAAGTCTTTCTCGAATTGAAAGGCGGAAGAGGTTGGAGGGGCTGAATGGCCCCTCCTGTTCCTACATCAATTGCTCCAAGAGCAGGGCCATAGCAGGAGCTCCGAGACTTTATGTTGAAGGTTTCTCACTGATTTCTCAGCCTCCGACCCGCCCACTTGGTTTCAAGGTTTCAACAGGGAAGGTGAATTGGTCGATCGCTCAGTAGGCTTTGAAGCACAGAGCAGTGCCATAAAAGGTCATGATGGTCTGTGTGTGTGTGTGTCCCCGGGAGCACTCCACACATCCTCCCTTCAAACTCTGCATCTTTGAGCCTTGAGTCCCCGGAGGTACCAATTACCATATCATTAAAGCCTTTCAGCTCCTCAACCATCGCCCAGCAACTCCTGCTGCTCCATAAACAGCTGCAATTTGTTCCGATACAACTGAAATGCCAACAAGCAAACTGGGACGGTTCACCGGAGTCAGGCCCATTAATTCGCGAAATTCCTGGCTCCAAGGAGCTGATCGTTCACACTGCCATTGGCTGCCTGTTAATCGGCCAGCCCAACTTCAAACCGCACAACTTAACCCTTTAATAGACACGATACTCAAACCACCGAGCCTCCGGAGATTTAAGCACACAGTAAGGCCATTCAGCCCATCATGTCCATACAGGCTCTTTGTACAACCAACCAAAACTAATCCCACTGCCCCGCGCTCTCCCCACAGTCCTGTATCAATCCCAAACTAATCCCACTGCCCCGCGCTCTCCCCATAGCCCTGTATCAATCCCAAACTAATCCCACTGCCCCGCGGTCTCCCCATAGCCCTGTATCAATCCCACTGACCCGCGCTCTCCCCATAGCCCTGTATCAATCCCAAACTAATCCCACTGCCCCGCGCTCTCCCCATAGTCCTGTATCAATCCTTCTGCCCCGCGCTCTCCCCATAGCCCTGTATCAATCCCCAAACTAATCCCACTGCCCCGCGCTCTCCCCATAGCCCTGTATCAATTCCAGTGCCCCGCGCTCTCCCCATAGCCATGTATCAATCCCAAACTAATCCCACTGCCCCGCGCTCTCCCCATAGCCCTGTAACAATCCCAAACTAATCCCACTGCCCCACTCTCTCCCCATAGCTCTGTATCAATCCCCAAACTAATCCCACTGCCCCGCGCTCTCCCCATAGCCCTGTATCAATCCCATTGCCCCACTCTCTCCCCATAGCCCTGTATCAATCCCCAAACTAATCCCACTGCCCCACTCTCTCCCCATAGCCCTATATCAATCCCCAAACTAATCCCACTGCCCCGCTCTCTCCCCATAGTCCTGTATCAATCCCCAAACTAATCCCACTGCCTCGCTCTCCCCATAGCCCTGTATCAATCCACAAACTAATCCCACCACCTCGCTCTCTCCCCATAGCCCTGAATCAATCCCCAAACTAATCCCACTGCCCCACTCTCTCCCCACAGCCCTGCATCAATCCCAAACTAATCCCACTGCCCCGCTCTCACCCCATAGCCCTGTATCAATCCCCAAATTAATCCCACTGCCCGCACTCGCCCCATAGCCCTGTATCAATCCCAAACTAATCCCACTGCCCCACTCTCTCCCCATAGCCCTGTATCAATCCCCAAACTAATCCCACTGCCCCACTCTCACCCCATAGCTCTGTATCAATCCCAAAACTAATCCCACTGCCCCGCTCTCACCCCATAGCCCTCTATCAATTCCCAAACTAATCCCACTGCCCCGCTCTCTCCCCATAGTCCTGTATCAATCCCCAAACTAATCCCACTGCCTAACTCTCTCCCCATAGCCCTGTATCGATCCCAAACTAATCCCGCTGCCCCGCTCTCTCCCCATAGCCCTGTATTAATCCCAAACTAATCCCACTGCCCCACTCTCTCCCCATAGCCCTGTATTGATCCCAAACTAATCCCACTGCCCCGCTCTCTCCCCATAGCCCTCTATCAATCCCCAAACTAATCCCACTGCCCCGCTCTCCCCATAGCACTGTATCAATCCCAAACTAATCCCACTGCCCCACTCTCTCCCCATAGCCCTGTATCAATCCCCAAACTAATCCCGCTGCCCCACTCTCTCCCCATAGCCCTGTATTAATCCCAAACTAATCCCACTGCACCACTCTCTCCCCATAACCCTGTATTAATCCCAAACTAATCCCACTGCCCCGCTCTCTCCCCATAGCCCTGTATTAATCCCAAACTAATCCCACTGCTCCACTCTCTCCCCATAGCCCTGTATTAATCCCAAACTAATCCCACTGCCCCGCTCTCCCCATAGCCCTGTATCAATCCCCAAACTAATCCCGCTGCCCCACTCTCTCCCCATAGCCCTGTATCAATCTACAAACTAATCCCACTGCCCCACTCTCTCCTCGTAGTCCTGTATCAATCACAAACTAATCCCACTGCCCCGCTCTCACCCAATAGCCCTGTAACAATCTCAAACTAATCCCACTGCCCCGCTCTCTCCCTATAGCCCTGTATTAATCCCAAACCAATCCCATGGCCCCGCTCTCTCCCCATAGTCCTGTATCAATCCCAAAACTAATCCCATTGCCCCACTCTCTTCCCATAGCCATGTATCAATCCCCAAACTAATCCCACTGCCCCACTCTCCCCATAGCCTTGTATCAATCCTAAACTAATCCCATTGACCTACTCTCTCCCCATAGCCCTGTATCAATCCCAAAGAAATCCCACTGCCCCACTCTCTCCGCATAGCCCTGTATCAATCCCCAAACTAATCCCACTGCCCCACTCTCTCCCCATAGCCCTGTATCAATCCCAAACTAATCCCACTGCCCTGCTCTCTCCCCATAGCCCTGTATCAAACCCAAACTAATCCCACTGCCCCGCTCTCTCCCCATGGACCTGTATCGATCCCAAACTAATCCCAATGCCCCACTCTCTCCCCATAGCCCTGTATCAATCCCAAACCAATCCCACTGCCCCGCTCTCTCCCCATAGCCCTGTATCAATCCCCAAACTAATCCCTCTGCCCCACCCTCTCCCCATAGCCCTGTATCAATCCCCAAACTAATCACACTGCCCCGCTCTCTCCCCATAGCCCTGTATCAATCCCCAAACTAATCCCACTGCCCCACTCTCTCCCTATAGCCCTGTATTAATCCCAAGCCAATCCCACGGCCCCGCTCTCTCCCCATAGTCCTGTATCAATCCCAAAACTAATCCCATTGCCCCGCTCTCTTCCCATAGCCCTGTATCAATCCCCAAACTAATCCCACTGCCCCACTCTCCCCATAGCCCTGTATCAATCCCAAACTAATCCCACTGCCCCGCTCTCTCCCCATAGCCCTGTATCAATCACCAAACTAATCCTACTGCCCCACTCTCTCCCCATAGCCCTGTATCAATCCCAAACTAATCCCACTGCCCCACTCTCTCCCCATAGCCCTGTATCAATCCCCAAACTAATCCAACTGCCCCACTCTCTCCTCGTACTCCTGTATCAATCCCAAACTAATCCCACTGCCCCACACTCCACATAGCCCTGTATCAATCCCAAACTAATCCAACTGCCCCACTCTCTCCCCATAGCCCTGTATTAATCCCAAACTAATCCCACTGCACCACTCTCTCCCCATAGCCCTGTAT
Organism: Pristiophorus japonicus; assembly: GCF_044704955.1. NCBI lineage: Eukaryota > Metazoa > Chordata > Chondrichthyes > Pristiophoridae > Pristiophorus > Pristiophorus japonicus. Next base: position 725,420 of record NW_027252966.1, on the reverse strand, counting down.
TAATCCCAAACTAATCCCACTGCCCCGCTCTCTCCCCATAGCCCTGTATTAATCCCAAACTAATCCCACTGCTCCCCTCTCTCCCCATAGCCCTGTATTAATTCCAAACTAATCCCACTGCCCCGCTCTCCCCATAGCCCTATATCAATCCCCAAACTAATCCCGCTGCCCCACTCTCTCCCCATAGCCCTGTATCAATCCACAAACTAATCCCACTGCACCCAGTCTCTCCTCGTAGTCCTGTATCAATCACAAACTAATCCCACTGCCCCACTCTCTCCCAATAGCCCTGTAACAATCCCAAACCAATCCCACTGCCCTTCTCTCTCCCCATAGCCCTGTATCAAACCCAAACTAATCCCACTGCCCCGCTCTCTCCCCATAGACCTGTATCAATCCCAAACTAATCCCATTGCCCCCCTCTCTCCCCATAGCCCTGTATCAATCCCAAACAAATCCCACTGCCCCGCTCTCTCCCCATAACCCTGTATCAATCCCCAAACTAATCCCACTGCCCCACTCTCTCCCCATAGCCCTGTATCAATCCCAAACTAATCCCACTGTCACGCTCTCTCCCCATAGCCCTGTATCAATCCCAAACTAATCCCATTGCCCTGCTCTCTCCCCATCGCCCTGTATCAAACCCAAACCAATCCCACTGCCCCGCTCTTTCCCCATAGCCCTGTATTAATCCCCAAACTAATCCCACTGCCCCACTCTCTCCCAATAGCCCTGTAACAATCCCAAACCAATCCCACTGCCCTTCTCTCTCCCCATAGCCCTGTATCAATCCCCAAACTAATCCCACTGCCCCACTCTCTCCCCATAGCCCTGTATCAATCCCAAACTAATCCCACTGCCCTGCTCTCTCCCCATAGCCCTGTATCAAACCCAAACTAATCCCACTGCCCCGCTCTCTCCCCATGGACCTGTATCGATCCCAAACTAATCCCATTGCCCCACTCTCTCCCCATAGCCCTGTATCAATCCCAAACCAATCCCACTGCCCCGCTCTCGCCCCATAGCCCTGTATCAATCCCCAAACTAATCCCTCTGCCCCACCCTCTCCCCATAGCCCTGTATCAATCCCCAAACTAATCCCACTGCCCCGCTCTCTCCCCATAGCCCTGTATCAATCCCCAAACTAATCCCACTGCCCCACTCTCTCCCTATAGCCCTGTATTAATCCCAAACCAATCCCACGGCCCCGCTCTCTCCCCATAGTCCTGTATCAATCCCAAAACTGATCCCATTGCCTCGCTCTCTTCCCATAGCCCTGTATCAATCCCCAAACTAATCCCACTGCCCCACTCTCCCCATAGCTCTGTATCAATCCCAAACTAATCCCACTGCCCCACTCTCTCCCCATAGCCCTGTATCAATCACCAAACTAGTCCTACTGCCCCACTCTCTCCCCATAGCCCTGTATCAATCCCAAACTAATCCCACTGCCCCACTCTCTCCCCATAGCCCTGTATTAATCCCAAACTAATCCCACTGCACCACTCTCTCCCCATAGCCCTGTATTAATCCAAAACTAATCCCACTGCCCCGCTCTCTCCCCATAGCCCTGTATTAATCCCAAACTAATCCCACTGCTCCACTCTCTCCCCATAGCCCTGTATTAATCCCAAACTAATCCCACTGCCCCGCTCTACCCATAGCCCTATATCAATCCACAAACTAATCCCACTGCCCCACTCTCTCCTCGTAGTCCTGTATCAATCACAAACTAATCCCACTGCCCCACTCTCTCCCAATAGCCCTGTAACAATCCCAAACTAATCCCACTGCCCTGCTCTCTCCCCATAGCCCTGTATCAAACCCAAACTAATCCCACTGCCCCGCTCTCTCCCCATAGACCTGTATCAATCCCAAACTAATCCCATTGCCCCACTCTCTCCCCATAGCCCTGTATCAATCCCAAACAAATCCCACTGCCCCGCTCTCTCCCCATAACCCTGTATCAATCCCCAAACTAATCCCACTGCCCCACTCTCTCCCCATAGCCCTGTATCAATCCCAAACTAATCCCACTGTCCCGCTCTCTCCCCATAGCCCTGTATCAATCCCAAACTAATCCCATTGCCCTGCTCTCTCCCCATCGCCCTGTATCAAACCCAAACCAATCCCACTGCCCCGCTCTTTCCCCATAGCCCTGTATCAATCCCCAAACTAATCCCACTGCCCCGCTCTCTCCCCATAGCCCTGTATCAATCCCCAAACTAATCCCATTGCCCCACTCTCTCCCCATAGCCCTGTATCAATCCCAAACTAATCCCACTGCCCTGCTCTCTCCCCATAGCCCTGTATCAAACCCAAACTAATCCCACTGCCCCGCTCTCTCCCCATGGACCTGTATCGATCCCAAACTAATCCCATTGCCCCACTCTCTCCCCATAGCCCTGTATCAATCCCAAACCAATCCCACTGCCCCACTCTCTCCTCGTAGTCCTGTATCAATCACAAACTAATCCCACTGCCCCACTCTCTCCCAATAGCCCTGTAACAATCCCAAACTAATCCCACTGCCCTGCTCTCTCCCCATAGCCCTGTATCAAACCCAAACTAATCCCACTGCCCCGCTCTCTCCCCATAGACCTGTATCAATCCCAAACTAATCCCATTGCCCCACTCTCTCCCCATAGCCCTGTATCAATCCCAAACAAATCCCACAGCCCCGCTCTCTCCCCATAACCCTGTATCAATCCCCAAACTAATCCCACTGCCCCACTCTCCCCATAGCTCTGTATCAATCCCAAACTAATCCCACTGCCCCACTCTCTCCCCATAGCCCTGTATCAATCACCAAACTAATCCTACTGCCCCACTCTCTCCCCATAGCCCTGTATCAATCCCAAACTAATCCCACTGCCCTACTCTCTCCCCATAGCCCTGTATTAATCCCAAACTAATCCCACTGCACCACTCTCTCCCCATAGCCCTGTATTAATCCCAAACTAATCCCACTGCCCCGCTCTCTCCCCATAGCCCTGTATTAATCCCAAACTAATCCCACTGCTCCACTCTCTCCCCATAGCCCTGTATTAATCCCAAACTAATCCCACTGCCCCGCTCTCCCCATAGCCCTATATCAATCCTCAAACTAATCCCGCTGCCCCACTCTCTCCCCATAGCCCTGTATCAATCCACAAACTAATCCCACTGCCCCACTCTCTCCTCGTAGTCCTGTATCAATCACAAACTAATCCCACTGCCCCACTCTCTCCCAATAGCCCTGTAACAATCCCAAACTAATCCCACTGCCCTGCTCTCTCCCCATAGCCCTGTATCAAACCCAAACTAATCCCACTGCCCCGCTCTCTCCCCATAGACCTGTATCAATCCCAAACTAATCCCATTGCCCCACTCTCTCCCCATAGCCCTGTATCAATCCCAAACAAATCCCACAGCCCCGCTCTCTCCCCATAACCCTGTATCAATCCCCAAACTAATCCCACTGCCCCACTCTCTCCCCATAGCCCTGTATCAATCCCAAACTAATCCCACTGTCCCGCTCTCTCCCCATAGCCCTGTATCAATCCCAAACTAATCCCATTGCCCTGCTCTCTCCCCATCGCCCTGTATCAAACCCAAACCAATCCCACTGCCCCGCTCTTTCCCCATAGCCCTGTATCAATACCCAAACTAATCCCACTGCCCCGCTCTCTCCCCATAGCCCTGTATCAATCCCCAAACTAATCCCACTGCCCCACTCTCTCCCTATAGCCCTGTATTAATCCCAAACCAATCCCACTGCCCCGCTCTCTCCCCATAGCCCTGTATCAAAACCCAAACCAATCCCACTGCCCCGCTCTTTCCCCATAGCCCTGTATCAATCCCCAAACTAATCCCACTGCCCCACTCTCCCCATAGCCTTGTATCAATCCCAAACTAATCCCATTGCCCTACTCTCTCCCCATAGCCCTGTATCAATCCCAAACTAATCCCACTGCCCCACTCTCCCCATAGCCCTGTATCAATCCCAAACTAATCCCACTGCCCCGCTCTCTCCCCATAGCCCTGTATCAATCACCAAACTAATCCCACTGCCCCACTCTCTCCTCGTACTCCTGTATCAATCCCCAAACTAATCCAACTGCCCCACTCTCTCCTCATACTCCTGTATCAATCCCAAACTAATCCCACTGCCCCACTCTCCCCATAGCCCTGTATCAATCCCAAACTAATCCCACTGCCCCGCTCTCTCCCCATCGACCTGTATCAATCCCAAACTAATCCCACTGCCCCACTCTCACCCTATAGCCCTGTATCAATCCCCAAACTAATCGCACTGCCCCACTCTCTCCTCGTAGTACCTTTTTAATAACATGGCAATTAAATATAAAATAGGGAACATTAACATAAAACATAAGAAACAGGAGCAGGAGTCGGCCATACGGCCCCTCGAGCCTGCTCCGCCATTTAATAAGATCATGGCTGATCCGATCATGGACTCAGCTCCACTTCCCCGCCCGCTCCCCATGACCCCTTATCCCCTTATCATTTAAGAAACTGTCTATTTCTGTCTTAAATTTATTCAATGTCCCAGCCTCCACAGCTCTCTGAGGCAGCAAATTCCACAGATTTACAACCCTCAGAGAGAAGAAATTTCTCTTCATCTCTGTTTTAAATGAGCAGCCCCTTATTCTAAGATCGTGCCCCCTAGTTCTAGTCTCCCCCATCAGTGGAAACATCCTCTCTGCATCCACCTTGTCGAGCCCCCTCATAATCTTATACATTTCGATAAGATCACCTCTCATTCTTCTGAATTCCAATGAGTAGAGGCCCAACCTCCTCAACCTTTCCTCATAAGTCAATCCCCTCATCTCCGGAATCAACCGAGTGAACTTTCTCTGAACTGCCTCCAAAGCAAATATATCTTCTCGTAAATATGGAAATCAAAACTGCACGCAGTATTCCAGGTGTAGCCTCACCAATACCCTGTATAGCTGTAGCAAGACTTCCCTGCTTTTATACTCCATCCCCTTTGCAATAAAGGCCAAGATTCCATTGGCCTTCCTGATCACTTGCTGTACCTTGTAAGGTTCTGCAAACCAACCACGGAGACATGTGGCAGGGAGAATGGAAGATGCCATGTTTAAAATGACCAACTGCAGCCAACAGCCTGTAAACGGCAGAGGATGATGGGACTCTGGCCACCCTATACTGTAACAGACAGTGTTGCAGGGGCACGGAACCGGATGGGGGATGAGCCAGCTACCGTAAGGGGGAAGAGTGTACATTTGGTTCTTCCAGGAAAATGGATACAAGGCAACTTTATATTTTTAAAAGGACATTTCTCCAGCTTTTCGTGTAAAACCCTCACAGAAGAGGCAACATGTCCAGGCAAAATCTCCCCAGTAATACACAAGGCAACACAAAGGGTATCAGTTTGAATAATTAAACAAAGGCCCACAGGTCTGATGCAATCATTTTGGCCAGGCCAGACAGAGTGGCACCTCTGTCGAGATAGTGAACAATCATCTTCATTCACCCCATCAGCGAGCGACAGGATACAGGAGGTGTGGCTAATCTCTCATTCCAGACAGATCGATACACATCGAACTGCCATTCACACCCCATTTCATTCAAGGAAGACCCACGACAATGGCAGGCAGTTTTGGTGCGAAAATGAAGGGACTATAAGAAAAAGCTGCAAAAACACACAAAGGGGTTGGAGGTTGGAGTCAGTTTTTTGCAATGAGTTGCAGAGTTGAGTTAAGAAGGTGGGAGTCAGTTTTCGTTGTGGTTGAGTTGAGTTAAAGGGGAGTTGAGTCAGCTCTTCACAGGGCCCTCGCTCTGGGGAAGGTGTGCTTAACTCCAGCAGCATGTTGCATAGGAGCCAACCGAGAGGCAAAGAGAAGAAACCGACACAACATCGAGGAGGAAAACCGAACCGACCAACAACGTAAAACCCACCCCAGAGGGACCCCGAGCTGAAATAAGTGCCCCCAGAACCCCGGAGTGGATAGGATTGTGAGTATTGCCCAAACCCCCTCACAGACTCAATTTAGGATAGGAATTGGTAAGAAGGGTGGAAGTGGGAGGTTCTGTGAGTGGAATGTTTCAACCTCTTATCTTCCCCTTCCCTGTTGCGAGAACTTTTCGTGTTGTTGAGTGAGATTGTGCCATTGCTGCTATTTACGACCTCTTCCTATGCCCTCTATCTTTGTGTTTACTATTCTAAATAAACAACATGAGCCATTTTGTTCTCTTACCCACTGCGTCTAGTGCCTCGTTACTCACCCACCCTCATAAATCACACGTACAGAACCCCAGGGGAGTGTGGATTCGAACCCACACCCCAAGCTCTCCTTACAACCTGCATACTAACCTTTTGTGTTTCATGCACAAATACCCCCAGGTCCCGCTGCACTTTGCAATCTTTCTCCATTTAAATAATAACTCGGCTCTTTGATTTTTTTCTGCCCAAGTGCATGACCTCACACTTTCCAACATTATACTCCATCTGACAAATTTTTGCCCACTCACTTAGCCTGTCTATGTCCTTTTGCAGATTTTTTGTGTCCTCCTCACACATTGCTTTTCCTCCCACCTTTGTATCATCAGCAATCTTACACTCGGTCCCTTCTTCCAAGTTTCCAAGAAACCCACTTTATATTTACACTTCTTTTTTTGTTTCCATTAGCGACTCGGGAAATGATACCCATATAAGGTTGTGAGAGATCAGGAGAGCGGTAAATGGGGAAAGAGATGCAGAGGCCTTTATTGCAATCTGAGAGTGGGCAACTTGTTTCCCAACGTACTTTGTTATTGTGGTGTTTCTAACATATCCACATTCATAAAGAAGCACCCGTGCCCGCTACAATATTAAAGTTGTGAGAGCTGTTCTCCAGTTAATGATGATGTGGAAGGATTGATTTAATGCAGCACGTACCCTACACTCTCCATTCGTTATTCTTCGTTATCTCAAGGAGACTTCAGAAACTGAGCTGCCCGGATAATCTTGAGAATGAACAATTAAACCGTGACAACTAAATAAATACACCTTAGCACAGCAAGGGCAGTGACATCTGTAGCGCATGCTCCTTGAGGATTAAATTTTGATGCGTTTTAATGACAGCGTTTTATATCAACAGAGTGTAAATCATGTTTTATTTATAGGCCAGTTAATTGTGCTGATCCAGATATCAGGTATCAGATATAGAGATAACACGATGACAGAAGTGTTCTGTTAGTTGATGGGGTTGTGTACAATGGATGAACCTATATGTAACATATAATTGTTGGGTTCTGCACGTATATATAGATACAATTTTATTCAAAACCAACACTAATTTCTTCCCCCCAGGAGCTCATTATTTTAATAAAAGCTTCTGAAATAGAATTATATTAGGCCGTCCCTCGTATCGAGGGTGACTTGCTTCCACATCAAAAAGGGATGAGTTCACAGGTGTTTTAATGAAGGACCCGATATTCCAGATCCCGAACTACATCCTGAAGGGTGGAAGATGCCTGTGGGTGGATTGTTTTAACGTGGGGTGACCGTTGCACACCAGCCACCACACGGGCTTGACAGAGCGAGGTCTTGGTCCAGGGGCAAGGGTTAACCAGGACTGCTGGAGACCTGCTCTGCTGCACGGACCCAGTGCACACATTATGCTCCTACGGTCCATAGGCCATAGTTTGTTTGTTTCTGCTGGAATAGAATGCACTGACAATGATGCCCTGCTCCTACTGCAAACCTACACGCCTTATTATCTAAGGCAGCTTCATTTATATTCTAAAACATAAACTATAGCATACTAAACTTGCTAGTAGGCTATTTGTGGTTTATGGAACATCACGGAATAGTAATGTAGTTGAACATCAACATAAGCAGATTGATGCACCTTGCTACAGATACAAAACAATCTAAAAAATGCTGGGCGTTAATGAGCTAAAGCCTGAAACTGGCATGCGACCCTGATTTGAACTCCAGGTGGATTACCCCACTCAGGCCTGAGTTAAAATTACAGTCAGGCCTCAATTGTGTCATTGGGCCGCGACATGTATATGTGTTCCTATCGGAGCAGGTCGGGGAACAGGGGGAGCAGTGGGGCGGCCTAGCCCAGCAGGCTGAGCGACCCCTGGCCTACGAGCACCATTGGGACAGGCCGGAGAGTGGGATGAGCAGCGGGGCGGCCTAGCCCAGCAGGCTGAGCAACCCCCGGCCTGCAAGCACCATTGGGACAGGCCGGGGAGTGGAGTGAGCAGCGGGGCGGCCTAGCCCAGCAGGCTGAGCAACCCCCGGCCTGCAAGCACCATTGGGACAGGTCGTAGAGTGGGGGGAGCAGTGGGGCGGCCTAGCCCAGCAGGCTGAGCGACCCCCAGCCTGCGAACACCATTGGGACAGGTCGGAGAGTGGGGGGAGCAGTGGGGCGGCCTAGCCCAGCAGGCTGAGCGACCCCCAGCCTGCGAACACCATTGGGACAGGCCGGGGAGTGGAGTGAGCAGCGGGGCGGCCTAGCCCAGCAGGCTGAGTGGCCCCCGGCCTGCGAGCACCATTGGGACAGGCCGGGGAGTGGGGGGAGCCGTGTGACAGCGTACCGCTCCAGGGAGCAGCACGTGCTGAAGCAGGAGAGCAACGGCAGCGAAAAGAGCGACGTCAGCAAGGTCCAGGTCGGTGATTGGAGCGCGGGCAGGTACAGCGGGAGCGGTGAGGTCGGGGCGAAGAAGCGGCGAGAGATCGTAGAGGGACGTGATCGGGGCCCGGGAGAGGCGAGGGCCCAGGGGCAGCACGGGCCCAGCCCACACTGCGATATGTGAGCGCACTGGGTCCGTGCAGCAGAGCAGGTCTCCAGTCGTCCTGGTTAACCCTTACCCCTGGACCAAGACCTCGCTCTGTCAAGCCCCGTGTGGTGGCTGGTGTGCAACGGTCACCCCACGTTAAAACAATCCACCCACAGGCATCTTCCACCCTTCAGGATGTAGTTCGGGATCCGGAATATTAGGTCATTGAAACATCTGTGAACTCTTGTGGAAGCAAGTCATCCTCGTTCGAGGGACCACCTCTGATGATGAAGATGATGATGACTAGCAGCAGGTGAAAAGGTACAAAGTACCTGTCAGTAAATCAGTTCCAGGTTACATCCATATCGATCTCAAGGACTACGATGACCATTTAGCAACACTTTATGACCAGTGGGTCTGTGCAATGCGCTATGAACTTTTTCCCACGAATAAGGAATAGCATAATTGTAACTTGTGCCATTTTTACACGCACAGACACAAATATCATTGGGACTCTGCTGTCTGCTCTTTTTCTGCGAGGCTGGCAAAATGTGGCAGTGGCAGACTAAGAGAAGCAAAGACTGCACTAGACTTCAGCAACTCCTGAGTAGGCGTACGGCTCGTGGTACTGCATGACCCTGATTAATAATGCACGAGTGTTTCTTGACGAAGGAATATCACAATTAACTGAAAGCTTGTCACTGAAGAACATGTTGAAGAGCCAAACCGTAGGCTCTCAGTAAAATTACCTCATTCTCCATTTATGCAAGGGTTACATCATGCACGAAATTATTAAAATGACAACAGTATAAGCTTAATAAATTATAGCAGTAAACCTTTTAGTTCCTGGATCACTGCTACATTTCATTTGAACCGTGTGTTTCAAGAACCTGATTTTAATCCAGTGAGTATTGAATACCCTTTGCAGTTTTCAAAACAGAAACATTTTGTCAAAATATCATGTGTAAAAATGTAGCTGTACATGTTTCTGATACTGAATATGATTCTATAATACCAGCACAGGCACTTAGCTCCATGAGAGAATGGAACAAGCCAGGCAGCTAAGAACATAAGAAATAGGAGCAGGAGTCGGCCATTCGGACCCTCGAGCCTGCTCCGCCATTTAATACGATCATGGCTGATCCGATTATGGACTCAGCTCCACTTCCCCGCCCGCTCCCCATAACCCCTTATCCCCTTATCGGTTAAGAAACTGTCTATTTCTGTCTTAAATTTATTCAATGTCCCAGCTTCCACAACTCAGCAAATTCCACAGATTTACAGAAATTTCTCTTCATCTCAGTTTTAAATGGGCGGCCCCTTATTCTAAGACCATGCCCCCTAGTTCTAGTCTCCCCCCATCAGTGGAAACATCCTCTCTGCATCCCACCTTGTCAAGCCCCCTCATAATCTTATACGTTTCAATAAGATCACCTCTCATTCTTCTGAATTCCAATGAGTAGAGGCCCAACCTACTCAACCTTTCCTCATAAGTCAACCCCCTCATCTCTGGAATCAACCGAGTGAACCTTCTCTGAACTGCTCCAATTCTGGTGTGTTTGGGGAGATGGAAAGACACTTTGTGCAGCAGTGCAACATTTATAACAGTAATTCCAGCCTTAGGAAAGGAAAGGGATCAGAATTCAGCATTGGAAAATTAGAAGGGGGATTCTTACCTGTACTGCTCCTAGTTTGGGCCCCAGGGGCAGCACGGACCAGCCCACACTGCGATATGTGAGCGCACTAGGTCTGTGCAGCAGAGCTGGTCTCCAGTCGTCCTGGTTAACCCTTGCCACTGGACCAAGACCTCGCTCTGTCAAGCCCGTGTGGTGGCTGGTGTGCAACGGTCACCCCACATTAAAACAATCCACCCACAGGCATCTTCCACCCTTCAACATTGTAAGTGTTTTTTGCCCTTGGTGGTTTCGAATCACCCCCCTTATAACAGTTCTAGACAACGGAATTACAGTGGTGAACAGAAATACAGTTATAGCCAGATCTTTCGGTCTCAATCGTCACAATGCTTTTATTCAAGTTAAAGCACATGCATGCACCCAGTAAAACACACCCTGATGGTGTAAAGCAAACACACACAGTACAACACACAACCCTGGCCCATCTGAACAGGTCCCTAACGCAAAGTACCCACGTCTAAAACACCCCTCGCTCGGATTCAAAAGTGCACCACCGAATCTATCCAACAGAATTGTGCGTTCGCCTATGATCCGTGCAGAAAACCTCCCCACTAAACCCCTAAGGCTTGGTTGGGACACACGACACCCTTTCACACACTATGTGGTGGTCTTAAAGATGTGTGGGCTGGGATAAATGCTCATCAATTACCCCTCTGGCTTACTCGCTGCTTCTCCCGATGAGGCGTATCTTCTGGTTGTGTACCACTCTGTGGTATTCAAGTCCAGTCTCAGGATCAGCCTCCCAGATGAAGTAGCGAGGTTCTCTCTGCTCGTAGATGGTGTTTCTTCTCTCTGTCCCAGACGGAGTGCCCAGTCTTTGTGTGTTGAACGAAACGAGTAAGCGGCGAAGAGGGGGAAGAGAGCGCGAGAGAGATGGCTGAAACCTGCCACACTTATACCTGTAAAATGCTTCTTCTCACGCCAAAAGTTCAACTGTCCTTTCGCCTGAGGCAGGACGACTGAAAGAGCAAAAATTCATGTCCTCGCCCTGGTCCTTTGTTACTGGCTGTTTCCTCGATAAGGCTCCAACCAGTCTGGCTGGTCCAATAGCTCCCTATGTGTCCTGAGCACCGACCAATTACATAACAAAGGGACCCCTCCCTCATCAACCATCTTCCTGCCATTTCAGCCATTGCCCCATGTCCACCGGACGTGTATTCCTGTGGGACATGTTTGGACCTGTCCCACTCAGGCTGCCTGCCCTTGTGCAGTAACAACCAAGTTAAAAACAATGTCTAAAACTTTAGGTCCGAAAAAATAGGCTTTTGCTGTCGATGTTTTTGCGGAATTCTTACAACATGTAGTTCGGGACCAGGAATGTCAGGTCCTTCATTGCAACACCTGTGAACTCAGCCCTTTCTGGCGTGGAAACAAGTCACCCTCGCTTCGAGGGACTGCCGAAGAAGAAGGTTAGAAGAATGAGAGGTGATCTCATTGAAACATACACAATTCTTACAGGGTTTGACAGGGTAGATGCAGGGAGAGTGTTTCCCCCCGGGCTGGGGAGTCTAGAACCAGGGGTCACAGTCTCAGGATAAGGGGTCAGAGATGAGGAGGAATTTCTTCAACAGAGGATGGTGAATCTCTGGAATTCACTGTCCCAGAGGGCTGTGGAGGCTCAGGCTTTGAGATAGATAGATTTCTGAATGTTAAGGGAATCCAGGGATATGGGGATCGGGCGGGAAAGTGGAGTTGAGGTCGAAGATCAGCCAGGATCTCATTGAATGGTGGAGCAGGCTCGAGGGGCCGAATGGCCGACTCCTGCTCCTAATTCTTATGCTGTTATAGTGAGACGGTGGGATTCAGAATATACAACAACAACTTGTATTTATATAGCACCTTTAACGTAGTGAAACGTCCCGAGCCACTTCACAGGAGTGTTATAGACAAAAATTTTACACCGAGCCGCATAAGTAAATATCAACGCAAGTGACCAAAAGCTTGGTTAAGAGGTCGGTTTTAAGGAGTGTCTTGAAGGATGAAAGGGATGTAGAGAGGCGGAGAGGTTTAGGGAGGGAGTTCCAGAGCTTGGGGCCCAGGCAACAGAAGGCATGGCCACCGATGGTGGAGCGATTATAATCAGGGATGCTCAAGAGGGCAGAATTAGAGAAGCGCAGATATCTCGGGGGGGTTGTAGGACTGGAGGAGATTACAGAGATAGGGAGGGGCGAGGGTCATGGAGGGATTTGTAAACAAGGATGAGAAATTTGAAGCCAATGTAGGTCAGCGAGCACAGGGGGTGATGGGTGAGTAGGACTGGGTGCGAGTTAGGACACAGGACAGCAAGCACAGGGGGTGATGGGTGAGCGGGACTGGGTGCGAGTTAGGACACGGGGCAGCGAGCACAGCGGGTGATGGGTGAGCGGGACTCGGTGCGAGTTAGGACACGGGGCAGCGAGCACAGGGGGTGATGGGTGAGCGGGACTCGGTGCGAGTTAGGACACGGGGCAACCGAGTTTTGGATCAACTCTGGTTTACATAGGGTAGAATGTGGGAGGCCGGCCAGGAGTGCATTGGAATAGGCAAGTCTAGAGGTAACAACGATATGGATGAGGGCTTCAACAGCGGATGAGCTGAGCCAAGAGCGAAGAAGGGTGTATTATATAGGGTTAATCACATCGGGTTAATTGTGATATTCCGACATTTAAAGTGTGTTTTCTGCTTCATGTCTCGTGGAATGTTGTTGATGCAGAGAGAGAGAGAGAGAGAGGGAGACCTTGATGCACACACCATCTTGTTTATGGGACGATCGGCGCCTCGAGATCTCATGCTTTGTGGAAGACCAGCTGGGGCCTTACAGATTAGGAGTTGGCCATAAGCCACATGCACCCATGTTTGTTCAATAGAATAAAGGAACGGAACTGTCCAGTAGCTCTTTGAACTTCACCTTGGACCGTGATTGGCGAGCGGTGCTGGGACCCCCAAGGCTCCTGACCAGCCGTTGTTGTGGAGTTCCCGATGGGCCGAAGGCTGTGAGCTTTGTTGCATCTTATCATACTTCTCTTTTCTTCGTAAACTGTATTATGTTTCTTTTCTCTCAGTAAACGGTGTTTTATCTTTACTTCATTTCTCTTGTCTCTTATTTAACATTCATCCAGATCCCGAACCTGAGTCTATTATTATCGATCCAAAACATTTTGGCACAGTCGACAGGATCTGGTAAAATGGTTAAGGAGCAGTCTCCTCCTGCGGGAGAGAAGTATAGAATACCAGGGTGGAGCACGAGGGATGAGGGCTTTGGCTCTCTTGCCAATGTGCTACCCGGTTTGGACCCCCGCAACATTGGGATCCGCAGTTATTGGAACAGAACAAAGATAGAACCGTACCCCACGCGGTACTGTCTCTCCTGGAGGGAGCGGGCTTCCCACAGGAGAAAAGTAGTCCCCCGCAAATGGGACTGTCATGTATTCAACCAGCATTGTAACCCATGTATAATCTGACCTAAGTTGTACACTGTGAGAACACTGACCACTAGGTGGTGAACTTGTGGGAGACACTCCTAACCTGGACCTTCGGGTATAAAAGGGGAAGCTCCACCCACTTCCTGCACTTGAGTGCTATGGAAAAAGGACAGGTCACAGACTGACCTTCTCTCAAGCATGGGCCTCGTGTGCATTTACACTGTATAGTAAGGACGTATCAATGGCGACGAGAAACTGGGATTTAATCCACGTGAGCATGGCCACGAGCAGAACAGACGAGAGGTACTGTGTTAAGGAATGGTTGGGACAGAGATTCAACAATGTTAAAGCAGCACACAGTTCTCCAGGCAGACAAGGGCAGTCGGGCATGCCCCAGCATGTAGTCGAACCCAGAGGGGGAGTTCGACAGAGACAATGGCAAGCTGAACGGCGATTCACGCCATTGCAAGGGACAATGCGGCCAGTAATGGGGCCATCAACACCTGTTAATGGTGCACTCAAGGACAGTCACAGGGGCAGTCAGGGACGATCGACTGGCAAGGGACCTTTTGTTTCCAACAGCAGCTCATGTTGGAGGCGTGGAGGCATACATTCAGCCAGAGTTTGCAGAGATGAGCAAAATACCTGCAGAAATTGCAGAAATGAACGCTGGGGGAAATCGCTGGAAGCTGAAGTTCAGCGAGTTCATGTGGAGCACGTATACAGTTCATACACCAGGACGCCACCGATAATGATGAAAGTGCTCCTCAATGGCATCCCAGTATCAATGGAGTTAGACACGGGTGCCAGCCAGTCCCTGATGGGTATCAAATAGTTCGACAAGTTGTGGGCATCCAAGGCCAGGAGGCCAAAATTATCGCCGATTGACGCACAGCTACGGACATATACAAAGGAGATAATTCCGGTGCTAGGCAGCGCCACGGTAGTTGTGACCCACAAAGATTCGAAGAACAGGTTGCCACTCTGGGTTGTCCCGGGGGACGGTCCCGCACTGCTGGGGAGAAGTTGGCTTGCTGTCATGAACTGGAAATGGGGCGATGTCAATGCAATTTCCTCTGTGGAGCGAGTATCATGCTCACATGTCCTGGACTAATTTGACTCATTATTTCAACCCGGCATTGGCACTTTCATGGGGGCCAAGGTAGTGATTCACATAAACCCGGACGCCAGGCCAGTACACCACAAGGCCAGAGCGGTGCCGTACGTGATGCGGGAAAAGATAGAAGGCGAATTGGACCGCCTGTTGAGGGAAGGCATCATCTTGCCAGTCGAATTCAGTGACTGGGCGAGCCCGATTGTGCTGGTGCTCAAGGCGGATGGGTCGGTCAGGATATGTGGCGATTACAAGGCCACCATCAATCGGGTGTCACTCCAAGACCAGTACCCACTATCGAGAGCGGAGGACCTCTTTGCGACGCTATCCGGTGGCAAACTTTTTCAAAATTGGACCTGACCTCAGCTTACATGACCCAGGAGCTTGCGAGTGAGTCGAAGAAGCTGACCACCATCACGACACACAAGGGGTTGTTTGAGTACAACAGATGTCCATTCGGGATTCGCTCAGCCGCCGTGATCTTCCAATGAAATATGGAAAGCCTCCTCAAGTCGTTTCCAGGGACAGTGGTTTTTCAAGACGACATCCTCATCACGGGTTGTGATACTGAAGAACACCTCCACAACCTGGAGGAGGTGCTACGCAGACTGGACTGGGTAGGTCTGCGACTGAAAAAGGCGAAGTGCGTCTTCCTAGCTCCAGAGGTAGAATTCCTGGGGAGGAGGGTAGCAGCAGATGGGATCAGCCCTACTGCATCCAAGACGGAAGCGATCCAGAGAGCACCCAGACCCCGTAACACGACGGAGCTGCATTCGTTCCTGGGGCTCCTGAACTATTTTGGTAACTTTCTTCCCAAATTGAGCACGCTGTTAGAGCCGCTACACGTGCTCCTACACAAAGGTCGCGAATGGGTCTGGGGGGACAGCCAGGAAAGGGCTTTTAATAGAGCACGCAATTTGTTATGTTCCAACAATCTGTTAATGCTATATGAACCATGTAAGAAACTTGTGTTAACGTGCTATGCATCGTCCTATGGTGTCGGGTGTGTGTTGCAGCATGTCAATGCCAAGGGTCAGTTACAGCCGGTAGCTTATGCCTCCAGAAGTCTGTCCCAGGCAGAAAGGAGCTACGGGATGGTAGAAAAGGAGGCGCTCGCATGTGTATATGCGGTAAAGAAAATGCACCAGTACCTGTTTGGCAGGAAATTTGAGCTGGAGACAGATCACAAAGCCTTAACGTCCCTTTTGGCCGACAACAAGGCCATAAATGCAAACGCATCGGCCCGCATACAGAGGTGGGCACTCACGTTAGCCGCCTATGACTACACAATTCGGCACAGACCGGGCACTGAAAACTGCGCCGATGCACTCAGCAGGCTCCCACTAGCCACCACTGAGGGGGCTACCGAGCATGCTGCTGAGATGGTCATGGCTGTTGAAGCTTTCGGAAGCGAAGGCTCACCCATGACAGCCCATCAGATTAAAGTCTGGACAAATAGAGACCCGCTATTGTCTCTAGTCAACAAATGTGTCCTGAATGGGGACTGGGCAGCCACGTACAGGGCATGCCCTGAGGAATTTAAACCATTTCACAGGGGCAGGGATGAACTCTCAATTCAGGCCGATTGCCTACTGTGGGGAAACCGCGTAGTCATGCCCCAGAAGGGCAGAGAGGTGTTCATCAGAGAACTCCACAATGAGCACCCGGGCATTGTCATGATGAAGGCAATTGCCAGGTCACACGTTTGGTGGCCAGGGATAGACGCAGATCTGGAACTTTGTGTTCGCAGGTGCAACACGTGTGCCCAGCTGGGCAATGTGCTCAGGGAAGCTCCCCTTAGCCCCTGGCCATGGCCCGCCAAGCCTTGGTCACGCATCCATGTGGACTACGCAGGTCCTTTCATGGGAAAAATGTTTTTGGTTGTAGTAGACGCCTACTCCAAATGGATCGAATGTGACATTTTAAATTCAAGCACATCCTCTGCCACGGTAGAAAGTCTACGGGCAATGTTCGCCGCCCACGGTCTACCGGACGTCTTGGTCAGCGACAATGGCCCGTGCTTCACAAGCACTGAATTCCAGGACTTCATGGCAGGCAATGGAATTAACCATGTTAGAACGGCACTGTTCAAGCCCGCCTCAAACGGCCAGGCAGAACGAGCAGTGCAGATAATCAAACAGGGGATGCTCAGATTCCAAGGGGGTTCCCTACAAACCCGCTTATTACGCCTCCTGTTGGCCTATAGAACCTGACCACACTCGCTCACAGGGGTTCCCCCCGCAGAGCTACTAATGAAAAGGACGCTCAAAACCCGATTATCCCTTATACACCCCACCATGAAAGAAATTGTCGAGAGCAGGCACCAGTCACAATATCACTACCATGACAGGAATGCGAGGGCGCGATGTATTGATGTAAATTATCCTGTTTTTGTCCTCAACTACGCTGCAGGGCCCAAATGGCTCGCAGGCACTGTGGTTGCCAAAGAGGGAAATAGGATTCTGGTAGTTAAACTTACCAATGGACAAATCTGCCGCAAACATGTGGATCAAACAAAAAGGAGGTTCAGCAACCCCATAGAAGAAGCAGAGGAAGAGCACAATATAGAGTTCACTCCTCCACAGGTGACCGAACACCGGAACCAAAGGAAGGAGAGCCCAGTCACTGTGGACAGTCCGGACAGGCCTGAGGCACCGCAAACAGCAGACATTCAGGCCAGCGCCCAACAACCGGAGCCCCAACTCAGGCGCTCTACAAGGGAGCGTAAACCACCAGAGAGACTCAACCTGTGATCCCAATAAGACTTTGGGGGGAGGTGATGTCATGTATTCAACCAGCATTGTAACCCATGTATAAACTGACCTAAGTTGTACACTGTGAGAACAATGACCACTAGGTGGGAGACACTCCTAACCTGGACCTTCAGATATAAAAGGGGAAGCTCCACCCAACTTCATCACTTGAATGCTAAGGAATAAAGGACAGGCCACAGACTGACCTTCTCTCAAGCATGGGCCTCATGTGCATTTATACTGTGTAGTAAGGACGTATGAGGGATGGATTTTGTTGACAGCATTAAGGGCGATGTTTAAACAACTTAAGGAAAGTGAGGCAGAAAACCTACAGTTAAAAACAGCTGTTAAGGTTTTGGAAAGTCAAAACTCGACTCTGACTGAAGCGGTCCGCACTGCACAAGAACGGGCGGACAAGGTCAATGAACAATCAGAAACTTTAATATGCCGTCTGGCGACAGTACAAAATAAAAAGAAAGCCAGACGCCGGGAATTACAGATAGATCGGTGAAAGGTACGTGCGTTGGGAGCGGGACCCACTTGGGATCCGGCTCGTTGGGACGGAGACATGTGGTACTCCTCCGACTCAGAGTATGATGGACAGATGGAGGGGGGGGGGGCATTGGGAGGAAACTAAAGACCCTCCCCCATACGCTCCGAGCACGGAAGCTAGACCCCATATGACAAATAAGACGAAACAGCAAGATGGGGAACAGCCGGTAACCACTTGAGGGATGTGTGACTTCATCACTAGTGAGTTACAAGAAACAGGGTCTCGATTTCGCCAAAAACCCGGGGAATCATTGTCAGAATGGCTAACTTGGATGTGGGACTAGGGAGCATCAGGCGTAATACTTAACCCTGAAGAGTTAACAAAAATGGGGACTATGACTACGGACCACCTTATCACAACAGTGCTATGGAATGTCCAGGGCACAGGTTTGCTATGGGACATGGTTACTATAGGGGTCCGGCAAAATATCCCTCTGCCGTTGATTGGGAAGGGGAGGTAAAACCTTGGAATACTATGGCGGAGGGTGCGATACAGTTGTGCAACATGGCAACACAGGGAGGAATATATCACCAACAATATAGGGGGCTAGATCAGGAGCTCTTTACGGCAGGAATGCGGAGCAGGCTGATGAAGAGTGGCCCTCCTATGATGAGGGGTGCGCTACTCACATTATTGGGACCAGCCCGAGGACAGCGGGTGGGGCACGCTTGCCGATTGTTTGGACAGTTAGAGGATGCAGAAGATAGTGTGCGAGAGTCGAGAACGGCTAATGTAGAGGGGGATCGGGACCAGCGACAGGGTTCGACCTCTGGGAAAGATACAGGGTCGGGAAAGACAAAAAAAAGAATTACGCGGAGGGACGTGTTCGTGGCTTTACTGAAGGCAGGGGTCCCCAAGGGAAAAATTGATGGAATCCCAACAGGAGCGATGTATTCTATGTGGAAGCAACACTGCGTCCCGGGAGCAGGGAAGGGTGAAAGAAGGAGGTAAGGGAGACTAAGTCGGATAGCGATAAGTCTGCGGATGTTGAGAAACCACCTCCCACTAGCCTATACCCCAACGCAGAAGAGCTGTGGAAGGCTAGTAATCCCCTCGACTAGGGGTGTGGCCGGGATCCGGGAGTACCCTCCGTTAGAATCACATCAACCCAAGCTCCCGGGGACCTGAGGCCACACATTCCGATTACGATACATTGGCGGGGGAGGGGGAGCATACAAAGAGATGTGGCTTTACTAGACACAGGGACAGAAGTTACTATTATCCATGGAAATCCTAGGAAACGCACAGGGAGCCGTATGATGATTAATGGGTTCGGGGGGGCAGAAACGCCCGTGTCCGAACAACTGTCAGAATGGCATTGGGAAATGGGCCCCGCGCTGGGTAACGGTATTAATATCGGCAGTAAAGGAACATATTATTGGGATCGACCTTTAAAAGGGAACCACACACTACACCTCGTTCGGGTGATTCTCATTTGGGATATGGGCGATCACTGTGATAGCGGGAAACAAAGTGGGAACCAGTGGTAATACCAGGGCCATTGCGTATAGTGACTATGAAACAGTACCGAATACCTGGGGGGCACAATGAAATAGGGGAAACCATACAAGGGCTCTTGGGGGCGGGTATCATTAGACATGCGATGCCCCCCTACAATAGCCCTGTTTGGCCTGTGCAGAAACCCGACAAAAGTTGGAGGATGACTGTGGACTACCGACAACTGAACAAATGTGCCCCTCCCCTGGCAACTGCTGTCCCAGATTCAGTAACTAGAACAGAGCGGCTGTCTGAAGAAGGTGCGGAGTGGTATGAGGTAATCGACCTGGTCAATGCCTTTTTCTCCATTCCAGTAGTGGAAGAATCCCAGGACCAGTTTGCATTCACTTGGGAAGGGAGGCAATACACGTTTAAACGCCTACCTCAAGGTTACCTACATAGTCCTACCCTATGCCACGGATTGGTGGCCTGGGACCTGGACATGTGCACGTTGGCTCCTAATGTCTCACTGGCACACTACATCGATGATGTACTAATAAGGGGTCCCACCGAGGCAGTGGTGTCAGAAGCCCTAGCTACTTTAGTCCAACACATGCGGGACAGGGGCTGGGAGATAAATCCGAAGAAGGTGCAGGGCCCTAGCCAGACTGTCCAGTTTCTGGCGATCCAATGGTCTCGGGGTGAGCGCATCAGACCCGAGCCTGTGAAGAATAACATTCAAGAAATGGTCACCCCCACGAATAAAACTGAGACACAACGGTTTGTGGGACTACTGGGTTACTGGAGGAGACACATAACTCACCTCACGATGTTATTAAAACCGCTGTATGCCGTAACACGAAAAAAGGCCCACTTCCAGTGGGGAAAGGAACAGCAGGTGGCTTTTGATGCAGCCATAGAAGCCGGAGCTCAAGCTTTACCCCTCGCCCGGCGAGTGTTTGGGCAGCCTGTTGAGCCCCAGGTATCTGTTACCAGTGATACTGCAGTATGGAGTTTGTGGCAGGTTCCACATGGCACTCGTGTACGTTAGGGTCTGGTCTAGAATATTGACAGATGCTGCAACTCATTCCATTCCATTTGAGAAACAATTATTAGCATGTTATTGGGTCCTAACAGAAACAGAAGGACAGACAGGGGATGACAAAGTCAGTTTAAGACTAGACCTACACATATTATCCTGGGTTCTCTCAGAAAATGAGACACACAAGGTTGGGCGAGTGCAGCAAAGCTCCATAGTGCGCTGGAAATGGTATATCACAGACAGAGCAAGTAAAGGGAAAGAAGGAATCACCCGACTACATGAGCATGTGGCTGAATACCCACAAACAGCTGAGAGTGAACTTACGCAGTCGTCTGTCAGTTTAACCCAGGAGTCACCGATCTCCTGGGGCGTGGCTTTTGAACAGTTAACACCTGAAGAACGTAGCCATGCCTGGTTCACAGATGGCTCAATGGTCTGGCGAAACGGCCTTCGGCAATGGTGAGCCGCTGCCTTCAATCCAAAAACCCAGACAATTGAGCATGACGAGGGCGTGGGAGGCTCCAGCCAGCTAGCAGAACCAGCAGCTGTAGTCCTTGCGTTAGGAGAGGAACAGCAACAAGTACACATATATACTGACTCATGGGCAGTAGCCAATGGCATGGCGAGCTGGATGTGAAACTGGCATGAACATAACTGGCAAATAACTGGGAAAGACTTGTGGGGAAAGCACCTATGGGAACAAATATGGTCCAAAGCCCAGAAGATGAAAATAACTGGATATCATGTGGACGCTCACATGAAAAACACTTCAAAGACCTCTGAATATAATAACACCGTTGATAATACGGTACGGGCTGTCAAAGAGGCGGAAGGGGAAGAATATGGCATAGGCAAGTGGGCCCACCACAAATCTGGACATTTGGTCATTCAGGGTACGACACAATGGGCACGGAATAGGGGGTTACATTTGACTACGGACGGTGTTAAACAGATCATAAACACCTGTGAAATTTGTCAAAAGGTGAAGCATTTTCCCGACAACAACAACCCGGTGCCCATATTAAGAGAGGGACTCAACCAGCACAAATATGGCAAGTTGATTATGTAGGACCTTTACCATTGCAACAACGGTTCCAATATTTGCTCACTGCTGTTGATACCTATTCTGGACTTTTGATAGTTTATCCAGTGACTAAAGCGAATCAACAAAGTACGATTAAAGGACTGGAGAATTTAATCACATACTACAGTGAGCCAGCAGAAGTGCAGTCCGATAATGGGTCACACTTCACAGGTCAAACAGTGCAACAGTGGGCGGTAGACAACGGGATCTATTGGATGTTCCACATACCTTACTATCCACAAGCTGCAGGGTTGATAGAACGCATGAATGGACTACTTAAGCAACAGATTAAAATATTAACTCCCACTAACACATTGCAAGGGTGGTTAAAGGTCTTACCACAAGCAGTGCGCAATCTGAATCACCGACCATTGCGGGGGGGATCTCTCATAAGCCACATGTTAGGCAAAGTTAGTGTCCCTACTATTGAAAAAGGAAATCAGACTCAGGACACAGTTTGTGAAGGAGGAAAAGTGTGGGTGCAGTACCCCCAGAAACCCTTACAAGCAGGGGAAATCTTAGCGAAAGGATTGGGTGCTCCTGACTGGTCAAGATATTCCTCTCTGTGTTGACAAGGGTAAATTGACTAAACGGGGCTGAATTAATATACTTATGCTTCCTCCCACAGGAATTCTGCCCAAAATGGTGACTTAGCAACTCGTGCTGGCAAGTCTCTGTGTCTCGTTATCTGTGACTGTGTACTTCCATCCTCAAGCACAGCATGGGATGGCCGTATAGGGTGGCGGTTACCTAACACCGATCGTACACAAGACAATTAGGTGGCAGTTTATAGTGCTTCCCCACCTGTATGGCCAAAATCTGTGGGTACCCGAGTTCAAGGGTGGATGGATTGATGCTAGCAATAGAACTCACCAAGCTCAAGATTGTCAAATATGGCCTTTCGGTATCATATTTGTATTACTAGTATCTATCCCATTTATCTTGACGGTGCCCGTAAAGATCTTCCTCTGAATGCTTGCTTTAAAGATGTGTATACCATATATGACCTTTATTCTAAAAGGTCATATCGATTGGGGCGATGGAAAGATGTTGTGAGCCTCGGCATTACTAACCTTTCTCCCACTGTAGACCTAATTCGTTTCGCACAATTTCTAAAAGATAACTAAAAGTTCACTGACGAATTGAGCAAACGAGGGTGTACTCTTCATACTCTGCAAGTTGCTATGAGTCACAGTGAAGGCGCCTTGGTCAGAGTTGCGACAACGGTCACTGACCTTACGGTACACCATTGGTGGGACATCTTTTACGGAGGGTCCCCAAAAACATCCGCCGCTTTGAAGCTGTTACTACATCCTATCGTTGTTTTATTACTGATATTACTGCTCGTATGTATTCTTTGGTGTAGATTGCGGGCGTTGCTTGCGCTTACTCAACGTGTAACTGATGCATTACGCCTTCAACTCGATTATATTACTTAGAATGTCTCAATATCAAGGGTGGATTGTATTATATAGGGTTAATCACATCGGGTTAATGATGATATTCCGACATTTACAGTGTGTTTTCTGCTTCATGCCTCGTGGAATGTTGTTGATGCAGAGAGCGAGAGCGAGAGAGACCTTGATGCACACACCATCTTGTTTATCGGCGCCTCGAGATCTCATGCTTTGTGGAAGAACAGCTGGGGCCTTACAGATTAGGAGTTGGCCATAAGCCACATGCACCCATGTTTGTTCAATAGTATAAAGGAACGGAACTGTCCAGTAGCTCTTTGAACTTCACCTTGGACCGTGATTGGCGAGCGGTGCTGGGACCCCCAAGGCTCCTGACCAGCCGTCGTTGTGGAGTTCCCGACGGGCCGAAGGCTGTGAGCTTTGTTGCATCTTATCATACTTCTCTTTTCTTCGTAAACTCTATTATGTTTCTTTTCTCTCAGTAAATGGTGTTTTATCTTTACTTCATTTCTCTTGTCTCTTATTTAACATTCATCCAGATCCCGAACCTGGGTCTATTATTATCGATCCAAAACAAAAGGTGATGTTACGGAGGTGGAAACAGGTGGGTTTAGTTATGCTGTGGATATGTGGTCGAAAACTCATTTCAGGGTCAAACATGACACCCAGGTTGCGAACAGTCTGATTCGGCCTCGGACAGGAGTTGGGGAGAGGGAGGGATTTGGGGGCGAGGGAACGGAGCTTGTGGCGGGGACCGAAAACAATGGCTTCGGTCTTCCCAATATTCAATTGGGGGTGAGGTAGAGCTGGGGGCCGTCAGCGTACATGTGGAAACTGACGCTGTGTTTGCGGATGATGTCACCAAGGGACAACATGTAGATGGGGAATAGAGGGGCCAAGGATAGATCCTGGGGGGAACACCAGAGGTAACGATGCGGGGGCGAGAAGAGAAGCCGTTGCAGGAGATTCTCTGACTATGATTAGATGGATAAGAATGGAACCAGGGGAGTGCAGTCCCACCCAGCAGGACGATGGTGGAGAGGATGGAGTGGGTAACCGTGTCAAAGGCCGAGAGGGATGAGGAGGGATAGGTTGCCTTTGTCCCAGTCACACAGGATGCAATTTCTGACTTTGATGAGATCCATTTCGGTCCTGTGGCCGGGACGGAATCCAGATTAGTGAGTAGGTGGGACTCAGGATATGGTATGGTGGAGGAGTGTTTCTGGGAAACACAGGCTTGTTGGGCCTCGTGCCATTTCCTTATTGATCCATTCCGCTGTTGACCTGTATAAATGAATTCCTTGGTTCTGGTTAATGATTGAACTGGCAATGAGCTGCAAAGGGTGGGAAAATCTCCTCGCTCACTGAGCAGCTAAAAGTGTTGAGACAGAATCTGCTTCTGAGCTTGGTGCTGAAATTATCCCAGGGGGCTTGTTATCCCGCAATTCATCACTTGTGCGGTGGGGAGGGGAGGGTCTCTCAGTTCCAGGAACATCCTAATCTGTGTCACTCTCTCAATCAGGGTCTGATCGAGTTGGGCAATTAATTCCCTCGGACAGCCGTTGAAGGGACTGCAACTCATTGGTTCAAGAGACATCGAGGTGTGATTCTGGGCCTGCAACGCTATTGGTGGGGAGGTGGGGTTGAGGGATTGGCTCAGGAGCTGGTGTTGGACATCGTGAAAGTTCAAAGTTTAACAGTCGAACGACTTAGTATCTTAAAGCGACAGGCTTCCCTGGGAGGGCCACCAAGTGACTGCATGGCGAGGCTTTCCGATATTAGGAGGATAGCAGTGAAATGCCCGAGGAGACGGCACGGCGTGTTTCTGAAACGTAAAGTGCTCGAGTACGCGAGTGAGTGTGTGCAGTGACATGGTCCACCAAGGCTCAATACTCAGTTGTAGGGCAATCGACATGGGACGTAGAATGCAGTAGATACAGACATCAATTGGCCAAGAATGCCGCAGAACGTTACATTCGGAAGTCTCGAGTTAGGAGGAAGGAACAAAAGGGAAGGTCAGTGATTGGACAAAAGGCCACCACCACCGGATTACCGCCGAGAAAAGCCGCTAGGATTATTTCATTCAGATCGGTGAAAAATTAATCAACAAATGTAAAAAAAAAAACACAATCTACCCGGCGGGAAAATTTCCACACGGATTCTCGGCGGAAAACGCGATCCTGGTCAAATTCAGTCACATTTCAGTCAAATTTAGCCCGAGGCTGTGAGCTGGGAGGAGGAAAACACAAAAAATATATTTTCAAAAAAATTAAAAATCGGGAAACATTCACAGGACCGTTATCCGCGGAGTCGCTGCAAAAGAATTTTTAAAAAACCCGTTCAGGCACCCTTTTTTCGCAGGGTTTCATACCGACCGCCGGTCGAAGGACCAGAGCGTTTGGTTTCCGGCGTCGCGCGCCGGCAGTCCGCACCCCAGTGGTGTTTCCAAACCGCCGGCGGTACACTTTGATCAAACGCTCGGCGGGGTGGCATCCCACCCCAAAAAAAATACAAATACCACCAAAAAACGTGATGCAAGTGCCGGCCAAATCTCAGCCCGTTGAGACAAGAGGGGGCAAGGCAACAGGAGATGGCGATCGGACAAGTTAAGAAACAAAAGATGAGTCTAGTTAGGGTGTAAACGCACTCTCTGCTCCACTCTATCGAAACCTTTAATGACCTCGAATAGGCCTGCTCTGTTTTCAAGAGAAAAGAGACCCAGTCTGTACATCTTGGGTAGAACCTGGCACTTCGGGTATCATCCTTGTAAATATTTTTTTGTGCCTCTTAAATGCATCGATACTATTCGCCTCAACCCCTCCCTGTGGCAGCGAGTTCCACATTCTCACCGCTCTCTGGGGAAAGAAGCTTCTTCTGAGTTCCCCATCGGATTTATTAGTGGCTACCTTATATTTATGGACCCTAGTTTTGGATGTCCCCACAAGAGTAAACACCTTCTTTGTGTCTACAACCGAACCGAGGGGGCATAGTTTTAAGGTGGTTGGTTGGAAGGTTTAGAGGGGATTTGAGGGGGGCTTCTTTACACAGAGGGTTGTGGGGATCTGGAACTCGCTGCCTGGAAGAGTGGTGGATGCAGAAACCCTCACCACTTTTAAGAGATGGTTGGATGGGCACTTAAAGTGCAGCAACCTGCAGGGTTACAGACCTAGAGCTGGTAATTGGGATTAGACTGGATGACCTTTTGTTGGACGGAGCAGATATAATGGTAAGTACTGCAGGGAATAGTATATAGCCAGGGTGATCTCCTGGAGTAGTGTCAATCGCCTGGATGGGTCGGAGAGGAATTTTCCCAGATTTATTTTCCCCAATTGGCCTGGGTTTTTATCTGGGTTTTCCCCAGGAGATCACATGGCTCCGGTTGGGGTGGAGTGTAGAATGTTTCAGTATAAGGGGTGTCGCAGTTGTGTGGGGCAGACTGGTTGGGCTGGGTGCTCTTTGCCTTTTCGTCATTGTTCATAGGTTTATCAGTAACCTTCTGACCGAGGGCCGTGTGGCTCTTTGTCGGCCGGGGCGGACACGATGGACCGGAATGGCCTCCTCCTGCGCTGTAAATTTCGATGTTTCTATAATCTTAAAGACCTCGAATGGGTCACCCCTCATCCTTCGCTTTGCTAGAGAAATGAACCCCAGTCTGTTCAGTCTTTGCAGATAGTTATAAACCGCTCAGTTCTGGTATTTTCCTTCTGAATCTGTTTTGTACCCTCTCCAGTGCCTCTGTATCCTGAAGGAGTCGGGTGTGTGCCACAGGGAGAAAGCAAGAAAGAAAGACTTGCATTTATATAGCGCCTTTCACAACCACCGGACGTCTCAAAGCACTTTTGGAGTGCAGTCACTGTTGTAATGTGGGAAATGCGGCAGGCAATTTGCGCACAGCAGGATCCCACACACAGCAATGTGATAATGACCCGATAATCTGCGTTTTGTTATGTTGATTGAGGGATAAATATTGGCCCCAGGACACAAGCAGATGGCACCAGAGAGTGGCCTGGAGGGAAAAGCACGTTGTTTATGTGAATTCCCTGACTGCAAGAAGTCTCCAGACTTGAGATTACAGCAGTGTGGGAATTCCCTCAGGACTCCGGACAAGCGCTAACTGTTGCAAGAGAGAATCTCTTGAACTTTCTCTGTCTGCTTCAGAACACCAGGCATGATGTAATCGCATCCTGTGCTTCAAGCTGTGCCTTCCACGCAGTCCATTCAAGTCATGGCTCAATCTGAACCACAGGTCGTGGGTTCAAGGCCAGAGACTTGAGGTCAAAAAGTCAGCTGATACTCCCAGTGTAGTACTGAGGGAGCGCCGCACCGTCGGAGGGGCGGTACTGAGGGAGCGCCGCACTGTCGGAGGGGCAGTACTGAGGGAGCGCCGCACTGTCGGAGGGGCAGTACTGAGGGAGCGCCGCACTGTCGGAGGGGCAGTACTGAGGGAGCGCCGCACTGTCGGAGGGGCAGTACTGAGGGAGTGCCGCACTGTCGGAGGGGCAGTGCTGAGGGAGCCCCGCACTGTCGGAGGGGCAGTGCTGAAGGAGCCCCGCACTGTCGGAGGGGCAGTACTGAGGGAGCGCCGCACTGTCGGAGGGGCAGTACTGAGGAAGTGCCGCACTGTCGGAAGGGCAGTACTGAGGGAGCGCCGCACTGTCGGAGGGGCAGTACTGAGGGAGCGCCGCAGTGTCGGAGGGGCAGTACTGAGGGAGCACCTCACTGTCGGAGGGGCAGTATCGAGGGAGCATCGCATTGTCGGAGGGGCGGTACTGAGGGAGCGCCGCACCGTCGGAGGGGCAGTACTGAGGGAGCGCCGCACTGTCGGAGGGGCAGTACTGAGGGAGCGCCGCACTGTCGGAGGGGCAGTACTGAGGGAGCGCCGCACTGTTGGAGGTGCCGTCTTTTGGTTAAACCGAGGCCCCGTCTGCCCTATCAGGTGGATGTAAAATCTCCCACGGCCACTATTTTCCAAAGATGAGCAGGGGAGTTGGCCTCGATGTCCTGGCCAATATGCATCCCTCAATGTTTGAGACCACTGCTGTCTGTGGGAGCTTGCTGTGCACAAATTGGCTGCTGCGTTTCTTGCATCACATCAGTGAGTACACTCCAGAAAGTATTTCATCGGGTGTAACAGGCTTTGGGAGGTCTGGTCAAAGGCGTTTTGGGAATGGAAACAGTTCTTTTCTTTTATTTCTGCCTACAAGTGCGCTGTGTTGCTGGCAGACTGTGAGCCCCGTGGTCCAGAACTCGATAACCCCTACCCGACCCCTGCTCTCTCACTGCTGGCTGCTGACTCTGTTTTTTCAAAATTACATTCAAGTTACAGCGAGTTTACAGCCCAGAAAGAGGCCACTGGGCCCCACCGCTCCGTGCCGGGGTTTATGCTCCACACCAGCCCCCTCCCACCCCTCTCCATCTCACCCCATCACCATATCCTTCTATTCCTTCCCCCCCCCCCATGTGTTTATCCAGCTTCCCCTTAAATACATCGATACTATTCGCCTCAACCCCTCCCTGTGGCAGCGAGTTCCACATTCTCACCCCTCTCTGGGTAAAGAAGTTTCTGCTCAATTCCCCATTGGGTTTATCAGTGACTGTCTGATACTGATTGCCCCGAGTTCTGGTCTCCCCCACAAGTGGAAACATCTTTACGGATATCCTATCGAACCCCTTCATAATCTTAAAGACCTCTATCAGGTCAGCCCTCCGTCTTCTACATAAGAAATAGGAGCAGGAGTCGGCCATACGGCCCCTCGAGCCTGCTCCGCTATTTAATACGATCATGGCTGATCCGATCATGGACTCAGCTCCACTTCCCCACCCGCTCCCCATAACCCCTTATCCCCTTATCGGTTAAGAACCTGACTATTTCTGTCTTAAATTTAGTCAATGTCCCAGCTTCCACTGCTCCCTGAGGCAGAGAATTCCATAATTCCTCCTCATCTCAGTTTTAAATGGGCGGCCCCTTATTCTAAGACCATGCCCCCTAGTTCTAGTCTCCCCCATCAGTGGGAACATCCTCTCTGCATCCACCTTGTCGAGCCCCCTCATAATCTTATACCTTTCAATAAGATCACCTCTCATTCTTCTGAATTCCAATGAGTAGAGGCCCAACCTACTCAACCTTTCCTCAAAGTCAACCCCCTCATCCCCGGAATCAACCGAGTGAACCTTCTCTGAACTGCCTCCAAAGCAAGTATATCCTTTTGTAATTCTAGAGAAATGAGCTTCAGCCTAGTCAGCTTTTCCTGACATTTATAATCTCTCAGTTTTGATATTATCCTTGTAAATTTTTTTGCATCTTTCTCCAGAGCATCCATATCCTCTCTAGTGCCTCGATATAATTCGGCAATCAGAACTGTACACAATGCTCCAAGCGCGGTCTAACCAAAGTTTGACACAGGTTTAGCATAACTTCCCTACTTTACAATTCTACACATCTAGAAATAAACCCTAGTTCCTGGTTTGCTTTTTTTACGGCCGCAGTTACGCAGAGCGGCGCACGTGCCTGGCCTCGGCCGTGCTGTGGGAGGCCCTCAAAACCTGCCACCAAGCTCATGGTCTACAGGGCTGTAGTGATACCCGCCCTCCTGTGTGGCTCAGAGACATGGACCATGTACAGTAGACACCTCAAGTCGCTGGAGAAATATCACCAACGCTGTCTCCGTAAGATCCTACAAATCCCCTGGGAGGACAGACGCACCAACGTTAGCGTCCTCGACCAGGCCAACATCCCCAGCATCGAAGCACTGACCACACTCGAACAGCTCCGCTGGGCGGGCCACATTGTCCGCATGCCAGACACGAGACTCCCAAAGCAAGCGCTCTACTCGGAGCTCCTTCACGGCAAACGAGCCGAAGGTGGGCAGAGGAAACGTTACAAGGACACCCTCAAAGCCTCCCTGATAAAGTGCAACATCCCCCACTGACACCTGGGAGTCCCTGAGCCCAAAGACCAGTCCGCCCTAAGTGGAGGAAGTGCATCCGGGAGGGCGCTGAGCATCTCGCGTCTTGTCGCCGAGAGCGTGCAGAAACCAAGCGCAGGCAGCGGAAGGAGCATGCGGCAAACCAGTCCCACCCTCCCCTTCCCTCAACCACTGTCTGTCCCACCTGTGACAGGGACTGTGGTTCCCGTATTGGACTGTTTAGTCACCTGAGGACTCACTTTTAGAGTGGAAGCAAGTCTTCCTCGATTCCGAGGGACTGCCTCTGATGATGATGATGTGGGAGAGAGACGTAGAGCAGAGACAGAGCCGGGCAGAGACTGAAACAAAATGCCCCGGCAGTATTTCAGCAGCAGAGTTGGCAGATTGCAGACAGCATGTTGCCTAGCGACCATCGAGCCTGGAATGTTTCAAAGAGAAAGCAGCCAAAGTGGCTGAAGGGGAAATGTACATTGTTTCTTGAAATCACCGACTGCAAAAAGTACCCAGTCTTGAAATTACGGTCATGTGGGAACTCCCTCATGACTCTGCTCAA
The DNA here is from genome assembly GCF_044704955.1 of Pristiophorus japonicus. Classification (NCBI taxonomy): domain Eukaryota; kingdom Metazoa; phylum Chordata; class Chondrichthyes; family Pristiophoridae; genus Pristiophorus; species Pristiophorus japonicus. Next base: position 694,712 of record NW_027252966.1, on the reverse strand, counting down.
GCACTAACTGTTGCAAGAGAGAATCTCATTAACTCCGGCATAATGTGTTGAGAGAAAGGATCAGCCATGATCTTATTGAATGGCGGTGCAGACTCAAAGGGCCGAATGGCCTACTCCTGCATCTATTTTCTATGTTTCTGCTGTGTATGCAATAACTGTTAGACTGAGTACTGTTTAACTCCAAGAGGTATGACCTTGGCTCTGCTTTATTAAGGCCCAAAGTAACTAATATACAAAATGGCTCATTATCGATTGACTCGCCCCATGTCCAGTTCCATCGATACCGGCACCCCATTAAATTTCCCGTTGATCATTATCGGTTTGCTCTTAGTTAGGGACGAGTACAGTCCATACACTTCCTCCTCTGGTATCTCGGATTGTGTATCCGGATCCGCGCTAGTCTGACCATCATCCTCCACGTGGTATGTCGCAGCACGCTTGCTCATCTGCAGACACTTGCGCTGGAGATGCCCCACTCTCAGACAGCCTTTGCAACTATATTGCTTAAATCGGCACTGCTGGTGCCGGTTATTTCCCCCACAATGCCAACAAGGAGAAATCGGATGTATTCCCGCTGGCGGACTTTGGACAGCCACAGGTTTCACGTACGCAGTCGGATAGGCCCTGCCATGTGCCGCTCTGCCGAACACCGAATCGATCATATTTACAGCACTTGCCGAGTTTCAATTTTTCACCGATATCTGCTTTAGACTTCTATCCATCGCCATGCATGACTGAGCGATCGCGATGGCCCTGTTCAAGTCCAACGTCTCCACCGCCAGTAGTTTACGCAGGATCACAAAGAAGTCCCGCAGCATGTCTGCCAACACAGCCCCGAACTTACACGGTCCCGCTAGACGTCTCAGGTCGGCAACGAATTCCGCCGCATTCTGGCCCTCTGAGCGAACGTGCGTGTAAAATCTGTATCTCGAGATGATGTCTTCGTCTGGCTTAAGGTGGTCCTGTACCAGTTACACAATTCTTCGTACGTCTTCTCTGTCGGACTCACAGGCAGGAGTAGATTCTTTATCACAAATTTTTGGACCGCAAACCGCGAGGAACAGCGCCCGGCGCCGATCTGCGTCGCCGATCTCCTCCATTTTGTTGGCCACGAAGAACTGTCTCAACTGACTCACAAAGTCGGCCCAATCGTCTCCTTCCACTAATCGCTCCAACAATCCAATCATTTTTGCAGGCAAAGGTTCTTGTTGCCTCGTCGCCAAACGTTGTGTATGCAATAACTGAGTACCGTTTAACTCCAAGAGGTATGACCTTGGCTCTGCTTTATTAAGGCCCAAAGTGACTAATATACAAAATGGCCTACACACACGTGCGTGCAGCCCCAATGGCCTCCAACAGTGATGCCATCTAGTGGCTAGTGATCACAAAAGTATTTACATGACAATACCCCCCTCTGAGATATTAACAGTCTTTCACAAATTGAGACGGTCCGGTGTTTAACACTCCCGGGTTGACTGTCTCAGTTCAACTCCAGCCTTGGGTGAGTGTTCAGTCTGTTGTGACTGGTGGCTGGGTGGCTGACCTGTGGGAGTGGCAATGGCCATGTCAGGGATTGAAAGTCCATTTTCATTGAACATGTCAGTGATTGAAAGTCCCGATTCACTGATGACCACTGAGTCCTCTGATGACTGGGGGTAGGTTGGTGGGTCGTCGATTGTCTCTTCCTCCGACTGTTCCGGTTTGTCAGTGTGCCACAACTTTGTCTGATCCATATGTTTCCTGCATGTTTGCCCATTTTTGAGCTTGACGATAAATACTCTGTTGCCCTCCTTGGCCATGACAGTACCAGCGATCCACTTGGGACCCTGACCATAATTCAGAACATATACAGGATCATTTACAGAAATATCGCATGACACAGCTGCGTGATCGTGATACCCTTGCTGACTTCCCCCCGGCTAGCATTGCAAACAAGTCATCAGCCTTCGGTAACGGGTACTGATCCTGCTTTGAAACCCTGTTGATCGTAGCCTTGTAGTCTTCACAGATTCTGACTGTGCCATCACTTTTCAGCACAGGAACAATGGGGCTGGCCCATATATTAAATTCAACCGGTGATATGATCCCTTCCTGCTGGAGTCGGTCCAGTTCGATTTCGACCTTCTCCCTCATCATATACGGAACTGCCCGAGCTTTATGATGGATGGGTCTTGCATCCAAATCCACGTGGATCTGCACCTTGGCTCCTGTGAAGTTGCCGATGCCTGGTTCGAACAGCGAGGGGAACTTGCTCAGTACTCGGGCACATGTATCTTTCTCTGATGCCAATGCCTTGATGTCGTTCCAATCGCATCTGATTTTTTTAAGCCAGTTCCTGCCGAACAGCGTTGGGCCATTGCCTGGGTCAATCCATAGCGGCAACTCGTGAACCGCACCGTCATACCACACTTTAATTGTGGCACTGTCAATCACCATTATGAGTTCTTTGGTGCACGTGCACAACTTGGCATTGACTAGACTCAGCCTGGGCCTCACAGCCTTTGTATCCCACAGCTTGTTGAATGCCCTCTGGCTTATTATTGATTGACTCGCCCCTGTGTCCAGTTCCATCGATACCGGCACCCCATTAAATTTCACGTTGATCATTATCGGTTTGCTCTTAGTTAGGAACGAATACAGTCCATACACTTCCTCCTCTGGTATCTCGGATTGTGTATCTGGATCCGCGCTAGTCTGACCATCATCCTCCACGTGGTGTGTCACAGCACGCTTGCTCATCTGCGGACACTTAGAAACATAGAAACATAGAAAATAGATGCAGGAGTAGGCCATTCGGCCCTTCGAGCCTGCACCACCATTCAATATGATCATGGCTGATCATGCAACTTCAGTACTCCATTCCTGCTTTCTCTCCATACCCTTTGATAACTTTAACCGTAAAGGTCACATCTAACTCCCTTTTGAATATATCTAACGAATCAACAACTTTCTGTGGTAGAGAATTCCACAGGTTCACAATTCTCTGAGTGAAGAAGTTTCTCCTCATCTCAGTCCTAAATGGCCTACCCCTTATCCTAAGACTATGTCCCCTGGTTCTGGACTTCCCCAACATCGGGAACATTCTTCCTCCACCTAACCATTCCAATCCCGTCAGAATTTTATACATTTCAATGAGATCCCCTCTCATTCTTCTAAATTCCAGTGAATATAAGCCTAGTCGATTCAGTCCTGCCATCCCGGGTGTTGTGTCCTTACACACTACAGCAAATCAACACGAGGCACATACTGGATACAAGGTCACTCCATGACCTGTACCTTTATTCACAGGACCAAGGAGTGATGACCCTGCGTGGGACCTCCCTTTATATACCTGGATGACCAGGTGAGGAGTGTCTCCCACAAGTTCGCCCCCTTGTTGTTACATAAAGGTTACAGTTATGTGAAGGTTACATACATGACATCACCTCCCCCCAACGTCTTTGGGTCAAAGGTTGAGTCTTTCAGGCGGTCGACGCTCTTTCGTGGAGCGCCACAGTTGGGGCTCTGGTTGTTGAGCCTTGGCATGCGTCTCTGTCACCTGTGGTGATTCCGGCCTGTCCGGGCTGGCTGCAGGGACTGTGCATGTTGCTGAATGTCCTTGTTGCTCGTTCACTGGCGGTGGTGTGGGTGACATCTCATGATCTTCCTCAGGTCCCTCAGTGTCCATGCTGAACCTTTTTTTTACTTGGTCCAGATGCTTGCGGCATATCTGCCCATTGTTGAGTCTGACCACTATGACCCTATTCCCCTCTTTACCAATTACAGTACCCTCAAGCCACTTGGGCCCCAAAGCGTGATTAAGAACAAATACAGGGTCATCAATTTCTATCCATCTCTCCTTTGAGTTACGGTCATGGCACTCATTTTGGGACTGGCGCCTGCCCTCAACAGTGTCTGACAGGACAGGATGAATGAGGGACAGCGAGTTTTAAGTGTACGTTTCATGAGTAGTTCCGCGGGCGGGACTCCCGTGAGCGAGTGCGATTGGGACCTATAGACCAGCAGGAGGCGCGATAGATGGTATTGAAGGGATGGTCCTTGAATCCGGAGCATGCCTTGCTTTATGATTTGGACCGCACGTTCCGCCTGGCCATTGGAGGCCGGCTTGATCGGTGCCGTCTTGACATGTTTGATGTCATTACCTGACATGAACTCCCGGAATTCATAGCTAGTGAAACACGGGCTGTTGTCGCTAACCAGGATGTCCGGCAAGCCATGGGTCACAAAGACCACACGCAGACTCTCCACGGTGATGGATGTCGTGCACGAATTCAATATGATGCACTCGATCCATTTCAAGTATGCATCAACAACAATGAGGAACATTTTCCCCATGAACGGGCCCGCGTAGTCTACGTGATGGGCCAGGGCCACGGGCTGAGTGGGGCTTCCCTGGGGGCATTGCCCAGCTGGGCACATGTGCACCTGCGAACCCAGTGTTCCAGGTCTGCATCAATTCCCGGCCACCATACATGTGACCGGGCAATGGCCTTCATTAGCACTATGCCTGGGTGCTCGCTGTGGAGTTCCCTGATGAACGCTTCCCTTCCTTTCTGGGGCATGACTACCTGGCTGCCCCATAGTAGGCAGTCAGCTTGGATGGAGAGCTCATCCATCCGCCTGTGGAACGGTCTGACCTCCTCAGGGCACACTCCGTGTGCGGGCGCCCAATCCCCAGTCAGGACACATTTCTTAATCAAGGATAGGAGGGGATCTCTATTGGTCCAGATTTTGATCTGGCGGGCTGTGATGGGGGAGCCTGTGCTGCCAAAGGCATCGACAGCCATGACCATCCCAGTGCTTTGCTCCGCTGCCCTCTCAGTGGTGGCCAGTGGAAGCCTGCTGAGCGCGTCAGCGCAGTTTTCGGTGCCGGGCCGGTGCCGGATGATGTAATCATACACAGCCAGCGTGAGGGCCCATCGCTATATGCGAGCTGACGCATTGGCATTGACAGCCTTGCTGTCTGACAACAGGGATGTTAATGGCTTGTGGTCCGTTTCTAACTCAAACCTTCTGCCAAAAAAGTACTGGTGCATCTTTTTCACCCCGTAGACACATGCGAGTGCTTCCTTTTCAACCATCCCATCCCCCCTTTCTGCTTGGGAGAGCGACCTGGAGGCATAAGCCACAGGTTGGAGTTGGCCCTCACCATTACTCTGCTGCAACACGCACCCAACCCCATAGGATGATGCATCACATGTCAAAACCAATTTCTTACAGAGGTCGTACAGGGTCAATAACTTATTAGAACAAAGCAGGTTCCGCACCCGATTGAAAGCCCATTCTTGACAGTCCCCCCAAAACCAATCGCAACCCTTACGCAGGAGCACGTGTAGCGGCTCCAACAATGTGCTTAAGTTCGGCACAAAGTTCCCGAAATAGTTCAATAGTCCCAGAAATGACCGCAACTCCGATGTGTTGCTGGGCCTGGGCGCCCGGCGGATCGCCCCCGTTTTGGATTTGGTAGGCCGGATCCCGTCTGCGGCAACCCTCCTGCCTAAAAACTCGACCTCTGGGGCCAAAAACACACGCTTGGACTTCTTTAGTCGCAGGCCTACCCGGTCCAGGTTGTGGAGGTGTTCCTCGGTGTCTCGACCTGTGATAAGGATGTCGTCCTGAAATACGATTGTTCCGGGGTTGGATTTGAGCAAGCTTTCCATGTTCCTCTGAAAGATAGCGGCTGCTGAACGAATGCCAAACGGATACCTGTTTTAGACAAGCAGCCCCTTGTGCGTGGTGATGGTGGTCAGTAGCTTGGATTCTTTGGCCAATACCTGGGTCATGTAGGCCGAAGTGAGGTCCAACTTGGTGAACAGCTTGCCACCTGCCAGCGTGGCAAACAGATTCTCCACCTCGGAAGCGGGTATTGGTCCTGAAGGGACACTCGGTTGATGGTGGCCTTGTAGTCGCCACAGATCCTGACCGATCCATCCGTTTTTAGAACAGGAACGATGGGGCTTGCCCAGTCACTGAATTCAACGGGCGAAATTATGCCCTCTCTTAGCAGCCTGTCCAACTCACTCTCAATTTTCTCCCGCATCACATACGGCACAGCTCTGGCTTTGTGGTGCACTGGTCTGGCGTCCGGGGTGATGCGTATCCTTACTTTGGTGCCTTTGAAAGTCCCGATGCCAGGTTGAAATAATGACTCGAACTTTTGTAGGACCTGTGAGCATGAACTTCGCTCCACAGATGAAATGGCGTGCACATCCTCCCATTTCCAGTTCATCTCGGCTAGCCAGCTCCGCCCCAAAAGCACGGGACCATTTCCCGGGACAATCCAGAGTGGCAGCCGGTTCTCTGATCCATTATGTGTGACCACCAACATTGCACTGCCCAGCACTGGGATGATCTCTTTGGTGTATGTCCGTAATTGCGAGTCAATGCGTTCTAGTTTGGGTCTGCTAGCTCTGAGTGGTCACAGTTTCTTGAATTGTTGGACACTCATAAGTGACTGGCTGGCTCCTGTGTCCAGTTCCATGCGTACCAGGATGCCGTTTAACAGTACTCTCATCATCATAGGTGGCGTCTTTGTATATGAGCTGTGGATGTTTGCCACCTGAACCCGCTGAACTTCAGCGTCCATTGCTGTGTCCCAGACATACCCCTGCCTTGCAGACCCCTCTTGTGGTTCATCCACTTCGTAAACCAGCCTCGCTGTGGGCTTCCTGTACATCCTGACTAAATATCCACTCAAGTTACAATTTCTGCAGATGAATTGTTGAAACCAGCAGGTCTTCGCAGCATGTTTGCCCCCGCACCTCCAGCATGAGCTGAGATTGTTGTGAACAAAAGAGCTGTGACCAGGCATTCTTCTCTGATTGTCTCTTTGATTACTCTTGAGCACTCTGTTTGTGGGTGTCAATGGCCCCATCCCGGGACGTATTATCCCTTGTGATGGTGTAAATGTCCGTTCGACCTGCCATTGTCTCTGTTGAGGACCCACCCTAGAGTCTGTTGCTGTCTGGGATGTGTTGAATTGCCCTTGCCTGCCTGCGGGGTTCTGAGTCGCATTTACCATGTTAACTCCCTGCTCCATCGCCACGTTGGGAGCAGAGTTGCGTGCGCATATGATCTTGGTTTCCTCCTCCCCCGCCATGAAGGTTTGACCCATTAACGCCGCTGCTTCCAGGATCAAGTCCTTGGTCTCAATTAGCTTCCTAAAAATCCCGGCATGACCAATGCCCTCAATGAAGAAATCCCGTAACAGCTCCCCCCTGCAGGCGTTAGTGAACTTACAGAGGCTGGCCAAGCGCCGAAGGTCTGCAACGAAGTCCAGTATGCTCTGTCCTTCCCGATGTCGGTGCATAGAGAATCGGTGTCGGGCCATGTGTATACTGCTCGCCGGTTTGAGGTGCTCACCGATCAGTTTACTAAGCTCCTCGAAGGTCTTGTCCGCCGGCTTCTCGGTGCGAGCAGGTCTTTCATCAGCGCGTATGTCTTAGGTGGTCAGTAGATGCGCCCTTCGCTTGTCAGCCGCTGTCGCTCCCAGCCAGTCCTTCGTGACAAAACTCTGCTGGAGCCTCTCAAAGAAATTATCCCAATCCTCACCAACACAGTACCGTTCCTCCGTGCTACCGGTGGCCATTCTCTTGAGTTGTTGATTCCCGTTTCTCGTCGCCAAATGTTGTGTCCTTACACACTACAGCCAATCAACACGAGGCACATACTGCAGACAAGGTCACTCTGTGACCTGTACCTTTATTCACAGGACCAAGAAGTGATGACCCTGCGTGGGACCTCCCTTTATATACCTGGATGACCAGGTGAGGAGTGTCTCCCACAAGTTCGCCCCCTGTGGTCAAGGTGTGCATTTCTCAGGTGTATACAGTGTACAGTGTTGTTACATAAATGTTACAGTTATGTGAAGGTTATAAACATGACAGGGAGTCAGTCTGGTGAACCTTCGTTGCACTCCCTCAATAGGAAGAATGTCCTCCCTCAGATTAGGAGACCAAAACTGAACACAATATTCCAGGTTTGGCCTCACCAAGGCCCTGTACAACTGCAGTAAGACCTCTCTGCTCCTATACACAAATCCTCTCGCTATGAAGGCCAACATGCCATTTGCCTTCTTCACTGCCTGCTGCACCTGCATGCCAACCTTCAATGACTGATGTACCATGACTCCCAGGTCTCATTGCACCTCCCCCTTTCCTAATCTGTCACCATTCAGATAATATTCTGCCTTCCTGTTTTGCCACCAAAGTGAATAACCTCACATTTATCCACATTATACTGCATCTGCCATGCATTTGCCCACTCACCTAACCTGTCCAAGTCACCCTGCAGCCTCTTAGCATCCTCCTCACAGCTCACACTGCCACCCAGCTTAGTGTCATCTGCAAACTTGGAGATATTACATTCAATTCCTTCGTCTAAATTATTAATGTATATTGTTAATAGCTGGGGTCCCAGCACTGAACCTTGTGGTACCCCACTAGTCACTGTCTGCCATTCTGAAAAGGACCCGTTTATTCCTACTCTTTGCTTCCTGTCTGCCAAACAGATCTCTATCCACGTCAATACATTACTCCCAATATCATGTGCTTTAATTTTGACACTAATCTTTTGTGTGGGACCTTGTCAAAAGCCTTTTGAAAGCACAAATACATCACATCCACTGGTTCTCCCTTGTCCACTCTACTCGTTATGTTCTCAAAAAATTCTAGATTTCTCAAGCATGATTTCCTTTTCATAAATCCATGCTGACTTGGACAGATCCTGTCACTGCTTTCCAAATGCGCTGCTATTACATCTTTAATAATTGATTTCAACATTTTCCCCACTACCAATGTCAGGCTAACCGGTCGATAATTCCCTATTTTCTCTCTCCCTCCTTTTTTAAAAAGTAGGGTTACATTAGCTACCCTCCACTGCATAGGAACTGATCCACAGTCGATAGACTGTTGGAAAATGATCACCAATGCATCCACTATTTCTAGGGCCACTTCCTTAAGTACTCTGGGATGTAGACTATCAGGCCCCGGGGATTTATCGGCTTTCAATCCCATCAATTTTCCGCCTAATAAGGATTTCCTTCAGTTCCTCCTTCTCACTAGACCCTCGGTCCCCTAGTATTTCCGGAAGGTTATTTGTGTCTTACTTAGTGAAGACAGAACCAAAGTATTTGTTCAATTGGTCTGCCATTTCTTTGTTCCCCATTATAAATTCACCGGATTCTGACTGCAAGGTACCTACTTATGTCTTCACTAATCTTTTTCTCTTCACATATCTATAGAAACTTTTGCAGTCAGTTTTTATGTTCCCTGCAACCTGACTCTCATATTCTATTTTCCCCCTGGAGATGCCCCTCTCTCAGACAGCCTTTGCAACTATATTACTTAAATTGGCCCTGCTGGTGCCGGTTATTTCCCCCACAACGCCAACACGGAGAAATCAGATGTATTCCCGCTGGCGGACTTTGGCCAGCCACAGGTTTCACGTACGCAGTCGGGTAGGCCCTGCCATGTGCCGCTCTGCCGATCGCCGAATCGATCATATTTACAGTATTTGCCAAGTTTCGATTTTTCACTGATATCTGCTTTAGACTTCTATCCATCGCCATGCATGACTGAGCGATCGCGATGGCCCTGTTCAAGTCCAACGTCTCCACCGCCAGTAGTTTACGCAGGATCACCTCGTGGTTGATGCCGATTACAAAGAAGTCCCGCAGCATGTCTGCCAACACAGCCCCGAACTTACACGGTCCCGCTTGACGTCTCAGGTCGGCAACGAATTCCGCCGCATTCTGGCCCTCTGAGCGAACGTGCGTGTAAAATCTGTATCTCGAGATGATGTCTTCGTCTGGCTTAAGGTGGTCCTGTACCAGTTACACAATTCTTCGTACGTCTTCTCTGTCGGACTCACAGGCAGGAGTAGATTCTTTATCAGAACATAAATTTCTGGACCGCAAACCGCGAGGAACAGCGCCCGGCGCCGATCTGTGTCGCCGACCTCCTCCATTTTGTTGGCCACGAAGAACTGTCTCAACTGGCTCACAAAGTCGGCCCAATCTTCTCCTTCCACAAATCGCTCCCACAATCCAATTGTGGTCCAGAATGACATGAATAGCACATTTAGTGAGTTGGTCACACCACAAGTAAAGGGTACACAGCCAGATAGCAAATGGGTGACCAACAGGAAGAGAAGTGCAAGGAAGGTAGTGCAGGGGTCCCCTGCGGTCATCCCCCTGCAAAACAGATACACCGCTTTGAGTACTGTTGAGGGGGATGACTCATCAGGGGAGGGCAGCAGCGTGGCTGGCTCTGCTGCACAGGTGGGCAGGAAAAAGAGTGGGAGAGCGATAGTGATAGGGGATTCGATTGTAAGGGGAATAGATAGGCGTTTCTGCGGCCGCAACCGAGACTCCAGGATGGTATGTTGTCTCCCTGGTGCAAGGGTCAAGGATGTCTCGGAGCGGGTGCAGGACATTCTGAAAAGGGAGGGAGAACAGCCAGTTGTCGTGGTGCACATTGGTACCAAAGATTTAGGTAAAAAAAGGGATGAGGTCCTACAAGATGAATTTAAGGAGCTCGGAGCTAAATTTAAAAGTAGGACCTCAAAAGTAGTAATCTCGGGATTGCTACCAGTGCCACGTGCTAGTCAGAGTAGGAATCGCAGGATAGATCAGATGAATACGTGGCTTGAGCAGTGGTGCAGCAGGGAGGGATTCAAATTCCTGGGGCATTGGAACCGGTTCTGGGGGAGGTGGGACCAGTACAAACCAGACGGTCTGCACCTGGGCAGGACCGGAACCAATGTCCTAGGGGGAGTGTTTTCTCGTGCTGTTGGGGAGGAGCTAAACTAATATGGCAGGGGGATGGGAACCAATGCCGGGAGACAGAGGGAAACAAAATGGAGTCAGAAGCAAAATATAGAAAGGAGAATAGTAAAAGTGGAGGGCAGAGAAACCCAAGGCAAAAAACAAAAAGGGTCACATTACAGCAAAATTCTAAAGGGGCAAAGTGTATTAAAAAAACAAGCCTGAAGGCTCTGTGCCTCAATGCGAGGAGTATTCGGAATAAGGTGGATGAATTAACTGCGCAGACAGCAGTTAACGGATACGCTGTGATTGGCATCACAGAGACATGGCTCCAGGGTGACCAAGGCTGGGAACTCAGCACCCAGGAGTATTCAACATTTAGGAAGGATAGGCAGAGAGGAAAAGGAGGCGGGGTGGCGTTGTTGGTTAAAGAAGAAATTAATGCAATAGTAAGGAGGGACATTAGCCTGGATGATGTGGAATCTGTATGGGTGGAGCTGCGGAATACCAAAGGGCAGAAAATGCTAGTGGGAGTTGTGTACAGGCCACCAAACAGTAGTAGTGAGGTTGGGGACAGCATCAAACAAGAAATACGAGATGTGTGCAATAAAGGTTCAGCAGTTATCATGGGCGACTTTAATCTACATACAGATTGGGCTAACCAAACTGGTAGCAATGTGGTGGAGGAGGATTTCCTGGAGTGTTTTAGGGATGGTTTTCTCGACCAATATGTCGAGGAACCAACTAGGGAGCTGGGCATCTTAGACTGGGTGATGTGTAACGAGAAGGGACTAATTAGCAATCTTGTTCTGCGAGACCCCTTGGGGAAGAGTGACCATAATATGGTAGAATTTTTTATTAAGATGGAGAGTGACAAAGTTAATTCGGAAACTAGGGTCCTGAACTTAAGGAAAGGTAACTTCGACGGTATGAGACGTGAATTGGCTAGAATAGACTGGCAAAGGATACTTAAAGGGTTGATGGTGGATAGGCAATGGCAAACATTTAAAGATCACATGGATGAACTTCAGCAATTGTTCATCCCTGTCTGGAGTAAAAAATAAAACTGGAAAGGTGGCTCAACCGTGGCTAACAAGGGAAATTAAGGATAGTGTTAAATCCAAGGAAGAGGCATATAAATTGGCCAGAAAAAGCAACAAACCTGAGGACTGGGAGAAATTTAGAATTCAGCAGAGAAGGACAAAGGGTTTAATTAGGAGGGGGAAATTGAGTATGAGAGGAAGCTTGCAGGGAATATAAAAACTGACTGCAAAAGCTTCTATAGGTATGTGAAGAGAAAAAGATTAGTGAAGACAAACGTAGGTCCCTTGCAGTCAGATTCAGGTGAATTTATAATGGGGAACAAAGAAATGGCAGACCAATTGAACAAATACTTCGGTTCTGTCTTCACGAAGGAAGATACAAATAACCTTCCGAAGGTACTAGGGGACTGAGGGTCTAGTGAGAATGAGGAACTGAAGGATATCCTTATTAGGCGGGAAATTGTGTTAGGGAAATTGCTGGAATTGAAGTCTGATAAATCCCCGGGGCCTGATTGTCTGCATCCCAGAGTACTCAAGGAAGTGGCCCTAGAAATAGTGGATGCATTGGTGATCATTTTCCAACAGTCTATCGACTCTGGATCAGCTCTTATGGACTGGAGGGGAGCTAATGTAAAACCACTTTTTAAAAAAGGAGGGAGAGAGAAAACGAGTAATTATCCACCGGTTAGCCTAACATCAGTAGTGGGGAAAATGTTGGAATCAATTATTAAAGATGAAATAGCAGCACATTTGGAAAGCAGTGACAGGATCGGTCCAAGTCAGCATGGATTTATGAAAGGGAAATCATGCTTAACGAATCTTCTGGAATTTTTTGAGGATGTAACTTGCAGAGTGGACAAGGGAGAACCAGTGGATGTGGTGTATTTGGACTTTCAAAAGGCTTTTGGCAAGGTTCCGCACAAGAGATTGGTGTGCAAAATTAAAGCACATGGTATTGGGGGTAATGTACTGACATGGATAGGGAACTGGTTGGCAGACAGGAAGCAGAGAGTCGGGATAAACGGGTCCTTTTCAGAATGACAGGCAGTGACTAGTGGAGTGTCGCAGGGCTCAGTGTTGGGACCCCAGCTCTTTACAATGTACGTTAACGATTTAGATGAAGGAATTGAGTGTAATATCTCCAAGTTTGCAGATGACACTAAACTGGGTGGCGGTGTGAGCTGTGAGGAGGACGCTAAGAGGCTGCAGAGTGACTTAGACAGGTTAGGTGAGTGGGCAAATGCATGGCAGATACAGTATAATGTGGATAAATGTGGGGTTATCCATTTTGGGGGCAAAAACACGAAGGCAGACTATTATCTGAATGGCGGCAGATTAGGAAAAGGGGAGGTGCAACGAGACCTGGGTGTCATGGTACATCATGTCATTGAAAGTTGTCATGCGGTGAAGAAGGCAAATGCTACGTTGGCCTTCATAGCGAGAGGATTTGAATATAAGAGCAGGGAGGTCTTACTGCAGTTGTACTGGGCCTTGGTGAGGCCTCACCTGGAATATTGTGTTCAGTTTTGGTCTCCTAGTCTGAGGAAGGACGTTCTTGCTATTGAGGGAGTGCAGCGAAAGTTCACCAGACTGATTCCCGGGAATGGCTGGACTGTCATATGAGGAGAGACTGGATCAACTGGGCCTTTATTCATTGGAGTTTAGAAGGATGAGTGGGGATCTCATAGAAACATATAAGCTTCTGACGGGACTGGACAGGATAGATGCGGGAAGAATGTTCCCGATGTTGGGGAAGTCCAGAACCAGGGGACACAGTCTTAGGATAAGGGGTAGGCCATTTAGGATTGAGATGAGGAGAAACTTCTTCACTCAGAGAGTTGTTAACCTGTGGAATTCCCTGCCGCAGAGAGTTGTTGATGTCAGTTCACTGGATATATTCAAGAGGGAGTTAGATATGGCCCTTACGGTTAAGGGGATCAAGGGGTATGGAGAGAAGGCGGGAAAGGGGTACTGAGAAATGATCAGCCATGATCTTATTGAATGGCGGTGCAGGCTCAAAGGACTGAATGGCCTACTCCTGCATCTATTTTCTATGTTTCTATGTTTCTATGGTCATTTTTTCATGCAAAGGTTCTTGTTGCCTCATTGCCAAATGTTGTATGTGCAATAACTGAGATATGACCTTGGCTCTGCTTTATCAAGGCCCAAAGTGACTAATATACAAAATGGCTGGCCTTTTATACTTGGGCTGTACACACGTGTGTGCAGCACAATGGCCTCCAACAATGACGCCATCTAGTGGCTAGTGATCCCAAAAGTACATACATGACACTATGTAACTCCGGCATTTCACGTCTGCTTCAGAACACCAGGCATGATGTAATCGCATCCTGTGCTTCAAGCTGTGCCTTCCACGCAGTCCATTCAAGTCATGGCTCAATCTGAACCACAGGTCATGGTTCAAGTCCCACTCCAGAGACATGAGCTCAAAAATCTAGGCTGACACTCCCAGTGCAGTACTGAGGGAGCGCCGCACTGTCAGAGGGGCAGTACTGAGGGAGTGCCGCACTGTCGGAGGGGCAGTACTGAGGGAGCGCCGCACTGTCGGAGGGGCAGTACTGAGGGAGCGCCGCACTGTCAGAGGGGCAGTACTGAGGGAGCGCCGCACTGTCGGAGGGGCAGTACTGAGGGAGCACCGCACTGTCGGAGGGGCAGTACTGAGGGAGCGCCGTACTGTCGGAGGGACAGTACTGAGGGAGCGCCGCACTATCGGAGGGGCAGTACTGAGGGAGCGCTGCACTGTCGGAGGAGCAGTACTGAGGGAGCGCCACACTGTCGGAGGGGCAGTACTGAGGGAGTGCCGCACTGTCGGAGGGGCAGTACTGAGGGAGCGCCGCACTGTCGGAGGGTCATTCCTGAGGGAGCCCCGCACTGTTGGAGGAGCAGTACTGAGGGAGCGCCGCACTGTCGGAGGGGCAGTACTGAGGGAGAGCTGCACTGTAGGAGGGGCAGTACTGAGGGAGTGCTGCACTGTCGGAGGGTCATTCCTGAGGGAGCCCCGCACTGTTGGAGGGACAGTGCTGAGAGAGTGCCGCACTGTCGGAGGGTCAGTACTGAGGGAGCGCTGCACTGTAGGAGGGGCAGTACTGAGGGAGAGCTGCACTGTCAGAGGGGCAGTACTAAGGGAGCCCCGTGCTGTTGGAGGGGCAGTGCTGAGGGAGCACCGCACTGTCGGAGGGGCAGTACTGAGGGAGAGCTGCACTGTCAGAGGGGCAGTACTGAGGGAGCGCCGCGCTGTTGGAGGGACAGTGCTGAGGGAGTGCTGCACTGTCGGAGGGGCAGTACCAAGGGAGTATTTCATTGGCTGTAAATCGCTTTGAGATGGTTGTCATAGGTGCTATATAAATTGCAACATCCCCACCGACACCTGGGAGTCACTGGCCAAAGACCAGTCCGCCCTCAGTGGAGGAAGTGCATCCGGGAGGGTGCTGAGCACCTCGAGTCTCGTCGCCGAGAGCGTGCAGAAACCGAGCGCAGGCATCGGAAGGAGCGTGCGGCAAACCAGTCCCACCCACCCCTTCCCTCAACCACTGTCTGTCCCACCTGTGACAGGGACTGTGGCTCCCGTATTGGACTGTGCAGCCACCAAAGAACTCATGCTAAGAGTGGAAGCAAGTCTTCCTCGATTCTGGGGGACTGCCTGTGATGAAGGAGAGAGTGCCACACTGTCGGTGTTCCTGTCTGTCGGGTGAGGCGTTGAACCGAGGGACGTAAAAGATCCCACGGCCACTATTTCGAAGAAGAGCAGGGGAGTTATTCCCGGTGTCCTGGGGCCAATATTTATCCCTCAAAAGAAACAGATGATCTGGATCATTATCACATTGCTGTGTGTGGGAGCTTGCTGTGCGCAAATTGGCGTTTCCCACATTACATCAGTGACTACACTCCAAAAGTATTTCATTGGCTGATAAGCGCTTTGAGATGGTCGTGAAAGGCGCTATATAAATGCAAGTCTTTCTTTTTACATGTAAAAATTTTATTGCAAAAATAGACTCATATAGTACGGGAATATTGTTCCAAAATAACCGGACATATTACATAAAATTCACAATTCAGGACCTGTCATTGGGCCCCACCGCTCCGTGCCGGGGTTTATGCTCCACACCAGCCCCCTCCCAGCCCTCACCATCTCACCCCATCACCATATCCCTCTATTGCTTTCTCCCCCATGTGTTTATCCAGCCTCCCCTTCAATTGCGGTGTTTATTGTTAAAATCTGTACATCGTCAACACAGCAGTAACTCCATTGCCAGTACCAGGCACCAGTTGCCAACTCTGCTGGACATAATTCCTGGAGGTATCATCACTTATTTCCCATGTCTGATATTTTTAGCACTAATAAATAAAAGTTGTTCCATTTTTTTTTGCATAAAGCATCGCTTTAATTTTTCTCCCCGGGTTTTGACCTGGAAAGCGATTTTGAATTCCTGGAGACACCTGGCCAATCCTAGAGGGGTTGGCAACCCGAGTGCCCACCTTTGCCAGCTGCCACGTTGGTTTTTATTATTACTGAGGGATGGGCAGCGGGCGTACCGAGCCGCCCTGCAGGGAGGGGGCAGTGGGAGGGGTGGGTTAACTGTGTCCATTGCCCCAGCGATGCTGGGTGGCTCAGTGGGCAGCACCCGCGCCTCCGAGTCAGAAGGTGCTGGGTTTGGTTCCCACTCGAGTCTGACGATGCCGCTGCCTTGGCTGGGACCCAGACCTTACACACGGGGGGGGGGACGGCTAATGACTCAGAGACCCAAGTTCCACCCCCACCATGGCTGCTAAGTGAGTTAATTAAATAAATGGGGAATAAAAAAAATTGCTCGTATCAGCAATGACCATGAAACTATCAGATTGTCAGGAAAAACCCTCATCTGGTTTCGAAGCCCTTTGGGGAAGGAAATCGGCCACCCTTACCTGGTCTGGCCTACACGTGACTCCAGTCCAGACCCACAGCACTGTGGTCGAGTCTGAACTGCACCCCGACGTGCAAGAAGGGGGCTCAACACCACCTTCTCGAGGGGCAATTAGGGATGGGCAATAAATGCCCGGCCTTGCCAGCGATGCCCACATCCCGTGAACAAAAATATAATAATAATAATAATGATAGCCACCTATTTCCCGGGCTCAGAGCTGAGTGACAGACTGAAAGGTCTCCGCAGGAGCAAGGAGACTGGGTGGAAGAGGGAACGGGCACAGAGCAGTCAAAGAAGGCGGGCTGGGTCTGAGCGACTATTACAGAGGGAAGAGTTTGAGGTAACGTGCTGGGCTTGAGGGATGAGGGGAGAAGGTAGGCGTGAGGGAGATGGTGGGTAGGTGGAACCGGCTTCTACACAGTCTAAGGAAGCTGGTTTGAGATCCTTCAATAGGGTCTGTGCTGGTTGGGTCTCCTGCTCTTGCCTATTCCTAAAAATTCTTCTGCAACCCAGGAATGTGAGGAACCAGGGACCAGATCTATCAACGAGTCATGTCAATTTTGGGATGATGTCATGGAATGGTTGTAACGTACAGAGCACAGGCTTGGAACATATTCTGAAATGCTGGTGCAATGTTTAATAATGGTTTATCTCGCATATTACATGAGTGGTTATGGCACATAACGTTAGCACAGACAGTGACAGGCACAAGGTAACTGGAGGGAGCGAGGTCCTTCGTGCTGGACATCACCAAGATTGATGAGTAGGAGAGAGGGTTAATCCGGGTCAGAGACAGCACTTGCCGCTTGAAAATCTCTGACGCTTATAAGTCGGGGAGTCTGAGAGGAGCAAGAGTTGCTCAGTTTTGAAGTATAACTGGATTTGTAACACCCCCTTAATGTAGAATATACGTCACCAAGTGGTGAGAATGATTGAGCCAGAGTCAGAGAGAGCGTGATGAGTTGGTGCAGGAGAGAAGTTTGGGAACACATTTTCACGCCCCAGGTGCGACAAGTGTGGAACTCTCTCCCATAAAAAGCAGGAGATGCTCGCTCGATTAATCTGAGGTCAATAGATTTTTGCTCGACAAGGGTACAAAGAGATGTGGAGGCAAAGCAGGAGGATTTGGAGTTATTAAATGGTGGAACTGGTTCGAGGGGCCTGCAGGGCCTCCTCCTGTTCCTGTGAGCCTTGACTGAACCTTGATGAACATAAGATGTAAGAGTGGCCGGACTTGTACCTCAACCCTTTCCCTCCCAAGCCTCATTTCTACGTGGTAACGCTGCAGGGAGGAGGATATACCTGGAGTTCAGGGCTGGAGAGGGTTACAGAGATAGGGAGGGGTGTAGGGGGAGTGGGTTACAGAGATAGGGAGGGGTGTAGGGGGAGTGGGTTACAGAGATAGGGAGGGGTGTAGGGGGAGTGGGTTACAGAGATAGGGAGGGGTGTAGGAGCTGGAGGGGGTTACAGAGATAAGGAGGGGTGTAGGAGCTGGAGGGGGTTACAGAGATAGGGAGGGGTGTAGGGGCTGGAGGGGGTTACAGAGATATGGAGGGGTGTAGGGGCTGGAGGGGGTTACAGAGATAGGGAGGGGTGTAGGGGGGGTTATAGAGATAGGGAGGGGTGTAGGGGCTGGAGGGGGTTACAGAGAAAGGGAAGGGTGTAGGGGCTGGAGAGGTTACAGAGATAGGGAGGGGTGTAGGGGCTGGAGGGGGTTACAGAGATAGGGAGGGGTGTAGGGGGAGGGGATTACAGAGATAGGGAGAGGTGTAGGGGGAGGGGGTTACAGAGATAGGGAGGGGTGTAGGGGGAGGGGATTACAGAGATAGGGAGAGGTGTAGGGGGAGGGGGTTACAGAGATAGGGAGGGGTGTAGGGGCTGGAGGGGGTTACAGAGATAGGGAGGGGCTGGAGGGGGTTACAGAGATAGGGAGGGGCTGGAGGGGGTTACAGAGATAGGGAGGGGTGTAGGGGCTGGAGGGGGTTACAGGGATAGGGAGGGGTGTAGGGGCTGGACGGAGTTACAGAGATAGGGAGGGGTGTAGGGGCTGGAGGGGGTTACAGAGATAGGAAGGGGTGTAGGGGCTGGAGGGGGTTACAGGGATAGGGAGTGGTGTAGGGGCTGGAGGAGGTTACAAAGATAGGGAGGGGTGTAGGGGAGGGGGTTACAGAGATAGGGAGGGGTGTAGGGGGAGGGGGTTACAGAGATAGGGAGGGGTGTAGGGGGAGGGGGTTACAGAGATAGGGAGGGGTGTAGGGGGAGGGGGTTACAGAGATAGGGAGGGGTGTAGGGGGAGGGGGTTACAGAGATAGGGAGGGGTGTAGGGGGAGGGGGTTACAGAGATAGGGAGGGGTGTAGGGGGAGGGGGTTACAGAGATAGGGAGGGGTGTAGGGGGAGGGGGTTACAGAGATAGGAAGTGGTGTAGGGGAGGGGGTTACAGAGATAGGAAGTGGTGTAGGGGGAGGGGATTACAGAGATAGGGAGGGGTGTAGGGGGAGGGGGTTACAGAGATAGGGAGGGGTGTAGGGGGAGGGGGTTACAGAGATAGGAAGTGGTGTAGGGGAGGGGGTTACAGAGATAGGGAGGGGTGTAGGGGGAGGGGGTTACAGAGATAGGGAGGGGTGTAGGGGGAGGGGGTTACAGAGATAGGGAGGGGTGTAGGGGGAGGGGGTTACAGAGATAGGGAGAGGTGTAGGGGAGGGGGTTACAGAGATAGGGAGAGGTGTAGGGGGAGGGGGTTACAGAGATAGGGAGGGGTGTAGGGCGAGGGGGTTACAGAGATAGGGAGAGGTGTAGAGGGAGGGGGTTACAGAGATAGGGAGTGGTGTAGGGGGAGGGGGGTTACAGAGATAGGGAGTGGTGTAGGGGAGGGGGGTTACAGAGATAGGGAGTGGTGTAGGGGGAGGGGGGTTACAGAGATAGGAAGAGGTGAGACCACGGAAGGATTTGAAAGTTTGGTAATGACAGGCGTTGAGAGAGTGTGCAGTTGGCTTCATGCTCTGTATCACCGGGAGCGAGCGGCTTGTCTACAACGCATCGTAAACATCTTCAGTGGTTTCCTGGGCAGTCATGTGATACCCCGGACCGGCAGCTGGGGGAAAAAGGTTGGGCGACAGTGAGAACACGTCATACCACCGAGCAGCTATCTCTTTAAAAACATTCATTCATTCAGCCTTCGCTGGCAAGGCCAGCATTCATCGCCCATCCCAATTGTCCCTTGAGAAGGTGGTTATTTAAGGAGGGATCTACATAAAGGAGGCTGTTCAGAGAAGGTTCACTCGGTTGATTCCGGAGATGAGGGGGTTGACTTATGAGGAAAGGTTGAGGAGGTTGGGCCTCTACTCATTGGAATTCAGAAGAATGAGAGGTGATCTTATCGAAACGTATAAGATTATGAGGGGGCTTGACAAGGTGGATGCAGAGAGGATGTTTCCACTGATGGGGGAGACTAGAACTAGGGGGCATGGTCTTAGAATAAGGGGCCGCCCATTTAAAACTGAGATGAGGAGGAATTTCTTCTCTCAGCGGGTTGTAAATCTGTGGAATTCTCTGCCCCAGAGAGCTGTGGAGGCTGGAACATTTAATATATTTAAGACAGAAATAGACAGTTTCTTAACCGATAAGGGAGTGAAGGGTTATGGGGAGCGGGTGGGGAAGTGGAGCTGAGTCCATGATCGGATCAGCCATGGTCGTATTAAATGGCGGAGCAGGCTCGAGGGGCCTATGGCCGACTCCTGCTCCGATTCCTGATGTTCTTGTGTGTGTTTCTGCTGCCCTGCAAATGAAGTGTTCGAAGGAACAACCGGCCCTTACCTCCTCGTCCTTTCTTTTTGCAACGCAGGTAGGCGATGACGGAGAGGAGGAAAAGGGTGATGGGCACGAGAATCAGCACGGCCACCTTGCTGTTGCTCAGCACCATCCTCGGTCTCACCGCCCCCTCCTGCCCGCCTGCCCTGGCACTCTCCCCGGACGGACTGTGCTGCATTCCCGGCAAAACCGTGGTGTGCCCCTCCGACTGGTCCTTCGCCGGGCCGGAGGCAGGGTCTGGTGTCTCGGGGGGGCTCTCCCCGAACTCCCCGTGACCTGTCAACAAACACAGAAACCAGCCGTTAGCGGACACTCATAGCAACAGGCCATTCAGCCCCTCGTGCCTGTTACACAGGAACAGGAGGAGGCCCATTCAGCCCCTCGAGCCTGTTACACAGGAACAGGAGGAGGCCCATTCAGCCCCTCGAGCCTGTTACACAGGAACAGGAGGAGGCCCATTCAGTCCCTCGAGCCTGTTACACAGGAACAGGAGGAGGCCCATTCAGCCCCTCGAGCCTGTTACACAGGAACAGGAGGAGGCCCATTCAGCCCCTCGAGCCTGTTACACAGGAACAGGAGGAGGCCCATTCAGCCCCTCGAGCCTGTTACACAGGAACAGGAGGAGGCCCATTCAGCCCCTCGAGCCTGTTACACAGGAACAGGAGGAGGCCATTCAGCCCCTCGAGCCTGTTACACAGGAACAGGAGGAGGCCCATTCAGCCCCTCGAACCTGTTACACAGGAACAGGAGGAGGCCCATTCAGCCCCTCGAGCCTGTTACACAAGAACAGGAGGAGGCCCATTCAACCCCTCAGCACTGACCTGGGTGAGTCAGCATGGATTTTTGTGCTTAAGTCTCTGGAGTTGGACTCGAACCCACGACCTTCTGACTCAGGGGCGAGAGAGCTGCCCACTGAGCCATGGCTTACAATCTAGGGGCCTCGTGAGATTTATTCCCAAAATTCCCGTACTCCTCCCCCCTCCCTCAGTCTGCCGTTCCTCCTGGTCGCCAAACATTGCGTTGACTAATCGTAGCTCGCTGATTAACCTCGTCATCTTTGCAACCTTTCCACTCTCCAACAGGGGAGAGAGAGACGCTAACTATACAAATGCCAAAAAGAACACTCCAGTTCTGGCCGCAGAACAGGCCGGAGTCTACAAACTGGGGTCAGCAAGGGAGACGTACAAATTACGAAACTTGGGCAAACATCAATAAAATTCGTCTGCTAACACTTACTCAACTAAATCAACTCCTACTTTCCCAGGCTCTCAGGGAGACTGTGAGTGAGCTCTGCCAATACCTACTTCCTCAGACCTTCTAACACTCTATAAACAACACAGAAACAGGCCACTCGGCCCCATCGCTCCGTGCCGGGGTTTATGTTCCACTCAAGCCTCCTCCCACCCCTGTACATCTCACCCCATCATCCTCAAAACCTTGGCTGCTCTTTTTTTAAATCCATTCCAGGGATGTGGGCGTCGCTGGCCAAGGCCGGCATTTATTGCCCATCCCCCTAATTGCCCCTCGAGAAGGTGGTGGTGAGCCCCCTTCTTGAACCGCTGCAGTCCGTGTGGTGAAGGTGCTCCCACAGTGCTGTTAGGGAGGGAGTTCCAGGACTGGGACCCAGCGACGATGAAGGAACGGCCGATATATTTCCCAGTCGGGATGGTGTGTGACTGGGAGGGGAACGTGGAGGTGGTGGTGTTCCCATGGGCCTGCTGCCCTTGTCCTTCTAGGCGGTAGAGGTCGCGGGTTTGGGAGGTGCTGCCGAAGAAGCCTTGGCGAGTTGCTGCAGTGCATCTTGTAGATGGTACACACTGCAGCCACGGTGCGCCGGTGGTGGAGGGAGTGAGTGTTGGAGGTGGTGGAGGGAGTGAGTGTTGAAGGTGGTGGGTAGCGTGTCGATCAAGTGGCTGCTTTGTCCTGGATGGTGTTGAGCTTCTCGAGTGTTGTTGGAGCTGCAACTCATCCAGGCAAGTGGGGAGTGTTCCATCACACTCCTGACTTGTGTCTTGTAGATGGTGTAAAGGCTCAGGGGGTGAGACACTCGCCGCAGAATACCCAGCCTCTGACCCGCTCTTGTAGCCACAGTATTTATGTGGCTGGTCCAGTGAAGTTTCTGGTCAACGGTGACCCCCAGGATGTTGATGGTGGGGGATTCGGTGATGGTAATACCGTTGAGTGCCAAGGGGCAGTGGTTAGACTCTCGCTTGTTGGAGATGGTCATTGCCTGGCACTTGTGGGGCACGAATGTTACTTGCCACTTATCAGCCCGAGCCTGAATGTTGTCCAGGTCTTGCTGTATTGTTGATGCTTGTTGCATCTGTATCTTAATTCCCTCTCCCCACATTGGACCCATAACCTCTAATATCCTCACCAAACAAAAATCTATCTCGGTTGTGAATTTTTCAATTGAGCTGTGCAGTTGCCCCAGATTTCTGGGGGACGGGGTAGATGGGGTGAGAACTGTGGAGGAGACAGGAGTGGAGCATAAACTCGGCAAGGATGGTGGGCCCAACGGCCTGATTCTGTGCTGTCAATACATTGTGACATTTTGTATACTGCATCAGATTACACGGGATATACGGCAGAGGAACAGGCCTTTGGCCCAACCAGTCCATGCCGGCGTTTAGAACATAAGAATTAGGAGCAGGAGTCGGCCATTCGGCCCCTCGAGCCTGCTCCGCCATTTAATAAGATCATGGCTGATCTGATCATGGACTCAGGTCCACTTCCCCGCCCGCTCCCCATAACCCTTGGCTTCCCTATAGTTCAAAATTCTGCCTATCTCTGTCTTAAATATATTCAATGACCCAGCCTCCACTGCTCTCTGGGGCAGAGAATTCCACAGATTCACGACCCTCTGAGAGAAGAAATTCCTCCTCATCTCCGTTCTAAATGGGCGGCCCCTTATTCTGAAACTGTGCCCTCCCTTTTATGCCCCACTCGAGCCCCCTCCCCTCTTTCCCCATCTAACTCTATTAGCATAACCCTCTATTCCCTTCTCCCCCATTGGCTTGTCCAGCCTCCCCTTAAATGCATCGATACTATTCACCTCAACCCCTCCCTGTGGCAGCGAGTTCCACATTCTCACCCCTCTCTGGGTAAAGAAGTTTCTCCTGAATTCCCCATTGGATTTCTGGGTGACTATCTTATATTGATGGCCTCTAGTTATGCTCTTCCCCACAAGTGGAAACACTCTCTCTGTATCCACTCCATCAAAACCTTTCATCAGTTTACAGACCTCTATTAGCTCACCCCTCAGCCTTCTCTATTCAAGAGAAAAGAGACCCAGCCTGTTCATCCTTTCCTGATATGTATACCCTCGCATTTCTGGTATCATCCTTGTAAATCTTCTCTGCTCCCTCTCCAGTGCCTCTATATCCTTTTTATAATATGGTGACCAGAACTGTACGCAGTGCTCCACGTGCGGTCTAACCAAGGTTCAATATATGTTTGGCATAGTCTCCCGACTGAAGCTATCTTAGGATTTGGCAAACTTCACTTCCAGTCTATTTGACAACTTAGGAAAGTGGGAACTGTTTTAGCTGAATAATAATTGTCAGATGACTTGTGTAGATATTGGTCAAAATGTTTGTTTCATAAGATTTGGCAAAGGGCCGATCTTTTATATTTTGAAAAGATTTACGTCCCTAACTCATAAGAATACATAAGAACATAAGAATTAGGAACAGGAGTAGGCCATCTAGCCCCTCGAGCCTGCTCCGCCAATCAACAAGATCATGGCTGATCTGGCCGTGGACTCTGAAGCAAAATGAAATCTGCACCCCAACCTTTGCTTTTAATAAATGGATTCGTAGCTTATAGCCCAACCACACAGTCCGATATTCCCGACATCCGAAGACTTGGACACAAGAATTACCAGAAATTATTACAGTAACAGGGACTTCTCGGCTTGATTTGAGCATCAGTTCTAGCATGGACCAGTTAGTCCGAATGGTCTGTTTCTGTGTGGTCCAATCTGTGCATTTCTGTGCAGAGGAGCAGTACCTCAGTACCACCCCTCCGACAGTGCAGTGCTCCCTCAGTACTGCCCCTCCCTCAGTACTGCCCCTCCGACAGTGCGCTCCCTCAGTCCTGCCCCTCCGACAGTGCGGCGCTCCCTCAGGACTGCCCCTCCGACAGTGCGGCGCTCCCTCAGTACTGCCCCTCCGACAGTGCGGCGCTCCCTCAGTACTGCCCCTCCGACAGTGCGGCGCTCCCTCAGTACTGCCCCTCCGACAGTGGTGAACCTTTGCTGCACTCCTTGTGGCAAGTATATCCTTCCTTCGGTAAGGAGACCAAAACTGTACACAATAGGGAGATAGGAAAGAATGAAGGAGAGATATGTTATCTATGATGGAGAGATAGGATGCCATAACAATGCAGAAGGATCACCATGCATGCACTTGCCATCAGTACAGCACCCCCCCCACAATAGTTACGAGTAGCGAATCACAGCACTGATACAGACCGAGCCCGGCTAATCGCAGCACTGATACAGAACGAGCCCGGCCAATCACAGCACTGATACAGAACGAGCCCGGCCAATCACAGCACTGATACAGAACGAGCCCGGCCAATCACAGCACTGATACAGAGCGAGCCCGGCCAATCACAGCACTGATACAGAACGAGCCCCGCCAATCACAGCACTGATACAGAGCGAGCCCGACCAATCAAAGGACTGATACAGAGCGAGCCCGGCCAATCACGGCACTGATACAGAGCGAGCCCAGCCAATCACAGCACTGATACAGAGCGAGCCCGACCAATCACAGCACTGATACAGAGCGAGCCCGGCCAATCACAGCACTGATACAGAGCGAGCCCGGCCAATCACAGCACTGATACAGAGCGAGCCCGGCCAATCACAGCACTGATACAGAGCGAGCCCAGCCAATCACAGCACTGATACAGAGCGAGCCCAACCAATCACAGCACTGATACAGAGCGAACCCGGCCAATCGCAGCACTGATACAGAGCGAGCCCGGCCAATCACAGCACTGATACAGAGCGAGCCCGGCCAATCACAGCACTGATACAGAGCGAGCCCGGCCGATCACGGCACTGATACAGAGCGAGCCCGGCCAATCACAGCACTGATACAGAGCGAGCCCGGCCGATCACGGCACTGATACAGAGCGAGCCCGGCCAATCACAGCACTGATACAGAGCGAGCCCGGCCGATCACGGCACTGATACAGAGCGAGCCCGGCCAATCCAGCCGGTGCCATGGCGACCCTTACCCTGCTGCCTGCTGGGTGGGGTGGGGGTGGGGCCCCTTGTTGTTTCCCTGGGTACGGCTGTCCTTGGGCTGGGTGCGGTAGGCCGTGACCTCATGGCAGAGGGATCTCCCTCGGGGGTCGATGGGTCCGTGCGAAGTTGTCCTTCAGAAGTTGGGATCCCTGCTCCTTCACCCTGCGGAGGACCTGAGGGGTCTTCACTGCCGCCTGTTTGGGGAGAGGGCGATGTGGTCAGTGCAATGGGACAGCATTAGAACAGACAGGACCATTCCATTCATTAGCTCTCGCAGTGAACCCCTCCCTCGGGTACATGGACTCACCCAGTGAACCCCCTCTCCCGGTACATGGACTCACCCAGTGACCCCCTCCCTTGGGAACATGGACTCCCCCAGTGACCCCCCTCCCTCGGGTACATGGACTCTCCCAGTGACCCCCCTCCCTCGGGTACATGGACTCACCAGTGAACCCCCTCTCCTGGTACATGGACTCACCCAGTGAGGCCCCTCCCTCGGGCACATGGACTCTCCCAGTGACCCCCCCCTCCCCTGGTACATGGACTCTCCCAGTGACCCCCCCCTCCCTCGGTACATGGACTCACCCAGTGAACCCTCTCACTCAGTGAGGCCCCTCCCTCGGGCACATGGACTCACCCAGTGAACCCCCTCTCCTGGTACATGGACTCACCCAGTGAGGCCCCTCCCTCGGGCACATGGACTCTCCCAGTAACCCCCCCCCCCTCCCTCGGGTACATGGACTCTCCCATTGAAGCCCCTCCCTCGGGCACATGGACTCTCCCAGTGACACCCCCCCCCCCTCGGGTACATGGACTCTCCCATTGAAGCCCCTCCCTCGGGCACATGGACTCTCCCAGTAAACCCCCCCCCCTCCCTCGGGTACATGGACTCTCCCATTGAAGCCCCTCCCTCGGGCACATGGACTCTCCCAGTAACCCCCCCCCCCCTCCCTCGGGTACATGGACTCTCCCATTGAAGCCCCTCCCTCGGGTACATTAACTATCTCATGAGGTGAACCTGCTCACCAACAACACAATTTGGGAAATGGAGACATCTCCACCAAGATTTAGTTACGTTTCCGACAGCCGCTGCCTTGCACCCGCCAGCATTGAGTGTTTGCCAACAGTTGGACTCTCTCAGCCCGCCCGGAGATGCTCGGACGCTTACCCTGGGCCCCAGACGAGTCAGCAGCTTTGCCCGTGGTCTCGCTGTGGGCTGTGGTCGCTGGTGTGGGGCTGGGGACACCAGATGTTGGGCTTGGCCCTGAGCTTGTCCCAATCCCAGGGGTCGCGTTACTGGGGGCGGAGTGTTTTTCCGGCCTGTTGTTCTGTGATGCCTCACGTTGGCCGTTGGTCACTGTGTGAGAAGGTGAGTTAGGTCAGTGCTCCGTTACATCCCTGCGGCTCAGCGCTAAGGACCAAGCTCCGTCCAGTAGTCAGAATCTAGTTGGTCTTTCTCAGGAGTATTGTGCTGAGGGAGGCTCCTGATGTGGACCCTCGCTAATGGACATTGTCTCTGTTACCATCTGTTGAATATCGTAAAATTAACCCCAATGTGGATCAATTGGTGGCACCCTTACCTCTGAGCCCCAGTCTGGGTCTTGAACCAGGCTGACACCAGTGCAGTACCTATCCCGACTCACACTATCCCGGAACCAGTGCGCCACAGTCATCAGTGCATACGCCCCAACACTCGATGCAACAGATGAGGCCAAAGAGGGTTTTTACTCCAACCTCGAAAACTCCCTGACTTATGTCCCTGCGGTCGACAAACTGATCCTTCCTCGGTGACTTCAACGCCAGGGTCGGCAGGGACACAGCCCTCTGGGGAGGTGTGATCGGCAGAGAGGGGGCAGGGAAAGCCAACTCCAGCGGTACGCTGCTCCTGACAAAATGTCTAGAGCACGACCTTGTCATCACCAACACCTTGTTCCGTCAGAGGGATAAGTACAAGGCATCGTGGCAACACCCTCGCTCCTGCTCGACTATGTCATCGTCCGAGCCAGGGATCGCAAGGATGTGCGCATCACCCGCGCCATGGCAGGAGCTGACGACTGCTGGATTGACCACCGCCTAATCCGATCCATCATCAACATTAACATCGCCCCAAAGCAGAGGGGACAGCAGAAGCAGTGGCGCAAAAAAGTCAATGCCGGGGCACTTAGAGACCCAGCTCAGAGAGCCCTATACAGCCAGCATCTCACAGCTAACCTGGCGTGCCTTGATGACCCTGAGACGCAGAATGCCCACAGCACTTGGTCTGCCCTCCAGGTCTCCATAACCAGTGTCTGTGAAGAGACACTCCGTCACTCAACCAGGAAACACCAGGACTGGTTTGATGAGGATGACCAGGAGATCCAAGAGCTAATAGATCGCAAGCGCAGGGCCTTTCTGAGCCTTAAACAACAACCCAACTCGGGAGCAGCAAAGCAGCATTACAGACGGCTCAAGGCTGAGGTCCAACAAAAAACTCGCCCACCTAAAGAACAGGTGGTGGATGGAGAAAGCCCAGGAGATACAGCAGCTGGCCGACAGCCATGATGTGCGAGGATTCTTCACCGCAGTCAAGGCCACCTACGGCCCAAACTCCCAAGGCCCCACCCCACTGCTGGCCAAGAACGGGGAAACACTCATCAGGGACACCGAGGCAGTCAGGGCCCGCTGGAAGGAGCACTTCGAGGATCTCCTCAACCGAGACTCTGCCTTTGACTCGAGTGTTCTCGACTCCATCCTGCAACATGCGACCCGCCATTACCTCAGCGAGACCCCAACACTGCACCAGGTAGAAAAGGCCATAAGAGAACTAAAAAACAACAAGGTTACGAGTGCTGATGGAATCCCTGCTGAGGCACTAAAATATGGCGGAGAGGCGCTGTTGGCGCGGATACACGACCTCATCTCTCTCATCTGGAGGGAGGAGAGCATGCCGGGAGATCTCATAAACGTAGTGATCGTGACCATCTTTAAAAAAGGGGACCAGTCCGACTGCGTTAACTACAGAGGAGTCTCCGTTATCAGCCACTGGGAAAGTTGTTGCTAGAGTTCTCCTCAACCGTCTTCTCCCTGTGGCCGAGGAGCTCCTCCCGGAGTCACAGTGAGGATTTCGTCCCCTAGGGGCACAACAGACATGATTTTTACAGCGCGACAGCTGCAGGAAAATTGCAGGGAGCAGGGCCAGCCCTTATACATGGCCTTCTTCGATCTTACAAAGGCCTTTGACACTGTCAACCGCGAGGGTCTATGGAGCGTCCTCCTCCGTTTCAGAGGCCCCCAAAAGTACGTCACCAACCTCCGCCTGCTCCACGACGACATGCAGGCCATGATCCTTACCAACTGATCCATCACAGACCCAATCCACATCCGGACCGGGGTCAAACAGGGCTGTGTCATCGCCCCAACCCTCTTCTCAATCTTCCTCGCTGTCATACTCCACCTCACAGTCCAAGCTCCCCGCTGGAGTGGAATTAAACTACAGAACCAGCGGGAACCTGTTCAACCTTCGTCGTCTCCAGGCCAGGTCCAAGACCACCCCGACCTCTGTCGTCGAGCTACAGTACGTGGACGACGCCTGCGTCTGCGGACATTCAGAGACTGAACTCCAGGACACAGTCGACGTATTTACCGAGGCGTACAAAAGCATGGTCCTTACGCTAAACATCCGTAAGACAAAGGTCCTCCACCAGCCTGTCCTCGCCATACATCACTGCCCCCCAGTCATCAAGATCCACGGCGCGACCCTGGACAATGTGGACCATTTCCCCTATCTCGGGAGCCTCCTATCAACAAGAGCAGACATTGATGATGAGATCCAACACCGCCTCCAGTGCGCCAGTGCAGCCTTCGGCCTGAGGAAAAGAGTGTTTGAAGACCAGGCCCTCAAATCCACCACCAAGCTCATGGTGTACAGGGCTGTAGTAATACCCGCCCTCCTGTATGGCTCAGAGACATGGACCATGTACAGTAGACACCTCAAGTCGCTTGAGAAATACCACCAACGATGTCTCCGCAAGATCCTACAAATCCCCTGGGAGGACAGAGGCACCAACGTTAGCGTCCTCGACCAGGCCAACATCCCCAGCATCGAAGCACTGACCACACTCGACCAGCTCCGCTGGGCAGGGCCACATTGTCCGCATGCCCCAGACACGAGACTCCCAAAGCAAGCGCTCTACTCGGAACTCCTTCACGGCAAGCGAGCCCAAGGTGGGCAGAGGAAACGTTACAAGGACACCCTCAAAGCCTCCCTGATAAAGTGCACCATCCCCACCGACACCTGGGAGTCCCCGGCCAAAGACCAGTCTGCCCTAAGTGGAGGAAGTGCATCCGGGAGGGCGCTGAGCACCTCGAGTCTCGTCGCCGAGAGCATGCAGAAACCAAGCGCAGGCAGCGGAAGGAGCGTGTGGCAAACCAGTCCCACCCTCCCCTTCCCTCAACCACTGTCTGTCCCACCTGTGACAGGGGCTGTGGTTCTCGTATTGGACTGTTCAGCCACCTAAGGACTCATTTTTAGAGTGGAAGCAAGTCTTCCTCGATCCCGAGGGACTGCCTACGAGTGAGACTGCAGGAGTGCAGCATTGTCACAGCTTCTGGCCTCCAAGTGAGATATTCAACTGAACTAAAGGTCGGGGGAGTGGAGATGGGATAGCAGCTATAGGGAGATAGGATATTACAGATGGAGAGAAACGATAGCAATGCGGGAGAGATAGGACTGAATGAAGGAGATAGTATGCTATGAAGGATAGAGAGGATAGAATGCTCCAACGATAGGATAGAATGATGTGAGATATGTTATCTATGATGGGGAGATAGGATGCTACACCAATGCAGAAGGATCACCGTGCACGCACTTGCCATTATTACAGGCCCCCGTCCCCGCCCCAATGATTACGAGTAGCAAATCAACAGCACTGAAACAGAATGAGCCCTGCCAATCACAGTACTGATACAGAGTGAGCCCGGCCAATCACAGCACTGATACAGAGTGAGCTCGGCCAATCACAGCACTGATACAGCGCGAGCCCGGCCAATCATAGCACTGATACAGAGCGAGCCCGACCAATCACGGCACTGATACAGAGTGAGCCCGGCCAATCACAGCACTGATACAGAGCGAGCCCGACCAATCACGGCACTGATACAGAGCGAGCCCGGCCAATCGCAGCACTGATAAGAGCGAGCCCGGCTAATCACAGCACTGATACAGAGCGAGCCCGGCCAATCACAGCACTGATACAGAGCGAGCCCGGCCAATCACAGCACTGATATAGAGCGAACCCGGCCAATCACAGCACTGATACAGATCGAGCCCGGCCAATCACAGCACTGATACAGAGCGAGCCCGGCCAATCACAGCACTGATACAGAGCGAGCCCGGCCAATCACAGCACTGATACAGAGCGAGCCCGGCCAATCACAGCACTGATACAGAGCGAGCCCGGCCAATCACAGCACTGATACAGAGCGAGCCCGGCCAATCACAGCACTGATACAGAGCGAGCCCGGCTAATCACAGCACTGATACAGAGCGAGCCTGGCCAATCCAGCCGGTGCCACGGCGACCCTTACCCTGCTGCCCGTTGGGTGGGGTGGGGTCGGGGCCCCTTGTTGTTTCCCTGGGTACGGCTGTCCTTGGTCTGGGTGCGGAGGGCCCAGGTGTGGGCCGTGACCTCATGGCAGAGGGGTCTCCCTCGGGGGTCGATGGGTCCGTGCGAAGTTGTCCTTCAGAAGTTGGGATCCCTGCTCCTTCACCCTGCGGAGGACCTGAGGGGTCTTCACTGCCGCCGCCTGTTTGGGGAGAGGGCGATGTGGTCAGTGCAATGGGACAGCGTTAGAACAGACAGGACCATTCCATTCATTAGCTCTCGCAGTGAACCCCTCCCTCGGTACATGGACTCACCCAGTGAACCCCCACTCCCGGTACATGGACTCCCCCAGTGAACCCCCTCCCTTGGGAACATGGACTCTCCCAGTAACCCCCCTCCCTCGGGTACATGGACTCTCCCAATGACCCCCCTTCCTCGCGTACATGGACTCTCCCAGTGACCCCCCTCCCCCAGTACGTGGACTCCCCCAGTGACCCCCCTCCCTCGGGTACATGGACTCCCCCAGTGACCCCCCTCCCACCTCGGGTACATGGACTCCCCCAGAGACCCCCCTCCCTCGGGTACATGGACTCCCCCAGTGAACCCCTCCCTCGGATACATGGACTCACCCAGTGAACCCCTCCCTCGGGTACATGGACTCCCCCAGTGAGGCCCCTCCCTCGGGTACATGGACTCACCCAGTGAACCCCCTCCCTTGGGAACATGGACTCTCCCAGTGACCCCCCTCCCTCGGGTACATGGACTCTCCCAGTGACCCCCTCCCCCGGTACATGGACTCTCCCAGTGACCCCCCTCCCTCGGGTACATGGACTCTCCCAGTGACCCCCCCCTCCCCCCACCTCGGGTACATGGACTCCCCCAGTGACCCCCCTCCCTCGGGTACATGGACTCCCCCAGTGACCCCCCCCCTCCCTCGGGCACCCACGGGGTCAGAGCTCAGGGGGCGCGACTGAATTTCACAATGGGAGGCGGACCACAAGCTCGGGGTAAAACCCGGAATCTTCTCCGCCGCGCCCACACGCACCTCCCCGCGGTCACAACTAACGAAAACACGCCGAACTAAACAAAGCAGATAACCTTCGCTCGTTCTCTGGGCGATTGTGCCCAAGACCCGCTGTGTGCTCACCACGTTTGTCAGGCTGTAAGAACGCCTGGCGGTTAGGCCGCCGCGAAGACCGAATATCGCGGGAGCAGCGCCAAGGGGGCGTTGCCCGCCGGATGATGTCACCACGCGGGTGGCGCTAGAGGTCACGGCGTTATCTCTTGGCGTCTCTGCCAAAGACCCAGCTCGATTTCTCCGGAGGTGCGTACGGCGCTCACCGCTGGCGCTAACGGGCGACGTTAAAAAAAACACAATTTCGATCCTTTAGTTACGTTTCCGACAGCCGCTGCCTTGCACCCGCCAGCATTGAGTGTTTGCCAACAGTTGGACTCTCTCAGCCCGCCCGGAGATGCTCGGACGCTTACCCTGGGCCCCAGACGAGTCAGCAGCTTTGCCCGTGGTCTCGCTGTGGGCGGTGGTCGCTGGTGTGGGGCTGGGGACACCAGATGTTGGGCTTGGCCCTGAGCTTGTCCCAATCCCAGGGGTCGCGTTACTGGGGGCGGAGTGTTTTTCCGGCCTGTTGTTCTGTGATGCCTCACGTTGGCCGTTGGTCACTGTGTGAGAAGGTGAGTTAGGTCAGTGCTCCGTTACATCCCTGCGGCTCAGCGCTAAGGACCGAGCTCTGTCCAGTCCTTGAAGGAAAGAAAGAACGTGCATTTCCGTAGCGCATTTCTCAACCTCTGGATGTTCTGCAGCACTTTACAGCCAATGAAGTACATTTGGAGTGTGGTCACTGTTGTGATGTAGGAAACGCGGCAGCCAATTGGCGCACAGCAAGCTCCCACACACAGCAATGTGATAATGAGCAGATCACCTGTGTTTACACATTGGTTGAGGGCTAAATATTGGCCAGGACACAGGGGAGAGCCTGCCGTGGACTTTTCATATGTGAAGACAGTCAGGACATCTGTTCAATGTCTCACCTGAAAGACGGCACCTCCGACAGTGTGGCACTCCCTCAGTACTGCCCCTCCGACAGTGCAGCGCTC
This sequence comes from Pristiophorus japonicus, assembly GCF_044704955.1. Taxonomy (NCBI): domain Eukaryota; kingdom Metazoa; phylum Chordata; class Chondrichthyes; family Pristiophoridae; genus Pristiophorus; species Pristiophorus japonicus. The sequence goes on along the minus strand of NW_027252966.1, from coordinate 661,220 downwards.
CCTCAGTACTGCCCCTCCAACAGTGCGGCGCTCCCTCAGTACTGCCCCTCCGACAGTGCGGCACTCTCTCAGTACTGCCCCTCCGACAGTGCGGCACTCCCTCAGTACTGCCCCTCCGACAGTGCGGCACTCTCTCAGTACTGCCCCTCCGACAGTGCGGCGCTCCCTCAGTACTGCCCCTCCGACAGTGCGGCGCTCCCTCAGTACTGCCCCTCCGACAGTGCGGCACTCCCTCAGTACTGGCCCCTCCGACAGTGCGGCGCTCCCTCAGTACTGCCCCTCCGACAGTGCGGCGCTCCCTCAGTACTGCCCCTCCGACAGTGCAGCGCTCCCTCAGTACTGCCCCTCTGACAGTGCGGCACTCTCTCAGTATTGCCCCTCCGACAGTGCAGCGCTCCCTCAGTACTGCACTGGGAGTGTCGGCCTGGATTTTTGTGCTCAAGTCCCTGGAGTGGGACTTGAACCCACAACCTTTCTGACTCAGAGGCGAGGGTGCTGCCCACTGAGCCACGGCTGACACTGTCAGGATGGTCTTGACGGGGTTATGTTGTGAAGTGACATTCCCGGTGGGACACAGTGATGGAGGGATCGGTTAGCAATAGTGGAGGGATAGGAGAGAACGGCGGAGAGAGTGCTGATCAGTGATGGAGCGATAGAGGTCAGACAGCAATGATGGAGAGACAGGATACCAGGATCATTCAGATTAATCTGCATGCATGCACGCCCCATCGCAACATCCTCCTCCGACTGATACACGTTGGGGGATGAACAACATTAAATAAATGGCAGCTGAAGGGCGTTTAATTGGAGAAGCAACACTCGAATTTCCCAGTTCTGGTCAGCTGTCAGAGGATTGGGTGGGATTGACAGGACGTACCTTTATCAAGATGTTCCATCAGTTTCTGTGTCCATTTCTGCTTCGGATCCGCACACAGCTTCCCACGTTTACGGATCTTAAATCTGAAACAAAAAGCGAGTCACTTTGGGAGCTTTGAGGCTGGTGTGGGGGTTACTGTGGATTGCCCAACCACATGGCAGCCCCCCAGGTTACAGAACTTCCTTTCCCCAGCCTCCTCTCCCCAACCAATCCATCGCATCCACAGCTAAAGCTGGGCGTACCTCCGATCGACGGTGGGTGTGCAGACAACCAGGGGCTGGGACAGAGGGAAGGGCATTGAAAGAAGAGATTACTGTTGGGGTTTGATGTAAGTCAGCACCACTGGAGAGACAGGAGCACAGGCAGCGCCCATAACATTTAACAAACTATCTAACCCCGTGCTGTACCTGCCCTGGGAGTGTTTGATGGGACAGTGTAGAGGGAGCTTTACTCTGTATCTAACCCCGTGCTGTACCTGCCCTGGGAGTGTTTGATGGGGACAGTGTAGAGGGAGCTTTACTCTGTATCTAACCCCCTGTACCTGCCCTGGGAGTGTTTGATGGAACAGTGTAAAGGGAGCTTTACTCTGTATCTAACCCCCTGTACCTGCCCTGGGAGTGTTTGATGGGGACAATGTAGAGGGAGCTTTACTCTGTATCTAACCCCGTGCTGTACCTGCCCTGGGAGTGTTTGATGGGGACAGTGTAGAGGGAGCTTTACTCTGTATCTAACCCCCTGTACCTGCCCTGGGAGTGTTTGATGGGACAGTGTAGAGGGAGCTTTACTCTGTATCTAACCCCCTGTACCTGCCCTGGGAGTGTTTGATGGGCCAGTGTAGAGGGAGCTTTACTTTGTATCTAAGCCCCTGTACCTGCCCTGGGAGTGTTTGATGGGACAGTGTAGAGGGAGCTTTACTCTGTATCTAACCCCATGCTGTACCTGCCCTGGGAGTGTTTGATGGGACAGTGTAGAGGGAGCTTTACTCTGTACCTAACCCCATGCTGTACCTGCCCTGGGAGTGTTTGATGGGACAGTGTAAAGGGAGCTTTACTCTGTATCTAACCCCGTGCTGTATCTGCCCTGGGAGTGTTTGATGGGAACAGTGTAGAGGGAGCTTTACTCTGTATCTAACCCCGTGCTGTACCTGCCCTGGGAGTGTTTGATGGAACAGTGTAGAGGGAGCTTTACTCTGTATCTAACCCCGTGCTGTATCTGCCCTGGGAATGTTTGATGGGACAGTGTAGAGGGAACTTTACTCTGTATCTAACCCCGTGCTGTATCTGCCCTGGGAGTGTTTGATGGAACAGTGTAGAGGGAGCTTTACTCTGTATCTAACCCCCTGTATCTGCCCTGGGAGTGTTTGATGGAACAGTGTAGAGGGAGCTTTACTCTGTATCTAACCCCCTGTATCTGCCCTGGGAGTGTTTGATGGGGACAGTGTAGAGGGAGCTTTACTCTGTATCTAACCCCCTGTATCTGCCCTGGGAATGTTTGATGGGACAGTGTAGAGGGAGCTTTACTCTGTATCTAACCCCGTGCTGTACCTGCCCTGGGAGTGTTTGATGGGACAATGTAGAGGGAGCTTTACTCTGTATCTAACCCCCTGTACCTGCCCTGGGAGTGTTTGATGGGACAGTGTAGATGGAGCTTTACTCTGTATCTAACCCCCTGTACCTGCCCTGGGAGTGTTTGATGGGACAGTGTAGAGGGAGCTTTACTCTGTATCTAACCCCCTGTACCTGCCCTGGGAGTGTTTGATGAGACAGTGTAGAGGGAGCTTTATTCTGTATCTAACCCCCTGTACCTGCCCTGGGAGTGTTTGATGGGACAGTGTAGATGGAGCTTTACTCTGTGTCTAACCCCCTGTACCTGCCCTGGGAGTGTTTGATGGGACAGTGTAGAGGGAGCTTTACTCTGTATCTAACCCCCTGTACCTGCCCTGGGAGTGTTTGATGAGACAGTGTAGAGGGAGCTTTATTCTGTATCTAACCCCGTGCTGTATTAGTTCAGGAGATGTCGATGGCCTTAGGCGTGACCACCAAGGAGCGAAGGAGATGGGGGAGTAGACATGAGGCGGTAGTTGAAGATATGATAATGAGACACAGTACCACACAGATCGATCCAGCACATACTCACACAATAGCCTTTTTGCCGGTGCCACAGAAGTCAACCATTTCATAAGTTTCTTCAAACTCGGAGAAGCGCACTCGTTTTTTCATCTGGCTGTAACTGGAACAGCAAGGCTTGGGCCGAGTATCGGCTTTATCCGCAAAGGCTGTGGGGACAGAAAACCAGCCTGGTGAGCGTAACTCAAACAGGGCACATTATCTCGCGTCTCCGTGGTCCTGTAGATTCGCAGCAACAAACACCTGCATTGGTATAGGACCGGATTTTAGGTGATGGGTGAGTGGGACTCAGTGCGAGTTTGGACACGGGGCACAGGGGGTGATGGGTGAGTGGGACTCGGTGTGAGTTAGGACACGGGGCAGTGAGCACAGGGGGCGATGGGTGAGTGGGACTGGGTGTGAGTTAGGACACGGGGCAGTGAGCACAGGGGGTGATGGGTGAGTGGGACTGGGTGTGAGTTAGGACACGGGGCAGTGAGCACAGGGGGTGATGGGTGAGTGGGATTCGGTGCGAGTTAGGACACGGGGCAGTGAGCACAGGGGGTGATAGGTGAGTGGGACTGGGTGCGAGTTAGGACACGGGGCAGTGAGCACAGGGGGTGATGGGTGAGTGGGATTCGGTGCGAGTTAGGACACGGGGCAGCGAGCACAGGGGGTGATGGGTGAGTGGGACTCGGTGCGAGTTAGGACACGGGGCAGTGAGCACAGGGGGTGATGGGTGAGTGGGACTGGGTGTGAGTTAGGACACGGGGCAGTGAGCACAGGGGGTGATGGGTGAGCGGGACTCGGTGTGAGTTAGGACACAGGGCAGCTGAGTTTTGGAAGACCTGTATTTTATCTAGGGTAGAATGTGGGAGGCCAGCCAGAAGTTAAACATCGAGGTGAACAATTTCAGACCATAACCTCTGCCCCCATTTTCTCAGACAGTTGATGATTCTGCCATTGCAATTTACACCTCCTCCGGACCCATCTTGTGTTCTTTAACTTGTCCCGTTACCATCTCCTTTAGCCTCGCACCCTCATCCCTTCTGTCTCTCTAATCTCTCCTACCTTCCACCTGATCACAGATCTTCCCCTTTGAACTCTACCTCCCCTTCCCCCTTCCCCCTTTCCCTTTTCCCCGCACTTGCTTAAAACCGGTTGCATCTCGACCTTTTCCCAGTTCTGACGAAACGTTAACTCGGTTTCTCTCTCCGCAAATGCTGCCCGACCCGCTGAGTATTTCCAGCATTTTCCTGTTTTTTATTACAGATTTCCAGCGTCCGCCATGTTTTGAACAAATTCTTTCGATGGCCTGCGGTCGGGAGCGGGAGGGGTCAGAGATGAATTTCCCAGGGTGCTTTTTCCCATTATTGGCCCTCGGATAATTCTCTGTATTTTCCGGCTGACAGGAAAGTGTCTGGAGATGATGTCCCAACCATCATGTGTTTAGGGCCAGGCTCAGTTTCAAGTCAAGCTGGGATATGGTTTCTGGGTGAAATTAATCCTTGAAAGAAGCAAATGCCATTCTAAATCTTTGTTGCAACCACCTCTCGGTCACCTCCTTTGCAGGTTAGAAGGTTCCAATTTACGCCCGTTATAACTGGGTCCTGGAATATTAAGGGAGACAAGGGATATGGGAATAATGCAGGGAACTGGAGTTGAGTTAGCAGATCAGCCATGATCTTATTTGTGTTTACGCTGCGAGTTGTTGTGATCGGGAACGCGCTGCCTGAAAGGGCGGTGGGAGCACATTCAATAGTAACTTTCAAACCGGGAATTGGATCAATACTTGACGGGGAAACATTCACTGGGCTGTGGGGAAAGAGCAGGGGGAGTGGGACTGATGGGATCGCTCGCTCACAGAGCCGGCACAGGCTCGATGGGCCCAATGGCCTCCCTCTGTGCTGTATCGCTCTATGATTCGCTAATTCGACAACATTCGTGAAGTCCCCATTTCTCCCTGCTGTGGGCCGTATCCCAATGTGTCTCCGGTGCCATTTATCTGCCCGTTTACAGATTATGTCCAATTCATTTCGAACTGCCTCTCCCATTTTTCTGCCACCTACAGATTTATCCAAGGTTGCGTTGAAGGGGGTGGGTTTCTGAATGCAAAAGGTTCACGTGAGCAGATATTTAAGAATATAACAATACAAGAATTAGGAGCAGGAGTCAGCCATTCGGCCCCTCGAGCCTGCTCCGTCATTGAATGAGATCACGGCTGATCTTCGACCTCAACTCCACTTTCCCGCCCGATCCCCATATCCCTCGATTTCCCTCGACTCCAAATATCTATCGATCTCAGCCTTGAAATATTCAAAGACTGAGCCTCCACTGCCCTCTGGGGCAGAGAATTTCCAAAGATTCACCACCCTCTAAGTGAAGAAATTCCTCCTCATCTCAGTCCTAAATGGCCGACCCCTTATCCTGAGACTGTGACCCCTGGTTCTAGACTCCCCAGCCCGGGGGGAAACATCCTCCCTGCATCTACCCCATCAATCCCCCTTAGTGAGCGTGGATTCTATAGGCCATTATCTAGCTCAATAAGTTTTGAGCTTAGAATTTCTTGGTGCGTGTAACCTTACTTTCTGGAGGGTTTTTTTATTTCAAAATATACTTTATTCATATAAAAATTTGTACAGTACATTCAAAAGCAGTTCAGTCCATTTATCTGCGGTCAGTAATCCCATACACTACATTTGGGTGCTGACGGCAGTTCCGTTCGATACATTCCCTTGCTTTTCAGTTCAAGTACAATTACTTTCTGGAGTAGCACATGTCAGGTTGGCCTATATCGCTGTGTGGTCACCCCTGACTGATTTAAATTGTATCGATACACTAAGTCAGCGACCATTACACAGTTAAGCTGGCAGCATTTCAGATCAGTGGCCAATCCAGCTCAACAGTCGGGATAATGTGTTCATTTTGGAAGTCAGAGTCAGCGTGACACATACCTTCCTGGACAAAGTGGGGAGTTTTTGTTGAAAACATTTCTGATTCACCATCGCAAACGTAATAACAAAATGGCTTGATGTCTTTGGCCATGATCACCAAACGGCAGCTCGTTTCATAGCCACAACCATGTTTATATCGTGTCCCTCCAACCTCTTGTCCTGATCCCAATCACCCTCCGACCTCCTCTCCCGACCTCAACCACCCTCCGACCTCTTGTCCTGATCCCAATCACCCTCCGACTTCCTCTCCCGACCTCAATCACTCTCTGACCTCCTCTCCCGACCTCAATCACTCTCTGACCTCCTCTCCCGACCTCAATCACTCTCTGACCTCTTGTCCTGACCCCAATCACCCTCCAACCTCCTCTCCCGACCTCAATCACTCTCTGACCTCCTCTCCCGACCTCAATCACTCTCTGACCTCTTGTCCTGACCCCAATCACCCTCCAACCTCCTCTCCCGACCTCAATCACTCTCTGACCTCCTCTCCCGACCTCAATCACTCTCTGACCTCTTGTCCTGACCCCAATCACCCTCCAACCTCCTCTCCCGACCTCAATCACTCTCTGACCTCCTCTCCCGACCTCAATCACTCTCTGACCTCTTGTCCTGATCCCAATCACCCTCCAACCTCCTCTCCCGACCTCAATCACTCTCTGACCTCCTCTCCCGACCTCAATCACTCTCCGACCTCTTGTCCTGATCCCAATCACCCTCCGACCTCCTCTCCTGACCCCAACCACCCTCCGACCTCCACTCCCGACCTCAATCACTCTCCGACCTACTGTGCTGACCCCAATCACCCTCCGACCTCCTCTCCCGACCTCAATCACTCTCTGACCTCCTCTCCCGACCTCAATCACTCTCTGACCTCCTCTCCCGACCTCAATCACTCTCCGACCTCTTGTCCTGATCCCAATCACCCTCCGACCTCCTCTCCTGACCCCAACCACCCTCCGACCTCCACTCCCGACCTCAATCACTCTCCGACCTACTGTGCTGACCCCAATCACCCTCCGACCTCCTCTCCCGACCTCAACCACCCTCTGACCTCCTCTCCTGACCCCAACCACCCTCTGACCTCCTCTCCCGACCTCAATCACCCTCCGACCTCCTCTCCCGACCTCAATCACTCTCCGACCTCTTGTCCTGATCCCAATCACCCTCCGACCTCCTCTCCCGACCTCAATCACCATCCGACCTCCTCTCCCGACCTCAATCACCCTCCGACCTCCTCTCCTGACCCCAACTACCCTCCGACCTCCTCTCCCGACCTCAACCACCCTCCGACCTCCTCTCCCGACCTCAATCACCCTCCAACCTCCTCTCCCGACCCCAATCACCCTCCGACCTCTTGACCTGATCCCAATCACCCTCCGACCTCCTCTCCCGACCTCAATCACCCTCCGACCGCCCGTCCTGACCAATAGCGGGGGCCCGCCCGCCCAGCGTCCGTGCCTCTGGCCGAGGCCGCGCGGAGCCTCAGCCGAAAGCGGGTAGTGTGGGACTGAGGCGACGGTGCCTGTAAAGGCCCCGACATGGGAGAGTGGGGAACACCGCGGCGATCCAGCACTCCCAGCGCGGAGCGAGGGAAGTCCGGGCCACGAGTCTGCGGCCCTTCCTCCCTCCTCGCTGGGAGCACGTGGCCCCTCCTCCCTCCTCGCTGGGAGCACGCGGCCGATGAGTCGGAAGAACGAAACAATGAAATCAATTATAACCCGGCTGAAACTCACCGGACCCTGGCAGTAGCATCGTCAGGGCGACCAACGCCAAGCTCCATGGGAACGCAGGCCGCATCTCCTTGTGCTTTACGAGATGAGAGCTCTACCGTGTGCATTGGAGAGGCCGAGAGACTGAGCTCTGAGCTCTACCAAACCCACATAGAAGTGGCATGATTCTTGTAACTAACATCGCACTTTACATTTCCATCCACATCCGGTGCTGGGGAATTCCCTGCGGCTGACACAGAGTGGGGGAACATTGTGACATAGCAGGCAGATTCCTGAATTTCCCTATGCATTACACTGCCACTCGCAGGAGTGTGAGAGCAACAGGATTACAGCACAGTGAGTCACGGGCAACATACCAACAATAAAGCTAATCTAACATTTGCAATATGTATAGCGCCTTTCACAAGCACCGGATGTTCCAAACACTTTACACTCAACAAAGCACTAACTGGAGTGTAGTCACTGTTGTAATGTGGGAAACGCAGCAGCCAATTTGCGCACATCAAGCTCCCACACACAGCAATGTGATAATGACCAGATAATCTGTTTCAGTGATGTTGGTTAAGGGATAAATATTGGCCCCAGCACACCGGGGAGAACTCCCCTGCTCTTCTTCAAAATAGTCCCCTGGGATCTTTTACGTCCACCTGAGAGAGCAGACGGGGCCTCGGTTTCACGTCTCAACCGAAAGACGGCACCTCCGACAGTGCGACACTCCCTCAGTACTGCCCCTCCGACAGTGCGGCGCTCCCTCAGTACTGCCCCTCCGACAGTGCGGCACTCCCTCAGTACTGCCCCTCCGACAGTGCGGCGCTCCCTCAGTACTACCCCTCCGACAGTGCGGCGCTCCCTCAGTACTGCCCCTCCGACAGTGCAGCGCTCCCTCAGTACTACCCCTCCGACAGTGCGGCGCTCCCTCAGTACTGCCCCTCCGACAGTGCGGCGCTCCCTCAGTACTGCCCCTCCGACAGTGCGGCGCTCCCTCAGTACTACCCCTCCGACAGTGCGGCGCTCCCTCATTACTGCCCCTCCGACAGTGCGGCCCTCCCTCAGTACTGCCCCTCCGACAGTGCGGCGCTCCCTCAGTACTGCCCCTCCGACAGTGCGGCCCTCCCTCAGTACTGCCCTCCGACAGTGCAGCGCTCCCTCAGTACTGCCCCTCCGACAGTGCGGCGCTCCCTCAGTACTGCCCCTCCGACAGTGCGGCCCTCCCTCAGTACTGCCCCTCCGACAGTGCAGCGCTCCCTCAGTACTGCCCCTCCGACAGTGCGGCGCTACCTCAGTACTGCCCCTCCGACAGTGCGGCGCTCCCTCAGTACTGCCCCTCCGACAGTGCGGCGCTCCCTCAGTACTGCCCCTCCGACAGTGCGGCGCTCCCTCAGTACTGCCCCTCCGACAGTGCGGCGCTCTCTCAGTACTGCCCCTCCGACAGTGCGACGCTCCCTCAGTACTGCCCCTCCGACAGTGCTGCCCTCCCTCAGTACTGCCCCTCCGACAGTGCGGCGCTCCCTCAGTACTGCCACTCCGACAGTGCGGCCCTCCCTCAGTACTGCCCCTCCGACAGTGCGGCGCTCCCTCAGTACTGCCCCTCCGACAGTTCGGCGCTCCCTCAGTACCGGCACTGGGAGTGTCAGCCTAGATTTATGTCCTCATGTCCCTGGAATGTGATTTGACCCCACGACCTTGTGACTCAGAGGCGAGGATGCTGCCTACTGAGCCACAGCTGACACCAAGGAGTTTGCCCCGGGGGCCTGGGGCCAATATTCATCCCTCAACTAGCATCACTAAAAAAGTCGATGATCTGGGTCATTATGCATATTGCTGTTTGTGGGAGCTTGCTATGCGCAAATTGGCTGCTGCTTTTCCTACACTACAACACTTGAAAAGTATTTCGGTGGCCGTAAATTGCTTTGGGACGTCCGGTGGTTGTGAAAGGCGCGATATAAATGCAAGTCTTTGCTTCTTTCCGAACCCCTGGCTTCAGAAGGAGCAGGGGTAGGATAGTCCCCAATTCGCGAGTGTTCAATTACCTCACTGTGGCTGCACTATGATTGGAGGAGCCTCAATGATCAGACACTTGGCTTAACACTTGACCTTCTCTTCTGCCCCGCAGCTGAACTTAGAAGGCAACGAATGAGTAATCGTCGATGACGTGTAGATGCTTGATTTAGAAGTAGATGTTTCCTCCTCCACAGGTTCCTATCTGACTTTTAGGACAATGGATAGTCCCTAGAGTCTTTATCAACAGTTGCTATTTGCACAGAAGGTCTTGTAACCAACTTGGACAATCTATTACAGCCCTAATGTTAAAGCGTCTGCATATTATCTAAAGACGTTCCTTAAAATGGCCTTAATGGTGTTGATACAACCATAGAATCACAGAACGGTTCCAGCACAGAAGGAGGCCATTGGGTCCGTTGAGCCCATGCCGGCTCTCAGCAAGAGCCCCTCGGCCAGTCCCACTCCCCCGCCCTTTCCCCGTAACCCTGCAATGTTTTCCCTGCAGGTATTTGTCACAGCTGCCCCCTTTGCCCCACTGACCAGCCCATTCCCCAGACCCTTATAACATGGACACATGCTGGAAAGGCCGGCATTTATTGCCCATCCCTAATTGCCCCTTGAGAAGGTGGTGGTGAGCCGCCTTCTTGAACCGCTGCAGTCCGTGTGGTGAAGGTGCTCCCACAGTGCTGTTAGGGAGGGAGTTCCAGGATTGTGACCCAGCGACGATGAAGGAACGGCCGATATATTTCCCAGTCAGGATGGTGTGTGTGACTGGGAGGGGAACGTGGAGGTGGTGGTGTTCCCATGCGCCTGCTGCCCTTGTCCTTCTAGGCGGTAGAGATCGTGGGTTTGGGAGGTGCTGTCGAAGAAGCCTTGGCGAGTTGCTGCAGTGCATCTTGTAGATGGTACACACTGCAGCCAGGGGGCGCTGGTGGTGGAGGGAGTGAGTGTTGAAGGTGGTGGAGGGAGTGAGTGTTGAAGGTGGTGGAGGGAGTGAGTGTTGAAGGTGGTGGATGGGGGGCCAATCAAGCGGCTGCTTTGTCCTGGATGGTGTCGAGCTTCTCGAGTGTTGTTGGAGCTGCAACTCATCCAGGCAAGTGGGGAGTGTTCCATCACACTCCTGACTTGTGTCTTGTAGATGGTGGAAAGACTCAGGAGGTGAGACACTCGCCGCAGAATACCCAGCCTCTGACCTGCTCTTGTTGCCACAGTATTTATGTGGCTGGTCCAGTTAAGTTTCTGGTCAATGGTGACCCCCAGGATGTTGATGGCGGGGATTCAGCGATGGTAATGCCGTTGAATGTCATGGGGCGATGGTTGGACTCTCGCTTGTTGGTCATTGCCTGGCACTTGTGTGGTGCAAATGTTACTTGCCAATTATCAGCCCGAGCCTGAATGTTGTCCCGGTCTTGCTGCATGTGGGCACGGACTGCTCCATTATCTGAGGAGTTGTGAATGGAACTGAACACTGTGCAGTCAAACATCCCCACTTCTGACCTTATGATGGAAGAAAGGTCATTGATGAAGCAGCTGAAAATGTTTGGGCCTAGGACACTGCCAGTTCCAAGGCTTCCTGTCCCTAATGGGCCCCTCTAAGCATCTGTCAGTGCAATATCTTCGAAGCTCGATCATCTCCGCTGGACAGGCCACATTGTCTGACGAAGGGTCATCGACCTGAAACGTTAACTCCGCTTTCTCTCCACAGAGACAGAGAGGGAGCAGCACCATGCAAGGAGGTTGGCGGCAGAGCGGGACTACAAAGGGCAGCGGCAGAGAGGGAGCAGCATCGCGAGAGGAGGTCGGCGGGTGAGCGGGACTACAAAGGGCAGCGGCTGAGAGCGAGCAGTGAGCTGCAGCCATGGCAGAGGCAGGAAGTAAACAAAGAAGTAAAAAGTAATGGAAGTGTTACATCACAGCCAAGAGGGTAAGTGATTGGCTGGCTAATTGGTGAGTAGTTTTTCTTTTTTCTTTATCTTTTTTCATTTTCTTTTTAAGTAATTTAAGGGTTAAGTCATACCAGTTGAGTACAGTGCCGTGCCATGCTCCTCCTGTGCTATGTGGGAAATCAGGAACACTTCCAGTGTCCCTGACTACTATGTGTGCAGGAAGTGTATCCAGCTGCAGCTCCTGACAGACCGCATTGCGACACTGGAGCTGCGCATGGATTCACTCTGGAGTATCCACAATGCTGAGGATGTTGTGGATAGCACATTTAGTGAGTTGGTCATTGTAAGAGAAATTTGGCATTAGGGGTACCAGCGGGACACGGGTTAAAGTGCTGCTTCCTGCACCGACCCATAAGGAGGTAAAAGGCCTCTCTTCGGCCTTGTACCAAGTCTCCAGGAGTTATCAATTCAATAATATTCCGACAGGATACGATGTGAGAACCTAAACAGACATTGATAAGACCTTGCGAAGAGGCTCAAGGCAGGCTCACGGGCATCAAGGAGAATCAACAAATTCTGACCTAATGAAATCATTCTATTCACGGCCCAAGGTGATTACGAGGGTCTTGGCCTGTCAATCCAAAGTAGCACTAATAAAGTAGTCCAATTAGAGAGTAGCACTGATAAGGTAGTCCAATTAGAGATCTAGGGAGGTCTTACCAGGGAACGGAGGGGTTTTTGAAATGTATAAAAGTTGTATGATTGTGCTGTTCGGAGAGCATCTCCACTCACAGGCGGCTGTGATAAGAGGTGTTCCCGGACGTTCGTAATAAAAGATTGTTATACCTTGCCATCCGTCTCTGTCTGCTAACTCCGGGGGCTGTTACGCGGGTTGGGGCGAGCGTCGACCCTCTATATCAGGGGGCCCGCTCGTGGGAGGAGAAGCCTTCCCATTTTCCCCTGACATTTGGCGCTGCGAGCAGGGTACAGACTTCCCGAATGGAACAATGGCCCAGCTGTTGGGGTGAGTATGTTTTCATTTACCACCTTCAAGTTAGAGCTGTGGCATTGTAAACTGCAAGGGAAGGACATCAAGCTTTAGCAGTTTAGAAAAAAGACATTGTAACGACCTTGAAACTGGAATTTGAGATAACAAAAAGCAGCCCTCAAAGCCTACGTGCTAGACTCCATTCTAGTTATGGAGAAAAGAAAAAGTACTTGCCTTTGAAACTTTGAAAGTAAACAGATTGAACGAATTTGAAAGAAAAAGTGCCTTCGATTGTCTGATGATTTTAAATTAACAAATTTACGGAGTCACGAGCCCTCCGTGTAAAATACAAAACCTAATTTGAAGAAAGGTGATCTGAAAAAAAAAGACTTAACGCACTAATTAGGTGCTGGAAAAAAAAGGGGGTGTTTGCGATGGAAAAAGACATAACTTACTAAATACTAGTTGATATCGGCTGTGAAAAAGATATTGGTTTAATTGAAAAAAAATAATTTGAAGAGGTAAAAGACACTCTCCATTGATAATGATTTTAAATTATGAGAAAGTTTCACTGCAGTTTGAAAGATTTCCAAAATGGATGTTATTTATCAAGAAAAGTCCCGTGTCTAAACAAGCAGGAGGAGTTTTGAAAATAATGAGGAGAAAAGATCTAAGCTATGCGATCTCAGCACAGAAAGAAAAAAAACTGGGAATTAGAGGACCTTACTAAATTTTAAAATTCTTATAGAAAATGGAACTGGCACGGAAGTTTAGATTTTGTGCTGAGAGAGAAATAAAACACAAGATTTGCCCAGTGAACGGGACAGTAAAAAAAAACGAAATAGCTATTAAAAATGTGTGGTCTCGTTTTAAATCAATTAAAAGAATCTTTGGCAAGTACTTGAATTAGAAGTTAAGAAAACATTGGAGTTTAATCCAAAATGCCGTCTTTCCTGATGAGAATTCTTTTATTATGACGGCTTTACTAATGATTTCTGCTGTTTTAATGGATTCCTAATTTCGAAGCAAGTTTTGAAGGCACAAAGACTTAAAAAAAAAATTTTTAGGATGATTACACGAAGTCACGTAATGACATCAGGCTTTCTTACAAACCTGTAAAGGAGTTAACCCTTACCAGTGACAGTTGTTTTATACTGGACATTATTAATTTGGATTTCTTAATAGAATAAAAAAGACTCACCTAACAGATAGAGGAAATGGTGGGATAGTTAGAATAAAAATAAAACAGAACTAGCCTATGTAATAATACTCCCCTGATACAAATAAAAGAAAGATACTCAAACAAAACAAATTCAAGAGTTAAAAGCTAAGATAAATAAGCTGGAAGAGATTTTTTAAAACCGGGACCAGACGGATAGTGCAGTGCACAGCCATAGCACCATCACCTCTGGCAATAGAGCCAATGTACCCCACGGTGGGTAAGTGTAGTCTACAAACCCAACCTAACTTTACCTCCGATTTCACAGAGTGACCGCAACATGCATGGATAAAAGATGAGTAGACCAGAACCTAACACTTGGTGACGACCAGGCTATCTGGTTAAAATTTGTAGATATAACACTCACCGAGATGGGACCGCAGTGGTTACTTCGACTCTGGAGACTCAGGATACTGGGAACCTTAAGGCCCAAACAAGCACTGGATAATACAGATGGACTACGAGAGATATAGCACACGCAGGAAAGACACAACTACATGAACTAGCTTTGTTTAATTTAACTGCCGAAATATGCATCCCAGCAGCCAAAGACTGGAGCAAGGACAGAACTTATTTTAACGCATGGCTATGTATAGTGTATTAAGTAAGGTTGTAATGCAGCAGGCTGCCGATGCCATGGGCGCCAGTAGATTCCGAGGACAGGAGCAAGTTCATAGGACCAAAAGGGGAAGGGCGCAGAAATCCAGCTGGATGGAATTTCAGCTCGAGAAGCTCATGCCTGGGCAGACCAAGCTGCAAATCAAGCAGCCAAATCCACCCCGCAAGAGAAACAGAAGTGTGGGAACAAAACGGAGCAAAAAGGGGGTGGGACCCCAGGATGTTCAGGAAAACTGGCCAGTGGGATAAAATGAAGACCAAGGGAGGTCTCTGGAATATAAGGTGTATGTCCTGAAGCGTGTCACGGGTATAACACGGAGAAGCCAGTATTGATCATGCGCAGCGCAAACAAGAAGGAATACAACCTAAAAAGGGGGGCGGATGGAGTGTGGAGGAAAGATGACAATAAAGGTCCGGCAGGGACACCAAACATGCCCAAAGGGACCCTGGGAAGCCCTACCACTGCCCCAACAACCACCCTGGGGACAACAACTCTTCCCAGCACAACCACCCAAGTCCCCCCCTTAAGCCCGTCCATAAAGACTGGAGCCAAAGGGGGGCTAGTAATAAAAGAATCTAAAGAAAGGATATAATTTGGGGTGCATCAGCGACTACTTAACCTAAATCTAATGGATATCATTCTTCCTAGCTTCTGTGGGAATGAAACTACCAGAACCTGACACAACGGATCCTCGAAGGCCCGGAATCCACTACCCTGAGATTTAATGTCAGAAAGGGAACAGGGCAAGGTGGAACAAAAAGGGGAATACTGGAAACACTAGGCACGGGTTATGCGGCAGGGATTACGACGATGAATTCCATAGACCTGTATGCAATATACGACCGGGTTAACAACTTAATGTAAATCTTGAGGGGTTTACTGGGGAGGGACTTGTATAACCAAGCCCTACAAGCGCGGTTGGGAGATGGCGTGGAAGGGGAACTGTTACAAGTGGCCCATACATTACAGAAACATGCCAAGACAATAAATTTGATCCATGCAATGGGGAACGACATAAGTAAACGATTACAAGCTGAGATAATTTGCTCCGGGTATGGAGCCTGGATTAAGTGAAGTACAACATAACTTGGAGCAACTCCAGAATGGGGACATACCAGATTGGATCCCGAACAGCATACTTAACCATTGGACTCTAAATAAAAAAAATGAATGATACATGCAAGGTATGAAGGAATAGTCACGCATGGGTGCCAAATTTCAGATGTGTTACTGGGCGGGTGAATATGATCGGATTTGTGTTGTCCATACCACAGTACGATGTAACAAAGGAAGACCCCTTATACCAGATCGATAATATCGGTGAAGTAAAAAACCAAACTTGGTTGCATTACCATCAGCCTGCCAGACGGGTGATTAAAATTAAATTAGTACCAAAGGCATTGATATAACTGATTGCTATAAAAATAATGATGATTGCAGATTCCACCAAACAAACGGATGCATGCTGAGTACCACTCCTCTCGAACACGATTGCGAAACAATCGCTGCTCCACAAGGGAATGGAGCTCAGGAGCAGCCAACCCGACGATTAAGACCAGGGGAGGAGTCACCCCCTGTGTCATCACCAACCCTAACTTATGTTTCAGCCCATGGGAAAAATAGACATAAATGGATACCACATACATCCCGAGACAACGGAAATCATCCACGGAACAATCACGGATACCCTCCGAGAGGGGTACAAGGAGGTGGTATGGGAACCGCAAGGCACCGGAAGTAAATGAGGAACAATTACGTTTGGTGCAAGGAATCCAGAATAAAAGACGACAGTATATCCAGCTGATGGAAGAAGTAGACAACCTACACAGAGAGCGATGCTGGCTGATCAGCCCTGGTATTCAAAGCTGTGGGACATTGGACTTAATATTCAAATCCACCCATGGATAAGAATAATATCACATGTACTTGTAGTAATACAGGGCCTGGTTCTGATGGTCATGATGGGATTAACATGCACACGAATTAAACAGGCCAAACGATACATCAGGGTACGCACTATGATTAAGACCATAAGGGATGAAAATTTAAGCAGTCCTACAGGAAGGACTTACCTTATATAACTCTGCGGGAAAGGTCTCAGGAGGTCCTGAAGCTTGGGAGATGGCCACCCAGGTGAATGAACCTATCTGGAACTTGCCTACAGGGAGAAAGTTATCGGGAAATATGGCCAGCTTGGCTGAATTTGTAATACAGATTGAGGGTGAGGAAGTAGTGTCTCAAATGAGCGTACTATGCTTAAACAAAGGAGACTACAGTGGGATGAGGGCAGAGTTGGCTAAAGTAGACTGGAAACACAGACTAAACGGTGGCACAACTGAGGAACAGTGGAGGACTTTTAAGGAGCTCTTTCATAGTGCTCAACAAAAATATATTCCAGTGAAAAAGAAGGGCGGAAAGAGAAGGGATAACCAGCCGTGGATAACCAAGGAAATAAAGGAGAGTATCAAATTAAAAACCAATGCGTACAAGGTGGCCAAGGTTAGTGGGAAACTAGAAGATTAGGAAAATTTTAAACAACAGCAAAGAATGACTAAGAAAGCAATAAAAAAAGGAAAGATAGATTACGAAGGTAAACTTGCGCAAAACATAAAAACAGATAGTAAAAGCTTTTACAGATATATAAAACGGAAAAGAGTGACTAAAGTAAATGTTGGTCCCTTAGAAGATGAGAAGGGGGATTTAATAATGGGAAATGTGGAAATGGCTGAGACCTTAAACAATTATTTTGCTTCGGTCTTCACAGTGGAAGACATAAAAACCATGCCAAAAATTGCTGGTCACAGGAATGTGGGAAGGGAGGACCTTGAGATAATCACTATCACTAGGGGGGTAGTGCTGGACAGGCTAATGGGACTCAAGGTGGACAAGTCCCCTGGTCCTGATGAAATGCATCCCAGGGTATTAAAAGAGATGGCGGAAGTTATAGCAGATGCATTCGTTATAATCTACCAAAATTCTCTGGACTCTGGGGAGGTACCAGCGGATTGGAAAGCAGCTAATGTAACGCCTCTGTTTAAAAAAGGGGGCAGACAAAAGGCAGGTAACTATAGGCCGGTTAGTTTAAAGTCTGTAGTGGGGAAAATGCTTGAAACTATCATTAAGGAAGAAATAGCGGGACATCTGGATAGGAATAGTGCAATCAAACAGACGCAGCATGGATTCATGAAGGGGAAATCATGTTTAACTAACTTACTGGAATTCTTTGAGGATATAACGAGCATGGTGGATAGAGGTGTACCGATGGATGTGGTGTATTTAGATTTCCAAAAGGCATTCGATAAGGTGCCACACAAAAGGTTACTGCAGAAGATAAAGGTACGCGGAGTCAGAGGAAATGTATCAGCATGGATAGAGAATTGGCTGGCGAACAGAAAGCAGAGAGTCGGGATAAATGGGTCCTTTTCGGGTTGGAAATCGGTGGTTAGTGGTGTACCACAGGGATCGGTGCTGGGACCACAACTGTTTACAATATACATAGATGACCTGGAAGA
Organism: Pristiophorus japonicus; assembly: GCF_044704955.1. Classification (NCBI taxonomy): domain Eukaryota; kingdom Metazoa; phylum Chordata; class Chondrichthyes; family Pristiophoridae; genus Pristiophorus; species Pristiophorus japonicus. The sequence continues at coordinate 643,329 of NW_027252966.1, read as the reverse complement.
GAGGACAGAGTGTAGTGTAACAAAATTTGCAGATGACACAAAGATTAGTGGGAAAGCGTGTTGTGTAGAGGACACAGTGAGGCTGCAAAGAGATTTAGATAGGTTAAGCGAATGGGCTAAGGTTTGGCAGATGGAATACAATGTCGGAAAATGTGAGGTCATCCACCTTGGGAAAAAAAAGGGAATATTATTTGAATGGGGAGAAATTACAACATGCTGCAGTGCAGAGGGACCTGGGGGTCCTTGTGCATGAATCCCCAAAAAAAGTTAGTTTGCAGGTGCAGCAGGTAATCAGGAAAGCGAATGGAATGTTGGCCTTCATTGCGAGAGGGATGGAGTACAAAAGCAGGGAGGTCCTGCTGCAACTGTATAAGGTATTGGTGAGGCCGCACCTGGAGTACTGCGTGCAGTTTTGTCACCTTACTTAAGAATTATATACTAGCTTTGGAGGGGGTACAGAGACGATTCAGTCGGCTGATTCCGGAGATAAGGGGGTTACCTTATGATGATAGATTGAGTAGACTGGGTCTTTACTCATTGGAGTTCAGAAGGATGAGGGGTGATCTTATAGAAACATTTAAAATAATGAAAAGGATAGACAAGATAGAGGCAGAGAGGTTGTTTCCACTGGTCGGGGAGACTAGAACTAGGTGGCACAGCCTCAAAATACGGGGGAGCCAATTTAAAACCAAGTTGAGAAGGAATTTCTTCTCCCAGAGGGTTGTGAATCTGTGGAATTCGCTGCCCAAGGAAGCAGTTAGGCTAGCTCATTGAATGTATTCAAGTCACAGATAGACAGATTTTTAACCAATAAGGGAATTAAGGGTTATGGGGAGCGGGCGGGTAAGTGGAGCTGAGTCCACGGCCAGATCAGCCATGATCTTGTTGAATGGCGGAGCAGGCTCGAGGGGCTAGATGGCCTACTCCTGTTCCTAATTCTTATGTTCTTATGTTCTTATGTTCTTAACACATTATTAAGGAGGGACATTAGCGTGGATGAGGGGGAATCTGCATGGGTAGAGCTGCGAAACACCAAAGGGCAGAAAACGCTAGTGGGAGTTGTGTACAGACCACCAAACAGTAGTAGTGCGGTTGGAGATGACATCAAACAGAAAATGAGGGATGCGTGCAATAAAGGTACAGCAGTTATCATGGGCGATTTTAATCTACATACAGATTGGGCTAACCAAACTGGTAGCAATACGGTGGAGGAGGATTTCCTGGAGTGTTTAAGGGATGGTTTTCTCGACCAATATGTTGAGGAACCAACTGGAGAGCTGGCCATCCTAGACTGGGTGATGTGTAATGAGAGAGGATTAATTAGCATCTTGTTGTGCGAGGCCCCTTGGGGAAGAGTGACCATAATATGGTAGAATTCTTTATTAAGATGGAGAGTGACACAGTTAATTCAGAGACTAGGGTCTTGAACTTAAGGAAAGGTAACTTCGATGGTAGGAGGCGTGAATTCGCTAGGATAGACTGGCGAATGATACTTAAAGGGTTGACGGTGGATAGGCAATGGCAAACATTTAAAGATCACATGGATGAACTTCAACAACTGTACATCTCTGTCTGGAATAAAAATAAAATGGGGAAGGTGGCTCAACCGTGGCTAACAAGGGAAATTAAGGATAGTGTTAAATCCAGGGAAGAGGCATATAAATTGGCCAGAAAAAGCAGCAAATCTGAGGACTGGGAGAAATTTAGAATTTAGCAGATGAGGGCAAAGGGTTTAATTAGGAGGGGGAAAATAGAATATGAGCACAAGCTTGCAGGGGACATAAAAACTGACTGCAAAAGCTTCTACAGATATGTGAAGAGAAAAAGATTAGTGAAGACAAATGTAGGTCCCTTACAGTCAGAATCAGGTGAAGTCATAATGGGGAACAAAGAAATGGCAGAGCAATTGAACAAATACTTTGGTTCTGTCTTCACTAAGGAAGACACAAATAATCTTCCGGAAATACTAGGGGAACGAAAGTCTGGCAAGAAGGAGGAACTAAAGGAAATCCTTATTAGTCAGCAAATTGTGTTAGGGATATTGATGGGATTGAAGGCCGATAAATCCCCAGGACCTGATTGTCTGCATCCCAGAGCACATAAGGAAGTGGCCCTAGAAATAGTGGATGCATTAGTGGTCATTTTCCAACATTCTATGGACTCTGGATTAGTTCCTATGGACTGGAGGGTAGCTAATGTAACACCACTTATTAAAAAAGGAGGGAGAGAGAAAACAGGAAATTATAGACCGGTCAGCCTGACATCGGTCGTGGGGAAAATGTTGGAATCAATTATTAAAGATGTAATAGCAGCGCATTTGGAAAGCAGTGACAGGATCGGTCCAAGTCAGCATGGATTTATGAAAGGGAAATCATGCTTGACAAATCTTCTAGAATTTTTTGAAGATGTAACTAGTAGAGTGGACAAGAGAGAACCAGTGGATGTGCTATATTTAGACTTTCAAAAGGCTTTTGACAAGGTCCCATATAAGAGATTAGTGTGCAAAATTAAAGCACATGGTATTGCGGGTAATGTAACTTAGAGAACTGGTTGGCAGACAGGAAGCAGAGAGTAGGAATAAACGGGTCCTTTTCAGAATGGCAGGCAGTGACTAGTGGGGTGCCGCAGGGCTCAGTGCTGGGACCCCAGCTATTTACAATATACATTAATGATTTAGATGAAGGAATTGAATGTAATATCTCCAAGTTTGCAGATGACACTAAGCTGGGTGACAGTGTGAGCTGTGAGGAGGATGCTAGGAGGCTGCAGGGTGACTTGGATAGGTTAGGTGAATGGGCAAATACATGGCAGATGCAGTATAATGTCGATAAATGTGAGGTTATCCACTTTGGTGGTAAAAAGAGGAGGGCTGATTATTATCTGAATGGTGACAGATTAGGAAAAGGGGAGGTGCAACGAGACCTGGGTGTCATGGTACATCAGTCATTGAAAGTTGGCATGCAGGTACAGCAGGCGGTGAAGAAGGCAAATGGCATGTTGGCCTTCATAGCGAGGGGATTTGAGTACAGGGGCAAGGAGGTCTTACTGCAGTTGCACAGGGCCTTGGTGAGGCCTCACCTGGAATATTGTGTACAGTTTTGGTCGTCTAATCTGAGGAAGGACATTCTTGCTATTGAGGGAGTGCAGCGAAGGTTCACCAGACTGATTCCCGGGATGGCAGGACTGACATATGAAGAAAGACTGGATCGACTAGGCTTATATTCACTGGAATTTAGAAGAATGAGAGGGGATCTCATAGGAACATAGAAATTTCTGACGGGATTGGACAGGTTAGATGCAGGAAGAATGTTCCCAATGTTGGGGATGGCCAGAACCAGGGGTCACAGTCTAAGGATAAGGGGTAAGCCATTTAGGACTTAGATGAGGAGAAACTTCTTCACTCAGAGAATTGTGAACCTGTGGAATTCTCTACCACAGAAAGTTGGTGAGGCCAATTCACTAAATATATTCAAGAGGGAGTTAGATATGGCCCTTACGGCTAAAGGGATCAAGGGGTATGGAGAGAAAGCAGGAAAGGGGTACTGAGGTGAATGATCAGCCATGATCTTATTGAATGGTGATGCAGGCTCAAAGGGCCGAATGGCCTACTCCTGCATCTACTTTCTATGTTTCTATGTTGGGGTGCTGGGGGGGGGGGCCTGGGGTTGGAGGGGGGCTGGGGTGGGTTGTGGAGGGGGGCTGGGGGTGGGGGCGCTGGGGGCTGGGGCAGGCAGTGCAGTGGAGATCTTTGAATGCCAGTCATTCCCTTGTTCAATTTGTTGCATCACAACATTCTCATCGCCCAGGGAGAACAAAGACATTCAAAGGGAAATATCATCATCATCAGAGGCAGTCCCTCGAAGCGAGGGTGACTTGCTTCCACGCCGAAAGGGATGAGTTCACAGGTGTTTCAGTGAAGGATCTAATATTCCGGATCCCGAACTGTATATTGAAGGGTGGAAGATGCCTGTGGGTGGATTGTTTTAACGTGGGGTGACCGTTGCACACCAGCCACCACACGGGGCTTGACAGAGCGAGGTCTGGGTCCAGTGACAAGGGTTAACCAGGACGACTGGAGACCAGCTCTGCTGCACGGACCTAGTGCACACATATATCGCAGTGTGGGCTGGTCCGTGCTGCCCCTGGGCCCTCGCCTCTCCTGGGCCCCGGTCACTTCCCTCTATGGACTCTCGCCGCTCCTTCGCCCCTCCTGCTGCGCCCGCCCGCAAAGACAAAGATAGAACTATAATTGATCCTTAGTTTTAGTACACATGACATTTTGCCATGAAATTCAGCTGTACATGATCAGTGATACACTCAACTCTACACCGTGCTCTCAATACCAGCTCGGTAACTACCTACCCACTTCCTGCTCCGACTCATTCACAACGCCAAAGAAAACTGGCTTGTGCTCTTTATTTTTAAGATGTTTTGAATAGCTCCCTTTATGTGTTTTTAAGCTGATAACTTCCTTGTTTATTGTTAATTTTTTTCACATTATCCATGTCGGAGTTCTGCGCATGCCCAGGAATGTTGCCAGACAAGAAAGTTTCAACCTGTAGTCGGAATATTTGGGAAAAAGTCTCGATTCTGTTTCACCCTCCAGACTTGACAATTCCAACGCACTCCTGGCCAGCCTCCCACATTCTATCCGATGTAAACTGGAGGTGATCCAATACTCGGCTGTCCCTTTTCCTAACTCGCACCGAGTCCCGCTCACCCATCACCCCCTGTGCTCACTAACCTCGTATCCTAACTCGCACCGAGTCCCGTTCACCCATCACCCCCTGGGCTCCCATTTTGAATTTCAAAATTCTCATCCTTGTTTACAAATCCCTCCATGGCCCTCGCCCCTCCCTATCTCTGTAATCTCCTCCAGCCCCACAACCCCCCGAGATGTCTGCACTCCTCTAATTCTGCCCTCCTGACCATCCCTGATTATAATCGCTCCACCATCGGTGGCCGTGCCTTCTGTTGCCTGGGCCCCAAGCTCTGGAACTCCCTCCCTAAACCTCTCCGCCTCTCTCTCCTCCTTCAAGATGCTCCTTAAAACCGACCTCTATGACCCAGCTTTTGGTCATCTGGAGTCGGGACATGAACCCAAACCACTGAGCCACAGCTAATTGTGTAAATAACTGAAAAGGAGCACATTCTCAGGGCTGTGGGGATAGAGTGGGATTGTGGGACTAATTGGATAGCTTTTTCAAAGAGGCGGCACACTCGATGGGCCGAATGGGCCTGCTTCCGCGCGGTGTGATTGTATGTGGTTCAGTCACACATGGGGAGGTCAGCTCAGTGACTGAGACATCGTGTTTCGATCAGAGTAAACACATTGTCAATCTGCGCTCGAAGCTGGAAGTGGTTAAACTGGTTGTTGAGTGACAGGAAGCAACTGTTGTGGGTGGCTCGAGGGATAATAATGATCTCACTGGCACAGAGGCCTGGCAAATCACGAATCAGATTGCATTAGCTCTATTCAGGAGCTGGCTATCTCAGAGAAAACTCCCTGAGCTGTGATGGATCAGTAATTGTTTACAAGCTGTTCTTTGTGCATGGCACCATGTCTAATTGTTGCATTGGGAAAGTACAGAAAACCACGCCATCGACTGTTCCCCCTCGTTCCAAGAGGAGCAGAACAGAAACACTGCTGTCTCCTCAGGGCTGCTGCACATTCCTAAAATGTTCAGTAAGCGCCACATAACAGGCTTGTCAACAAAGTTGAACAAAAGTGACAATGGCAGCGTGGATAGGAAAAGGGCTCAGTGGCAGGGAACAGAGAGTAGTGTTGATTGGGTGTTGTTCACACTGCAGTGGTGTTCCCCACGGATGGGTACACTGGGACCATCGCTTTTCTTAAACATAGAAACATAGAAAATAGGTGCAGGAGTCGGCCATTCGGCCTTTCGAGCCTGCACCGCCATTCAATGAGTTCATGGCTTCAGTTCAGTACCCCATTCCTGCTTTCTCGCCATACCCCTTGATCCCCCTAGTAGTAAGGACCTCATCTAACTCCCTTTTTGAATATATTTAGTGAATTGGCCTCAACAACTTTCTGTGGTAGAGAATTCCACAGGTTCACCACTCTCTGGGTGAAGAAGTTTCTCCTCATCTCGGTCCTAAATGGCTTACCCCTTATCCTTAGACTGTGCCCCCTGGTTCTGGACTTCCCCAACATTGGGAACATTCTTCCTGCTTCTAACCTGTCTAACCCCGTCAGAATTTTAAACGTTTCTATGAGGTCCCCTCTCATTCTTCTGAACTCCAGTGAATACAAGCCCAGTTGATCCAGTCTTTCTTGATTGGTCAGTCCCACCATCCCGGGAATCAGTCTGGTGAATCTTCGCTGCACTCCCTCAACAGCAAGAATGTCCTTCCTCAAGTTAGGAGACCAAAACTGTACACAATACTCCAGGTGTGGCCTCACCAAGGCCCTGTACAACTGTAGCAACACCTCCCTGCCCCTGTACTCAATTCCCCTCGTTATGAAGGCCAATATGCCATTTGCTTTCTTAACCGCCTGCTGTACCTGCATGCCAACCTTCAATGACTGATGTACCATGACACCCAGGTCTCGTTGCACCTCCCCTTTTCCTAATCTGTCACCATTCAGATAATAGTCTGTCTCTCTGTTTTTACCACCAAAGTGGATAACCTCACATTTATCCACATTATACTTCATCTGCCATGCATTTGCCCACTCACCTAACCTATCCAAGTCACTCTGCAGCCTCATAGCATCCTCCTCGCAGCTCACACTACCACCCAACTTAGTGTCATCCGCAAATTTGGAGATACTACATTTAATCCCCTCATCTAAATCATTCTTGTTATATATCAATGACTTGGACTGTACAGGGCACAGTTTCAACGTTTGCAGATGACACCAGACTTGGAGATGCAGTGAGGAGGGGAGGGATAAGACCCGGCGGGAAATTCACCAGCGACATACCGCCGGGCAGTATGCCTACCATCCGCCCACACGGAGCACCGTACACACCGCCCAAAGTCCATCATTGGTCACACACCGACACACCCACCGGAGCTGCACACCGTCTGAGAAAAGGTGGTTTGATGCCGATGGTATGTCAGCGGTGTGTAAACTACAATGATCCTCACCCCCCCCAGATGAAGTTTAAGACAGAGAAGTGTGAAGTGATCCATTTGGGTAGGACCAATGAGGAGAGGCAATATAAACTAAGGGTACAATCCTAAAGGGGGTGCAGGAACAGAGAGACCTGGGGGTATATGGGCACACATCGTTGCAGGTGGCAGGGCAGGTTGAGAAAGCGGTTAAAAAAGCCTATGGGATCCTGGGCTTCATAAATAGAGGCACAGAGTACAAAAGCCGGGACGTTATAATTAACTTTATAAAACACCGGCCTCAACTGGAGTATTGGGTCCAATTCTGGGCACCACACTGGAGGAAGGATGTGAAGGCCTTAGAGAGGGTGCAGGAAAGATTTACGTGAATGGTTCCAGGGATGAGGGACTTCAGTGACGGGGAGAGACTGGAGAAGCTGGGGTTGCTCTCCTCGGAGCAGAGAAGGTTGAGAGGAGATTTGATGGAGGTGTTCAAAATCAGGAGGGGTCTGGACAGAGTAGATCGAGAGAAACTGTTCCCATTGGTGGAAGGGTCGGGAACCAGAGGGACACAGATTTAAGGTGATTGGCAGAAGAACCAAAGGCGACACGAGGGAAAACGTTTTTACGCAGCGAGTGGTTAGGATCTGGAATGCGCTGCCTGAGAGGGTGATGGAGGCAGACTCAATCGTGGCTTTCAAAAGGGAGTTGGATAAATACCTGAAGGAAAAATATCTGCGGGGCTCCGGGGAAAGGGCGGGAGAGTGGGACTGGCTGAGGGACTCTTGCAGAGAGCCGGCACAAGCTCGACGGGCCGAATGGCCTCCTGTGCTGGAACCGTTCTGTGATTCTAGGAGTTTAAGCAAGCTGCTTATAACTTGTGGTCTGTTCACTCCACATCCATCCTTTCTGCTCTTAACCCACTGCCCACTCCAGGGACTTGAGCACAAAACCTACACTGACACTCCCAGTGCAGTACTGAGTGAGCGCCGCACTGTCGGAGGGGCAGTACTGAGTGAGCGCCGGACTGTCGGAGGGGCAGTACTGAGGGAGTGTCGCACTGTTGGAGGGGCAGTACTGAGTGAGCGCCGCACTGTCGGAGGGGCAGTACTGAGTGAGCGCCGCACTGTCGGAGGGGCAGTACTGAGTGAGCGCCGCACTGTCGGAGGGGCAGTACTGAGTGAGCGCCGCACTGTCGGAGGGGCAGTACTGAGGGAGCCCCGCACTGTCGGAGGGGCAGTACTGAGGGAGCCCCGCACTGTCGGAGGGGCAGTACTGAGTGAGCGCCGCACTGTCAGAGGGGCAGTACTGAGTGAGCGCCGCACTGTCGGAGGGGCAGTACTGAGTGAGCGCCGCACTGTCGGAGGGGCAGTACTGAGTGAGCGCCGCACTGTCGGAGGGGCAGTACTGAGGGAGCCCCGCACTGTCGGAGGGGCAGTACTGAGGGAGCCCCGCACTGTCGGAGGGGCAGTACTGAGGGAGTGCCGCACTGTCAGAGGGGCAGTACTGAGGGAGCGCCACACTGTCAGAGGGGCAGTACTGAGGGAGTGCCGCACTGTCAGAGGGGCTGTACTGAGGGAGTGCAGCACTGTCGGAGGGGCAGTACTGAGGGAGCGCCGCACTGTCGGAGGGACAGTTCTCCGGGAGCGCCGCACTGTGGGAAGGGCAGTACTGAGGGAGTCTTCATAGGCAGTCCCTCAAAGTGAGGATGACTTGCTTCCACGCCAAAAAAGGGATGAGTTCACAGGTGTCCCAATGAAGGACCTAATATTCCGGATCCCGAACTACATCCTGAAGGGTGGAAGATGCCTGTGGGTGGATTGTTTAACGTGGGGTGACCGTTGTACACCAGCCACCACACGGGCTTGACAGAGCGAGGGCTTGGTCCAGGGGCAAGGATTAACCAGGACGACTGGAGACCAGCTCTGCTGCACGGACCCAGTGCGCTCACATATCGCAGTGTGGGCTGGTCCGTGCTGCCCCTGGGCCCTCCCCTCTCCCGGGCCCCGAACTCTCGCCTCTCCTGGCTCCCGATCACATCCCTCTACAATCTCTCGCCGCTCCTTCGCCCCAACCTCGCTGCTCCTGCTGTACCTGCCCACGCTCCAATCACCGACCTGGATCTTGGAGATGTCCAATCCAGTCACCCTCTTCACATTGTTTTCGCAGTGCATATTATTATCTAAGCATATTATTTTCTAAGTGCCCTATTACCACGTCCTTAATAGATTCTAGGATTAGGCATTGCAAGAGTTAGATGACCCAAAGCATTTGGTGAGAACTGCAGTTCTGCAAAATCCACGTCTCGCGGACTCTCTGGATGAGGTATGATCACATCTATCCTTGTTATTGCAAAAACAAATTGTTCTTATTGGAAGAGAAGGGAAAGAACAGAATGAGATTACAAGCTGTCTACAGGGACATCTCTCATCTCCTGAGATGTCTGTAGTAATGTGCTGAGAACTTGTGATATTTGTTGAAATGTACTCAATTATAATCCCCTTTTACTATTATTCCGTAATAAGATTTGCTCGATTGCGCTGCACTGTCAGAGGGTCAGTACTGAGGGAGCGCCGCACTGTCGGAGGGGCAGTACTGAGGGAGCGCCGCACTGTCGGAGGGGCAGTACTGAGGGAGCCCCACCCTGTTGGAGGAGCAGTACTGAAGGAGCGCCGCACTGTCGGAGGGGCAGTACTGAGGGAGCGCCGCACTGTCGGAGGGGCAGTCCTGAGGGAGCGCCGCACTGTCGGAGGGGCAGTACTGAGGGAGCGCCGCACTGTCGGAGGGGCAGTACTGAGGAAGTGCTGCACTGTCGGAGGGGCAGTACTGAGGGAGTGCTGCACTGTCGGAGGGGCAGTACTGAGGGAGCGCCATACTGTCAGAGGAGCAGTACTGAGGGAGCGCTGCACTGTCGGAGGGGCAGTACTGAGGGAGCGCTGCACTGTCGGAGGGGCAGTACTGAGGGAGTGCTGCACTGTCGGAGGGGCAGTACTGAGGGAGTGCCGCACTGTCGGAGGGGCAGTACTGAGGGAGCCCCACACTGTTGGAGGGGCAGTACTGAGGGAGCATCGCATGTTCAGAGGGGCTGTCTTCCGGATGAAATGTTAAATCGAGGCCCCGTCTGCTCTCTCAGGTGGATGTTACAACAGTGACTGCACTTCAAAAATACTCCATTGGCTGCAAAGCCCTTTGAGAATTCCTGAGGTCATGAAAGTGCTGTTTCTGTTGGGGAGGAGTTAAACTAATATGGCAGGGGGATGGGAACCAATGCAGTGAGACAGAGGGAGACAAAAAGGAGGCAAAAGCAAAAGACAGAAAGGAGATGAGGAAAAGTGGAGGGCAGTGAAACCCAAGGCAAAGAACAAAAAGGGCTACTGTACAGCAAAATTCTAAAAGGACAAAGGCTGTTAAAAAAACAAGCCTGAAGGCTTTGTGTCTTAATGCAAGGAGTATCCGCAAAAAGGTGGATGAATTAACTGTGCAAATAGATGTTGACAAATATGATGTGATTGGGATTACGGAGACGTGGCTCCAGGATGATCAGGGCTGGGAACTCAACATCCAGGGGTATTCAACATTCAGGAAGGATAGAATAAAAGGAAAAGGAGGTGGGGTAGCATTGCTGGTTAAAGAGGAGATTAATGCAATAGTTAGGAAAGACATTAGCTTGGATGATGTGGAATCTATATGGGTAGAGCTGCAGAACACCAAAGGGCAAAAAACGTTAGTGGGAGTTGTGTACAGACCTCCAAACAGTAGTAGTGATGTTGGGGAGGGCATCAAACAGGAAATTAGGAGTGCATGCAATAAAGGTGCAGCAGTTATAATGGGTGACTTTAATATGCACATAGATTGGGCTAACCAAACTGGAAGCAATACGGTGGAGGAGGATTTCCTGGAGTGCATAAGGGATGGTTTTCTAGACCAATATGTCGAGGAACCAACTAGGGGGGAGGCCATCTTAGACTGGGTGTTGTGTAATGAGAGAGGATTAATTAGCAATCTCATTGTGCGAGGCCCCTTGGGGAAGAGTGACCATAATATGGTGGAATTCTGCATTAGGATGGAGAATGAAACAGTTAATTCAGAGACCATGGTCCAGAACTTAAAGAAGGGTAACTTTGAAGGTATGAGGCGTGAATTGGCTAGGATAGATTGGCGAGTGATACTTAAGGGGTTGACTGTGGATGGGCAATGGCAGACATTTAGAGACCGCATGGATGAACTACAACAATTGTACATTCCTGTCTGGCGTAAAAATAAAAAAGGGAAGGTGTCTCAACCGTGGCTATCAAGGGAAATCAGGGATAGTATTAAAGCCAAGGAAATGGCATACAAATTGGCCAGAAATAGCAGCGAACCCGGGAACTGGGAGAAATTTAGAACTCAGCAGAGGAGGACAAAGGATTTGATTAGGGCAGGGAAAATGGAGTTCGAGAAGAAGCTTGCAGGGAACATTAAGGCGGATTGCAAAAGTTTCTATAGGTATGTAAAGAGAAAAAGGTTAGTAAAGACAAACGTAGGTCCCCTGCAGTCAGAATCAGGGGAAGTCATAACAGGGAACAAAGAAATGGCAGAACAATTGAACAAGTACTTTGGTTCGGTATTCACTAAGGAGGACACAAACAACCTTCCGGATATAAAAGGGGTCAGAGGGTCTAGTAAGGAGGAGGAACTGCGGGAAAGTCGGGAAATTGTGTTGGGGAAATTGATGGGATTGAAGGCCGATAAATCCCCAGGGCCTGATGGACTGCATCCCAGAGTACTTAAGGAGGTGGTCTTGGAAATAGCGGATGCATTGACAGTCATTTTCCAACATTCCATTGACTCTGGATCAGTTCCTATCGAGTGGAGGGTAGCCAATGTAACCCCACTTTTTAAAAAAGGAGGGAGAGAGAAAACAGGGAATTATAGACCGGTCAGCCTGACCTCAGTAGTGGGTAAAATGATGGAATCAATTATTAAGGATGTCATAGCAGCGCATTTGGAAAATGGTGACATGATAGGTCCAAGTCAGCATGGATTTGTGAAAGGGAAATCATGCTTGACAAATCTTCTGGAATTTTTTGAGGATTTTTCCAGTAGAGTGGACAAGGGAGAACCAGTTGATGTGGTATATTTGGACTTTCAGAAGGCTTTCGACAAGGTCCCACACAAGAGATTAATGTGCAAAATTAAAGCACATGGGATTGGAGGTAGTGTGCTGACGTGGATTGAGAACTGGTTGGCAGACAGGAAGCAAAGAGTAGGAGTAAATGGGGACTTTTCAGAATGGCAGGCAGTGACTAGTGGGGTACCGCAAGGTTCTGTGCTGGGGCCCCAGCTGTTTACATTGTACATTAATGATTTAGACGAGGGGATTAAATGTAGTATCTCCAAATTTGCGGATGACACTAAGTTGGGTGGCAGTGTGAACTGCGAGGAGGATGCTATGAGGCTGCAGAGCGACTTGGATAGGTTAGGTGAGTGGGCAAATGCATGGCAGATGAAGTATAATGTGGATAAAAGTGAGGTTATCCACTTTGGTGGTAAAAACAGAGAGACAGACTATTATCTGAATGGTGACAGATTAGGAAAAGGGGAGGTGCAACGAGACCTGGGTGACATGGTGCATCAGTCATTGAAGGTTGGCATGCAGGTACAGCAGGCGGTTAAGAAAGCAAATGGCATGTTGGCCTTCATAGCGAGGGGATTTGAGTACAGGGGCAGGGAGGTGTTGCTACAGTTGTACAGGGCCTTGGTGAGGCCACACCTGGAGTATTGTGTACAGTTTTGGTCTCCTAACTTGAGGAAGGACATTCTTGCTGTTGAGGGAGTGCAGCGAAGATTCACCAGACTGATTCCCGGGATGGTGGGACTGACCAATCAAGAAAGACTGGATCAACTGGGCTTGTATTCACTGGAGTTCAGAAGAATGAGAGGGGACCTCATAGAAACGTTTAAAATTCTGACGGGTTTAGACAGGTTAGATGCAGGAAGAATGTTCCCAATGTTGGGAAGTCCAGAACCAGGGGTCACAGTCTAAGGATAAGGGATAAGCCATTTAGGACCGAGATGAGGAGAAACTTCTTCACCCAGAGAGTGGTGAACCTGTGGAATTCTCTACCACAGAAAGTAGTTGAGGCCAATTCACTAAATATATTCAGAAAGGAGTTAGATGAAGTCCTTACTACTCGGGGGATCAAGGGGTATGGCGAGAAAGCAGGAAGTGGGTACTGAAGTTTCATGTTCAGCCATGAACTCATTGAATGGCGGTGCAGGCTAGAAGGGCTGAATGGCCTACTCCTGCACCTATTTTCTATGTTTCTATGTTTCTATGAAAGGCGTTTTATTTTATGGGGTTCCCCTTACTGACATTCTCAATGAGGTTTTGAAATCGAGATCAAATGGAGACATGGAGTGGTTAATACCACTTCCTGTTCATGGTGCCTCTGTGGGGACATCTCAGGACAAAACATCGCGGAGGTGATAAGGAGTTCATGCTCCTTTACTAGAAAGGCGTGAAATTCTACAATGTTCTGTACAGTGGGAGTGAATGGGAAGGGGTTGGGTCCATTGGGATTGTGTACAGTGTGGGAGTGAATGGGAAGGGTTTGGGGTCCATTGGGATTGTGTACAGTGTGGGAGTGAATGGGAAGGGTTTGGGTCTATTGGGATTCTAATATAACTGAAGTGTGTGTGTCAGCTTGGCTTGTGTTGAGGGGAGAGCAATGGTTCCAAGCCCAATGCCCCCTCCAGCAGAAGTGGCCAATCATGTGTGAGCTTAGACAATGTCAACAAGCTATTCGACTGAGAGGCCTCACCATAGCTGCGCCCAATCGTATCCTCACACCACGTCCACAGTCGTTCACTCTTCATCAGTGGGGGGTATGTTGGGGGTGGCGGAGACTGGTCAGCGAGCAGGAAGCCCTGGCTGATTCCTCTCCCCCTCCCCAGCACCAGTTACTGAGACCCATTAACAGAGCAGGACACCCTAAGCTGGGGCCTCCCTCAGCCCCAAACTAAGCAGTATGCCTCTCTGATGGCTTTACTGGGCGAGTGGATCAGAGAGATGTGTGCAGTAGGCTGTGAGGTACCCACCCCAGATTGTGTGATTGTGTGATGCCCTGGTGGAGGTAGAATTGGAGAGGGCTAGCTTCTGCATCACTGGCTCCTCACACCGTGACTAGCCCAACATCATTCACCATGAATGTTTAAATTGCAGCCTGAGCCAAGAGGACACTGCGATGGTGCGTGGCTCCAAACCTAACCTAACCCTGACCTACCCACAGTGTCAGCTCTGCCTCACTGGGTACAACTCTCACCTCTGAGTCAGAAGGTCGTGGTACGAGTCTCACTCTAGAGCCTTGAGCAGCACATATCCAGACCGACACTCCCAGTGCAGTACTGAGGGAGCGGCGCACTGTCGGAGGGGCAGTACTGAGGGAGCGGCGCACTGTCGGAGGGGCAGTACTGAGGGAGCGGCGCACTGTCGGAGGGGCAGTACTGAGGGAGCGCCGCACTGTCGGAGGGGCAGTACTGAGGGAGCGCCGCACTGTCGGAGGGGCAATACTGAGGGAGCGCCGCACTGTCGGAGGGGCAGTACTGAGGGAGCTCTGCACTGTCGGAGGGGCAGTACTGAAGGAGCGCCGCACTGTCGGAGGGGCAGTACTGCGGGAGCGCTGTACTGTCAGAGGGGCAGTACTGAGGGAGCGCCGCACTGTCGGAGGTGCAGTGCTGAGGGAGGGCTGCACTGTCGGAGGGGCAGTACTGAAGGAGCGCTGTACTGTCGGAGGGGCAGTACTGAGGGAGCGCTGTACTGTCGGAGGGGCAGTACTGAGGGAGCACCCTAATTGATCCCACGGCACTATTTCGAAGAAGAGCAGGGGAGTTATCCCCAGTGTCCTGGGTCAATATTTATCCCTCAACCAACATCAATAAAACAGATGCTCTGGTCATTATCATATCGCTTTTGTGGGAGCTTGCTGTGCACAACTAATCTGCTGGGTTTCTGACATTACAACAGTGACTACACTTTCGAAAAGCACGTTATTAGCTGTAAAGCGCTTTGAGACATCCTGAGGTTATGAAAGGCGCCATAGAAATGTAATCATTCCCTTTTTGGTTTTATAAATGAGGAATTGTGGAGGCCATATATTAGTCACACGTTTAGTAGTAGCCCATATATTGACAGTACATTGGTGAGGGTTGTACCCTGGGTGAGCAGTGCCATCAAGTGACGGTTCGCTGGGGAATGACCCCAGGATTTAATGTTCCGCTCTGTGCCTGTACGATTAGCAGATCTGTTGTCAGAGAGACCTGTGTTCAGGTGTCTGTTTCTGTCGTGTCTGTCTAAGTGCCTGTTTTTACCTGTGTGTGCATGTCTGCATAAATACATCTATTTGTATCCGTGTGTCCATCTGTGTATGTGTATTTGCTTCTGTCAGTGCCCACATGCCCTTTCTGTTAATCCGTTCCTGGGATGTGTGGCCAAGGCCGGCATTTATTGCCCATCCCCCTAACTGCCCCTTGAGAAGGTGGTGGTGAGCCCCCTTCTTGAACCGCTGCAGTCCGTGTGGTGAAGGTGCTCCCACAGTGCTGTTCGGGAGGGAGTTCCAGGATTGTGACCCAGCAACGATGAAGGAACGGCCGATATATTTCCCAGTCAGGATGGTGTGTGACTGGGAGGGGAACGTGGAGGTGGTGGTGTTCCCATGCGCCTGCTGCCCTTGTCCTTCTAGGCGGTAGAGGTCGCGGGTTTGGGAGTATCATAACTCCAGCTACCCACCTTGGTTCCATAATCCTTAATACCCTTGTCTCACAAGCTCCTATCAATCTCAGCTTTGAAATGTTTAATTGAGCCCCCCTACCCTTCCCCGCACCCCCCAGCGGCTTTTTGTGGGTGGGGGGAGGGGGGAGGGGGGCGGGGGGAGAGTTCCAGATTTTTACTAACCCGAGCTTAGCACAATCACTTTCAATAATACAGAAACCATTTCAGGGCAGGATTAGGTGTGTGTAATGTATTTGCTTCATGGGTTCTTGGCTTAAGAATCCATAGCAACACATTGCTATTAAGAACTAGTTGGTTTATTAGCAAAAGGTTTAACAATCACACTACACATTACCAGTTCATCCACCAGGCTCACAACCACCTGCCCCATCGTGGATCCCCCGAACCCAACTGGCTGGGGTTTTATTGAGTCTTGTGAACATCACGTGACTGGCTAAGCCACTCCCACCTCAACAGCTCTACCAATCCGTGAGCATCCTCACCGGGACATACATACTGTGATTTGGCCATGGTGGACAGGAAATAGCTACTTGTGGGTAAATCAGTGTCGGAACAGTGGGAGGCATTCAAGGAGGAGATCCGGAAGGCTCAGGCCAAACATGTGCCTGAAAGAAAAAGGCTGGGAAAAATAATTCTAGAGCCCCCTGGATGTCTAGGGACTTATAGCGGAGGATAATGAAAAAAAGGGACTCTTATGTCATTTATTAATGGCAAAATACTATACTATAGAATCTTTAGAAGAATATAGAAAGTTAAGAGGCAAATTTAAGAAGGATATTAGGAATGCTAAGAGAGAGCACGAGAAATTCTTGATCAGTAAAATTAAAGAAAACCGTAAGATGTTCTCTAAATATATTAAGAGTAAGAGGGTAACTAAAGAAAAGGTAAGGCCTATTAGAGACCATGAGGGTAATCTTTGTGTGGAGGCGTGATACGTCCTTACTATACAGTATAAATGCACACGAGGCCCATGCTTGAGAGAAGTTCAGTCTGTGACCTGTCCTTTATTCCTTAGCACTCAAGTGCAGGAAGTAAGTGGAGCTTCCCCTTTTATACCTGAAGGTCCAGGTTAGGAGTGTCTCCCACAAGTTCACCACCTAGTGGTCATTACCTAGTACAACTTAGGTCAGATTATACATGGGTTCCAATGCTGGTTGAATACATGACATCACCTCCCCCCAAAGTCTTATTGGGATCACAGGTTGAGTCTCTCTGGTGGTTTACGCTCCCTTGTAGAGCGCCTGAGTTGGGGCTCCGGTTGTTGGACGCTGGCCTGAGTGTCTGCTGTTTGAGGTGCCTCAGGCCTGTCCGGACTGTCCACAGTGACTGGGCTCTCCTCCCTTTGGTCCGTGTGTTCGGTCACCTGTGGAGGAGTGAACTCTATATTGTGTTCTTCCTCTGCTTCTTCTATGGGGTTGCTGAACCTCCTTTTTGTTTGATCCACATGTTTGCGGCAGATTTGTCCATTGGTAAGTTTAACTACCAGAATCCTATTTCCCTCTTTGGCAATCACAGTGCCTGCGAGCCATTTGGGCCCTGCAGCGTAGCTCAGGACAAAAACAGGATCATTGACATCAATACATCGCGCCCTCGCATTCCTGTCATGGTAGTGATATTGTGACTGGCACCTGCTCTCGACAATTTCTTTCATGATGGGGTGTATAAGGGATAACTGGGTTTTGAGCGTCCTTTTCATTAGTAGCTCTGCGGGTGGAACCCCTGTGAGTGAGTGTGGTTGGGATCTGTAGGCCAACAGGAGGCGTGATAAGCGTCTTTGTAAGGAACCCCCTTGCATTCTGAGCATCCCCTGTTTGATTATCTGCACTGTTCGTTCTGCCTGGCCGTTTGAGGCCGGCTTGAACGGTGCTGTTCTAACATGGTTAATTCCATTGCCTGCCATGAAGTCATGGAATTCAGTGCTTGTGAAGCACGGGCCATTGTCGCTGACCAAAATGTCCGGTAGACCGTGGGCGGCGAACATTGCCCGTAGACTTTCTACCGTGGCAGAGGATGTGCTTGAATCTAAAATGTCACATTCGATCCATTTGGAGTAGGCGTCTACTACAACCAAAAACATTTTTCCCATGAAAGGACCTGCGTAGTCCACATGGATGCGTGACCAAGGCTTGGCGGGCCATGGCCAGGGGCTAAGGGGGGCTTCCCTGGGCGCATTGCCCAGCTGGGCACACGTGTTGCACCTGCGAACACAAAGTTCCAGATCTGCGTCTATCCCTGGCCACCAAACATGTGACCTGGCAATTGCCTTCATTATGACAATGCCCGGGTGCTCATTGTGGAGTTCTCTGATGAACACCTCTCTGCCCATCTGGGGCATGACTACGCGGTTTCCCCACAGTAGGCAATCAGCCTGGATCGAGAATTAATCCCTGCGCCTGTGAAATGGTTTAAATTCCTCAGGGCATGCCCTGTACGTGGCTGCCCAGTCCCCATTCAGGACACATTTCTTGACTAGAGACAATAGCCTCTATTTGTCCAGACTTTAATCTGACGGGCTGTCACGGGTGAGCCTTCGCTTCCGAAAGCTTCAACAGCCATGACCATCTCAGCAGCATGCTCGGTAGCCCCCTCAGTGGTGGCTAGTGGGAGCCTGCTGAGTGCATCGGCGCAGTTTTCAGTGCCCGGTCTGTGCCGAATTGTATAGTCATAGGCGGCTAACGTGAGTGGCCACCTCTGTATGCGGGCCGATGCGTTTGCATTTATGGCCTTGTTGTCGGCCAAAAGGGACGTTAGGGGTTTGTGATCTGTCTCAAGCTCAAATTTCTTGCCAAACAGGTACTGGTGCATTTTCTTTACCGCATATACACATGCGAGCGCCTCCTTTTCTACCATCTCGTAGCCCCTTTCTGCCTGGGACAGACTTCTGGAGGCATAAGCTACCAGCTGTAACTGACCCTTGGCATTGACATGCTGCAACACACACCCGACACCATAGGACGATGCATCGCACGTTAACACAAGTTTCTTACACGGGTCATATAGCGTTAACAGATTGTTGGAACATAACAAATTGCGTGCTCTATTAAAAGCCCTTTCCTGGCTGTCCCCCCAGACCCATTCACGATCTTTGCGTAGGAGCACGTGTAGCGGCTCTAGCCGCGTGCTCAATTTGGGAAGAAAGTTACCAAAATAGTTCAGGAGCCCCAGGAACGACCGCAGCTCCGTCGTGTTACGGGGTCTGGGTGCTCTCTGGATCGCTTCCGTCTTGTACGCAGTAGGGCGGATCCCGTCTGCTGCTACCCTCATCCCCAGGAATTCTACCTCTGGAGCTAGGAAGACGCACTTCGCCTTTTTCAGTCGCAGCCCTACCCGGTCCAGTCTGCGTAGCACCTCCTCCAGGTTGTGGAGGTGTTCTTCAGTATCGTAACCCGTGATGATGATGTCGTCCTGAAAAACCACCGTCCCTGAAATCATTGGAAGATCGCGGTGGCCGAGCGAATCCCGAACGGACATCTGTTGTACTTAAACAACCCCTTGTGTATCGTGATGGTGGTCAGCTTCTTTGACTCACTCGCCAGCTCCTGGGTCATGTAAGCTGAGATCAGGTTAAATTTTGAAAAAGTTTGCCACCGGATAGCGTCGTAAAGAGGTCCTCCGCTCTCGGTAGCGGGTACTGGTCTTGGAGTGACACCCAATTGATGGTGGCCAATCGGGTTCGCCCAGTCACTGAATTCGACTGGCGAGATGATGCCTTCCCTCAGCAGGCGGTCCAATTCACCTTCTATCTTTTCCCGCATCACGTACGGCACCGCTCTGGCCTTGTGGTGTACTGGCCTGGCGTCAGGGTTTATGTGAATCACTACCTTGGCCCCCATGAAAGTGCCGATGCCGGGTTGAAATAATGAGTCAAATTTGTCCAGGATCTGTGAGCATGATACTCGCTCCACAGAGGAAATTGCATTGACATCGCCCCATTTTCAGTTCATGACAGCAAGCCAACTCCTCCCCAGCAGTGCGGGACCGTCCCCTGGGACAATCCAGAGTGGCAACCTGTTCTCCGAATCTTTGTGGGTCACGACTACTGTGGCGCTGCCTAGCACCGGAATGATCTCCTTTGTGTATGTCCGTTGCTGCGCGTCAATCGGTGATAATTTTGGCCTCCTGGCCTTGGATACCCACAACTTTTCAAACTGTTTGATACCCATCAGGGACTGGCTGGCCCCCGTGTCTAGCTCCATTGATACTGGGATGCCATTGAGGAGCACTTTCATCATTATCGGTGGCATCTTGGCGTATGAACTGTATATGTGCTCCACATGAACTCGCTGAACTTCAGCTTTCAGCGATTTCCCCCAGCATTCATTTCTGCAATTTCTGCAGGTATTTTGCTCATCTCTGCAAACTCCGGCTGAGTGTATGCCTCCACGCCTCCAACATGAGCTGTTGTTGGAAACAAAAGGTCCCTTGCCAGTCGATCGTCCCTGACTGCCCCGTGATTGTCCTTGAGTGCACCATTAACAGGTGTTGATGGCCCCATTACTGGCCGCATTGTCACTTGCAATGGCGTGAATCGCTGTTCAGCTTGCCATTGTCTGTCGAATTCCCCCTCTGGGTTCGACTACATATTGGGGCATGCTCGATTGCCCTTGTCTGCCTGGAGAACTGTGTGCTGCTTTAACAATGTTGAATCTCTGTCCCAACCATTCCTTCACACAGTACCTCTCATCTGTTCTGCTAGTGGCCATGCTCGCGTGGTTTAAATCCCAGTTTCTCGTCGCCATTGATATGTCCTTACTATACAGTGTAAATGCACACGAGGCTCATGCTTGAGAGAAGGTCATTGTGTGACCTGTCCTTTATTCCATAGCACTCAAGTGCAGGAAGTGGGTGGAGCTTCCCCTTTTATACCTGAAGGTCCAGGTTCGGAGTGTCTCCCACAAGTTCACCACCTAGTGGTCATTGTTCTCACAGTGTACAACTTAGGTCAGATTATACATGGGTTACATTGCTGGTTGAATACATGACAAGGCGGAAGATGTTGGGAGGGTTCTTAACGAATACTTTGCATCTGTCTTCACAAAGGAAAGGGGCATTGCAAATACTGCTATCGAGGAGGAGTGTGATATTCTGAATGAAATAAATATAGTGAGAGAGGAAGTATTAAGGGGTTTCGCAGCTTTGAAAGTAGGTAAGTCCCAGGCCCGGATGAAATGCATCCCAGGCTGTTGAGCAAAGTAAAAGAGGAAATAGCAGAGGCCTTGACCATCATTTTCCAGTCCTCTTTGAATCTGGGCATGGTGCCGGAGGATTGGAGGACTGCTAATGTAGTACCCTTGTTTAAGAAGGGAGAAAGGGATAGGCCGAGTAATTACAGGCCTGTCAGCCTAACATCAGTGGTAGGAAAATTATTGGAAAAAATCCTGAAAGACAGGATAAATCTGCATTTGGAAAGGAACGGATTATTTAGGGACAGTCAGCACGGATTTGTTAAGGGAAGATGATGTCTGATTGAATTTTTTGAGGAGGTAACCAGGACGGTCGATGAGGGTAGTGCGTACGATGTAGTATATATGGACTTTAGCAAAGCTTTCGATAAGGTCCCACATGGTAGACTGGTCATGAAGGTTAAACCCCATGGGATTCAGGGCAAAGTGTCAAGTTGGATCCAAAATTGGCTTGGAGGTAAGAAGCAAAGGGTAATGGTTGATGGATGTTTCTGTGACTGGAAGGATGTTTCCAGTGGGGTTCCGCAGGGCTCAGTACTGGGTCCCTTGCTTTTTGTGGTATATATCAACGATTTAGATTTGAATATAGGGAGTATGATTAAGAAGTTTGCAGACGGCACTAAAATTGGCTGTGTGGTTGATAATGAAGAGGAAAGTCATGGGCTGCAGGAGGATATCAATCTACTGTTCAGGTGGGCAGAGCAGTGGCAAACGGAATTTAATTCAGAGAAGTGTGAGGTGATGCACTTTGGGAGGGCTAATAAGGAAAGGGTATACACACTAGGCGGTAGGCCACTTAATAGTGTAGATGAACAAAGGGACATTGGAGTGCTTGTCCACAGATCCCTGAAAGTAGCAGGCCAGGTGGATAAGGTGGTTAAGAAGGCTGAGGCACAGAATATAAGAGCTGGGAGGTTATGCTTCAATTGTATAATACTTTGGTTAGGCCACAGCTGGAGTACTGCGTGCAGTTCTGGTCGCCGTATTATAGGAAGGACGTGATTGCACTAGAGAGGGTGCAGAGGAGATGTACTAGGATGCTGCCTGGAATGGAGAATCTTAGATATGAGGGCAGATTGGATAGGCTGGGTTTGTTCTCATTGGAACAGAGGAGGTTGAGAGGAGACCTCATCGAGGTGTACAAAATATTGAGGAGCCTGGACATAGTGGATAGTAAGGGCCTATTTCCATTGGTGGAAGGGTCCATTACAAGGGGGCATAGTGTTAAGGTGGTTGGTGGAAGGTTTAGTGGGGATTTGAGGGGGGCTTCTTTACATAGAGGGTTGTGGGGATCTGGAACTCGCTGCCTGGAAGAGTGGTGGATGCAGAAACCCTCACCACTTTTAAGAGATGGTTGGATGGGCACTTAAAGTGCAGCAACCTGCAGGGTTACAGACCTAGAGCTGGTAATTGGGATTAGACTGGATGACCTTTTGTTGGACGGAGCAGATATAATGGTAAGTACTGCAGGGAATAGAATACGGCCAGGGTGATCTCCTGGAGTAGTGTCGATCGCCTGGATGGGTCGGAGAGGAATTTTCCCAGATTTTTTCTTCCTAAATTGGCCTGGGTTTTTATCTGGTTTTTCCCTCTCCCAGGGGATCCCATGGCTCCGGTTGGGGTGGAGTGTAGAATGTTTCAGTATAAGGGGTGTCGCAGTTGTGTGAGGCGGATTGGTTGGGCTGGGTGCTCTTTACCTTTCCGCCATTGTTCGTGGGTTTATATGTAACCTTCAGGGCTGCTGACCGAGGGCAGTGCGGCTCTTTGTCGGCCGGCGTGGACACGATGGGCCGGAATGGCCTCCTTCTGCGCTGTAAATTTCTATGTTTCTATTACAGAGTGTGCATTTCAGCGCCCAATAATCACGCTTCATACACAAATGTTTAATCTCCGTCAAAACCTTTGTACACAACGTCAGAAATGATTATTTATTCCATTTCAATCTTTGCACACTCAGGCTGTGGTCTCCTCGCTGCTCCAAGTCCCCCTCCCAAAAAAGTGTAATGCTGAAGGATTCGATGCCGGTTCTGGGGTGAGGTCCGTGTCGGGGGTGCTCTAGCGGGCGATCGCAAAGGTCTGCACCAGCAGATTGATCTGGTGAATCAGGGTCAGCGCGCCGACAATCACATCGCAATTCCTGGCACAGGGAACAGGAAAGCAGAGAGAAGCCCGTTACAAGCCGATCCCGAGAGGCAAGATCCCGTCCGTGTTTTCTGACTCGCCAGCCCATTCCGTCTGCCCTGCATTGGACTCCACTCCGTGTTTTTGTGGGCAGTTGCCAACCCTCCAGTATACGTTACAGGGACACCCTCAAAGTCTCCCTGATAAAGCGCAACATCCCCACCGACACCTGGGAGTCCCCGGCCAAAGACCAGTCCGCCCTAAGTGGAGGAAGTGCATCCGGGAGGGCGCTGAGCACCTCGAGTCTCGTCGCCGAGAGCATGCAGAAACCAAGCGCAGGCAGCGGAAGGAGCGTGCGGCAAACCTGTCCCACCCTCCCCTTCCCTCAACCTCTGTCTGTCCCACCTGTGACAGGGACTGTGGTTCTCGTATTGGACTGTTCAGTCACCTAAGAACTCATGTTAAGAATGGAAGCAAGTCTTCCTCGATTCCGAGGGACTGCCTATGATGATGATGGATATATCAATGAACTGGTCAGGTGGGCAGAACAGGGGCAAATGGAATTCAATCCGGAGAAGTGTGAGGTAATGCATTTGGGGAGGGGCAACAAGGAAAGGGAATACACATTAAATGGTCGGACACTGAGAAGTGTAGAGGAACAATGGGACCTTGGAGTGCAGATCCACAGATCCCTGAAGGTAGCAGGCCAGGTAGATAAGGTGATTAAGAAGGCACACGGAATACTTGCCTTTATTTACAAGAGCAGGGAGGTTATGCTTGAACTGTATAAAATATTAGTAAGGCCACAGCTGGAGTACTGTGTGCAGTTCTGGTCACCACATTACAGGAAAGATGTGATTGCACTGGAGAGGGTACAGAGGAGATTTACCAGGATGTTGCCGGGACTGGAGAATTTTAGCTACGAGGAAAGATTGGATAGACTGGGGTTGTTTTCTTTGGAACAGAGGAGGCTGAGGGTGACCTTATTGAGGTGTATAAAATTATGAGGGGCCTGGATAGAGTGGATAGGACGGACCTGTTTCCCTTGGCAGAGGGGTCAACAACCAGGGGGCAGAGATTTAAAGTAATTGGGGGGAGGTTTAGAGGGGATTTGAGGGGAAATTTCTTCACCCAGAGGGTGGTGGGGGTCTGGAACTCACGGCCTGAAAGGGTGGTAGAGGCAGAAACCCTCACCACATTTAAAAAGTACTTGGATGTGCCGTAACCCACAGGGCTACGGACCCAGAGCTGGGAAGTGGGATTGGGCTGGGTAGCTCTTTGTCGGCCGGCGCGGACACAATGCGCCGAATGGCCTCCTTCTGTGCTGTAAATTTCTGTGATTGGCCTTGGGAGTCTCCAGGAATTGACGATTAATCTCCAGGTCACTGGGAGAAAAATCAGTAAACAAACATTTTTCATATTATTGGAGATGGAGGAGGGGGGGAGCTATTTGACTGGGTGAGGCATCGAAACCTCCAGGGCTATTTCCAGCCCCAGAGTTGGCAACTGCTGTTTGGGTGTTGGACTGGCACCATCTATAGGCCAGACTGGGTAAGGGCGGCAGGTTTTCTTCCCTGGAGGACTGTAATGAACCAGATCGAGTTTTCCTGACAATCCGACCACCATCATGGTCACCATTACTGACAGCAGCTTCTTATTTCCAGATTTATTTTTTAAACCCGAATTGCGAATGCTCAAACTGCGGGATCTGAACTGGCGATCTCCGGGTTACTGGTCCAGTGATGTAACCCGCCGCACTCTCACTCCGTGCTGGTTGCAACCTGAGATCCCCCATCAGCGAAGAGTGTAAACATGACAACGCTGCCCTCTGCTGGGGGAAGGAGGGAGGGCTCAACACAAACCCACAAAAAAACTCAGGGTCAGAACTGGGAAGCACATGTCCTGTGAGGTACATCAGAACAGGAGGTGGCCATTCAGCCCCTCGAGCCTGTTACACAGGAACAGGAGGTGGCCATTCAGCCCCTCGAGCCTGTTACACAGGAACAGGAGGAGGCCCATACAGCCCCTCGAGCCTGTTACACAGGAACAGGAGGAGGCCCATACAGCCCCTCGAGCCTGTTACACAGGAACAGGAGGAGGCCCATTCAGCTCCTCGAGCCTGTTACACAGGAACAGGAGGAGGCCTTTACAGCCCCTCGAGCCTGTTGCATCGGAACAGGAGGAGGCCCCTACAGCCTCTCGAGCCTGTTACACAGGAACAGGAGGAGGCCATTCAGCCCCTCGAGCCTGTTACACAGGAACAGGAGGAGGCCCATTCAGCCCCTCGAGCCTGTTACACAGGAACAGGAGGAGGCCCATTCAGCCCCTCGAGCCTGTTACACAGGAACAGGAGGAGGCCCATTCAGCCCCTCGAGCCTGTTACACAGGAACAGGAGGAGGCTCATTCAGCCCCTCGAGCCTGTTACACAGGAACAGGAGGAGGCCCATTCAGCCCCTCGAGCCTGTTACACAGGAACAGGAGGAGGCCCATTCAGCCCCTCGAACCTCTCCCGCCATTCAATGGGATCTTGGACGATCTGCGAACTAAGTCCATCCACCCTCCTTTGGCCCATATCCCTTAATACCTTTGCTCAGCAGAAATCTATCAATCTCCAATTTTAAATTAAAATTGATCCAGCACCAATTGCCGTTTATGGAAGAGAGTTCCAAACTCTTCTCAACCTTTGTGGGTTTTTTTGTTCATTCCCGGGAATGTGAGCGTTGCTGGCAAGGCCGGCATTTATTGCCCATCCCCCGAATTGCCCCTTGAGAAGGTGGTGGTGAGCCTCCTTCTTGAACCGCTGCAGTCCGTGTGGTGAAGGTGCTCCCACAGTGCTGTTAGGGAGGGAGTTCCAGGATTGTGACCCAGTGTGTATAAGTGTTTCTGAACTTCACTCCTGAAAGGTCTGGCTCTAATCTTTAGACTGTGCCCCTAGTCCGAGACTCCCCAACCAGCGGGAATCGTTTCTCTCTCTCTACTCTATCTGTTCCCCTTAATATCTTAATATCCATCAGTTCACCCCTTAACCTTCTATATTCCAGAGAATACAACCTTAGTCTGTGCGATCTCCCCTCATAACTTAACACTTGAAGTGCGGCTATCATTCTGGATCGGGCTGGGACCGTGATGCCCTCTGCAGTCGAATAGCCTTCTGGCGCTGACCTGTCTCGGCCCCCCCCCCCCCCCCCGAACAAGGATTGGCCACTGAGCCGGGCCGCTTGAGGGCAGTACACCTTCCAGGGTCAGTGCTGGGGAACGGGGAGGGATTTAACAAATAAATAGCACAACTAAATCTCACCGGTTGTCCCGGAAGTACTTTTTCAACGTATCGCTGAAGGTTTTGGAGGCGATTACAAACTCCTTCTTCCTCTGGTCGAGCACCTGCGAAGGAAGTAAGATGGAGCTGTGGGTCGAGGTATTGGGAGAACGAGGGGAGGCGAGAGAGGGGCAGGGAGTGAGGGCGAGGAGGGCTCTGCGTCAATCCTCACTCCGAACAGCGAGATCGCTTCGACTCGGCAGCTTTGAGCTATCTGGGAGTTAATGGGGTCGGGGATGTTCGGAACTGACCGCGCGCTGCAGTATAACTCTGGGGTTCGCCAACATTCTGGGACTGCCCTGGAGTCTCCGGGGATCCACGATTAATCATCAGGACACTACTCCGAGTGTTCCAGGAGAGAAAAATCAATGGGGCGCGGGGGGGGGCCTTACAAAAAATTCCCCATTTAAAAAAATGTTCCTTTTCGTTTAGTTATTAAAAATGTTGGAGTTGGTGGGAAAAGGCTGTTCGACCAGGGGGGTGTGGACGTCACCAGCATTTATTGCCCTCGAGAAGCTGGTGAGCCATTGAGTGTTTCGCTGGGCCATTGCAGAGGGCAGTTAGGAGTCAACCACTTTGCTGTGGGTCTGGAGTCACCTATAGGCCAGACCGGGTAAGGGCGGCAGATTTCCTTCCCTGACAATCCAATAGTTTCATGGTCACCATTACTGATACTCGCTCTTTCTCTCACATTTATTTAATTAACTGAGTTTAAATTCCCCAGCTGCCGTGGTGGGATTGGAACTGACGTCCCGGGATCATTAGTCCCGCCCTCTGGATTACTGGTCCAGTTACATCACCACTCTGCTATTGTTCCCAATCGTGTGATCAGACCTCCAGAAATCCGTGCAGCCAGAGTTGGCAACCCAGTTCAACATGCCCGAGGCAGTCAGTGCATCAAAGGGGGGGTGTGGGGGGGCTCTATTGACAGAAGAAGGATGCTCAGGTCGATGCAATTCTCTCCCTCCCAGTCCCATTGTCTCTCGCTGGCCTGTGTTATCCTCTGCCTTCCTCCGAGGAGTTTCTCCTTCTCGAGTCCCGCCAACACGGTGTGTGATAGGCTAGTGCGGAACACCTGAATTTTAACACCCAGCTGTCTTACTCTCGTTCCGCAAATCTCATTTCGTAATCTGTCAGCCGTGGCTCAGTGGGTAGCTCTCGCTCGCCTCGGAGTCAGAAAGTTGTGGGTTCAAATCCCGCTCCAGGGACTTGAGCCCAAAAATCCAGGCTGACACTCCCAGTGCAGTACTGAGGGAGCGCCGCACTGTCGGAGGGGCAGTACTGAGGGAGCGCCGCACTGTCGGAGGGGCAGTGCTGAGGGAATGCCGCACTGTCGGAGGGGCAGTACTGAGGGAGAGCCGCACTGTTGGAGGGGATGCACTGAGGGAGCTCTACACTGTCAGAGGGGCAGTACTGAGGAAGAGCCGCACTGTCGGAGGGGCAGTGCTGAGGGAGTGCTGCACTGTCGGAGGGGCAGTACTGAGGGAGAGCCACACTGTCGGAGGGGCAGTACCGAGGGAGTGCTGCACTGTCGGAGTGGCAGTACCGAGGGAGTGCTGTACTGCACTGGAGTGTCAACCTGGATTTTTGTGTTCAAGTGCCTGGAGTGGGACTTGAACCCACGACCTTCTGACTCAGAGGCGAGTGAATTACAATTACACATGAAGTACATTTACCTGCATTGTGTGCAAGGCGTTCTCTACTAAACTTAGCATGCCTGGCGAAAGCAATTTCTATTGGGACGAGACTGCAATACAATCATTTGTAACACATGGATTTGTAACATTTTTGGCATGTAATACTCTGGTTTGTAATACCTTACCTGATGGGTCTGTGGGGGAAATTTCTTGATCAGATCAGAAACTGTGTTCAGCAGATTCTTGATAGCTAAAGCTGACTCCCTACAGAAACAATCGAAACACATTCATTAGCACAGCATTAGCAGCAAACTGCAAAGGGAGAACTTGCATTTCTATAGCGCCTTTCACAACCTCAGGATTGCCCAAAGCGCTTTACAGCCAACGAAGTACTTTTGGAGTGTAGTCACTGTTGTAACGTGGGAAACACGGCAGCTCAATTTGCGCACAGCAAACTCCCACAAACAGCACTGTCTCCTTATTTTTTTTAATTTATTAGTTCCTGGGATGTGGCTGTCGCTGGCCAGGCCGGCATTTATTGCCCATCCCCCTAATTGCCCCTTGAGAAGGTGGTGGTGAGCCGCCTTCTTGAACCGCTGCAGTCCGTGTGGTGAAGGTGTTCCCACAGTGCTGTTAGGGAGGGAGTTCCAGGATTGTGACCCAGCGACGATGAAGGAACGGCCGATATATTTCCCAGTCGGGATGGTGTGTGACTGGGAGGGGAACGTGGAGGTGGTGGTGTTCCCATGGGCCTGCTGCCCTTGTCCTTCTAGGTGGTAGAGGTCGCGGGTTTGGGAGGTGCTGTCGAAGAAGCCTTGGCGAGTTGCTGCAGTGCATCTTGTAGATGGTACACACTGCAGCCAGGGGGCGCCGGTGGTGGAGGGAGTGAGTGTTGGAGGTGGTGGAGGGAGTGAGTGTTGAAGGTGGTGGGTAGCGTGTCGATCAAGTGGCTGCTTTGTCCTGGATGGTGTCGAGCTTCTCGAGTGTTGTTGGAGCTGCAACTCATCCAGGCAAGTGGAGAGTATTCCATCACACTCCTGACTTGTGTCTTGTAGATGGTGGAAAGGCTCAGGGGGTGAGACTCTGGCCACAGAAGACCCAGCCTCTGACCCGCTCTTGTTGCCACGGTATTTTGAGCGGCTCTGCCGACCAATGTGATGACCACGTGGCTTCCTCTGTGCACACGGGCTCACGCCGTTCAACGCTTCACCCACACACGTCCGCGTGGAACCCAAACCAGAGGCCATTGTGTAGGGCACTGCAAGTATGGTGTCATTGACTGATGCACTGGGGGGTACTGACCTGATGGTCTCAATAAACTCTTTCCGGCTGTTGATGTTATCTGCAATCTCGCTGAGGACCTTCCTCAGTACCTGTCCTTTCGCTCGCAACTCTGATAAAACTTTGTCTTCTCCACCCTGGTCCAAGGGGCCTAAATAACAACAACAACTTGTATTTATATAGCGCCTTTAACGGAGTGACGTAGCCGCATAAGGAGAAATTAGGGCAGGTGACCAAAAGCTGGGTCAAAGAGGTCGGTTTTAAGGAGCGTCTTGAAGGAGGAGAGAGAGGCGGAGAGGTTCAGGGAGGGAGTTCCAGAGCTTGTCCCCAGGCAACAGAAGGCACGGCCACCGATGGTGGAGCGATTATAATCAGGGATGCCCAGGAGGGCAGAATTAGAGGAGTGCAGACATCTCGGGGGGTTGTGGGGCTGGAGGAGATTACAGAGATAGAGAGGGGTGAGGGCCATGGAGGGACTTGTAAACAAGAATGAGAATTTTGAAATTGAGGCGTTGCTTAACCGGGAGCCAATGTAGGTCAGTGAGCACAGGGGGTGACAGGTGAGTGGGACTTGGTGCGAGTTAGGACACGGGGCAGTGAGCACAGGGGGTGATGGGTGATCGGGACTCGGTGCGAGTTAGGACACGGGGCAGCGAGCACAGGGGGTGATGGGTGAGTGGGACTCGGTGCGAGTTAGGACACAGGGCAGTGAGCAGAGGGGGTGATGGGTGAGTGGGACTCGGTGCAAGTTAGGACACGGGGCAGCGAGCACAGGGGGTGATGGGCGAGTGGGACTCGGTGCGAGTTAGGACACAGGGCAGTGAGCATAGGGGGTGATGGGTGAGTGGGACTCGGTGCAAGTTAGGACACGGGGCAGCGAGCACAGGGGGTGATGGGTGAGCGGGACTCGGTACGAGTTAGGACACGGGGCAGCCTCAGCACATCCCAAAGCATTTTACAGCCAATGAATTAATTTTCGGAGTGTAGTCACTGTTGTAATGTAGGATACTCGGCAGCCAATTTGTGCACAGCAAGCTCCCACAAACAGCAATGTGATAATGACCAGATAATCTGTTTTAGTGATATTGGCTAAGGCACCAGGGATCACTCCCCTGCTCTTCTTCAAAATAATGCCATGGGATCTTTTACATCCACCTGCGGGAGCAGAGGGGATCCCCATTTAATGTCATATCCGACAGTGCGGCGCTCCCTCAGTACTGCCCCTACGAAAGTGCGGCACTCCCTCAGTACTGCCCCTCCGACAGTGCGGCACTCCCTCAGTACTGCCCCTCCGACAGTGCGGCACTCCCTCAGTACTGCCCCTCCGACAGTGTAGCACTCCCTCAGTACTGCCCCTCCGACAGTGGAAAGAGCAGGCTTGATGGGCCCAATGGCCTTTGCTTGTTCTGACATTCCACGGCCACCTGTGCAGTGAGGACAAACACAAACCTACCCCCAGCGTCCCGCCCGGACATGCGAAGCAGGGCCTCGGTGTAACTAACGTCCACATCTACAGACTCCTGTTCCAGAATTTTCAGGATCAGATTCTGGCAGAGGCCTGGTTTCTCCAACTCAGCCTTGAATCAACACAGAAAACAGCTCCAATCAACCACATTCTGTCACGAATCAACAGTAATAAATACTCTTGTTACCTTCCCTGTCCTTTCGTTACATGCAAAATAACTTATTGTGAGGGGAGTCTCAGAGGCCTGGGCTTGAGTTAGAGAGAGGGGCCTGGGTGTGAGATACAGAGAGGGGCCAGGGAGTGAGGTACAAGGAGAGGGGCCTGGGGGTGAATTAGAGAGAGAGGCCTAGGGGTGAGGTACAGAGGGGCCTGGGAGTGAGGTACAGAGAGAATGATGGAGTTACAGGCCCAGGAGAGGAGTGCTCTCTCATCCTTTTTTCAGTTATCTGAGATAAAGTCCCTCCACGTTTCCCCAATGGACCCTGGTTCCTCTGCCACAGACGTACTGTGGAGCGGGGCGAGGTGGGGGATGGGGGAGGGGCAAGGGGTGGACTGATCCACGGGGCGCCCCAGTGCCTTTAGGATGGGCGAGAGGTTCCAATTGTCCCCATTCCTTGTGAAAAAACACTTGGTTTCTTCTTGGCCCTCCCTCTGCCCCCAGAGTGATGCAGCTATTGGGGGCTTGTGGTACGGTGTGGGGGCGGCGGGCGGATGGTGAGGGAGATGGGAGCACTCCGATAGCGCAATGCCAGAGACTTTTTACTCTTACCTTGGTAAAAACAGCCTTCAGTTGTTGAGCAGCGACAGCATTGACTTCCTCCAGCTGGAATAAAGGACCGTGAGATGTCAAGACAGATACAACCATCGCTGACCTTCAAACTCTCTCAGCACTTCCCCCCCCCCCCCTTCCCCCTCCCTCTTAACATAAGAACATAAGAAATAGGAGCAGGAGTAGGCCATTCGGCCCCTCAGGCCTGCTCCACCATTCAATACGATCATGGCTGATCTGATCATGGACTCAGCTCCACTTCCCCGCCTGCTCCCCATAACCCTTCACTCCCTTATCGCTCAAAAATCTGTCTATCTCCACCTTAAATATATTCAATGATCCAGCCTCCACAGCTCTCTGGGGCAGAGAATTCCACAGATTTACAACCCTCTGAGAGAAGAAATTCCTCCTCATCTCTGTTTTAAATGGGCGGCCCCTTATTCTGAAACTATGCCCCTAGTTCTAGATTCCCCCACAAGAGGAAACATCCTCTCTGCATCTACCCTGTCAAGCCCCCTCAGAATCTTACACGTTCCAATAAGATCACCTCTCATTCTTCTAAACTCCAATGCGTGGAGGCCCAACCTATCTTCATAAGACAACCCCTTCATCTCAGGAACCAACCTAGTGAACCTTCTCTGAACTGCCTCCAATGCAAGTATATCCCTCCTTAAATAAGGAGACCAAAACTGAATGCAGTACTCCAGGTGTGGCCTCACCAATACTACTAATGTTCCTTGAAAGCTGAGCTGTTGAGCCAGTGGGTAAGTGGGCTCATGTGGATCGGAGCCCTACGGGCCGAAGGTCCCGGGCCGTGCTGAGTGGGCTGGACTCTGATGGGGGCGGTGGGTGAGGGGAGGGGCTATAATTGGTGATCTGCTTACAGAGTGTTTACAGCACAGAAAGAGGCCATTGGGCCCATCGCTCCGTGCCGGGGTTTATGCTCCACACCAGCCCCCTCCCACCCCTCCTCAAACTCCATCACCATATCCTTCTATTCCCTTCTCCCTCATATGTTTGTCCAGCTTCCCCTTAAATGCCTCGATACTATTCACCTCAACCCCTCCCTGTGGCAGCGAGTTCCACATTCTCATTGCTCTCTGGGTAAAGAAGTTTCTCCTGAATTCCCCATTAGATTTATTGGATAAACTTGCCATGGAGGGAGTGCAACGAAGGTTCACCAGACTGATTCCTGGAATGGGAGGATTGTCCTATGAGGAGAGATTGAGCAGATTGGGCCGATATTCTCTAGAGTTTAGAAGAATGAGAGGTGATCTCTTTGAAACATACAAAATTCTTACAGGGATTGACAGGATAGATGCAGGGAAGACGTTTCCCCCGGGCTGGGGAGTCTAGAACCAGGGGTCACAGTCTCAGGATAAGGGCTCGGCCATTTAGGACTGAGATGAGGAGAAATTTCTTCACTCGGAGGGTGGTGAATCTTTGGAATTCTCTGCCCCAGAGGGCTGTGGCGGCTCAGTCTTTGAGTATATTCAGGACAGGGATCGATAGATTTTGGGATATTAAGGGAAGCAAGGGATATGGGGATAGTGCAGGCAAGTGGAGTTGAGGTCGAAGATCAGCCATGATCTCATTGAATGGCGGAGCAGGCTCGAGGAGCCAAATGGCTGACTCCTGCTCCTAATTCTTATGTTCTTATATTTATGGCCCCTAGTTCTGGTCTCCCCCACAAGAATGTCTACCCGATCGAACCCTTTCATAATCTCAAATACCTCTATCAGGTCACCCCTCAGCCCTCGAGAAATGGATGATGAGGCGGAGTGCGGGAGAATCAGCCAAGACTCCAGTTTGAATTCATTCTCGGGCATGTCGGCGTTACCAGCAGGACCGGCATTTGTTGCCCGTCCCGAGTTGTCCCGAGAAGGAGGTGGTGAGCCGCCTTGAATCATGTGGTGAAGATGCTCCGAGGATGATGTTAATGTGCAGTGGCGTTGATCCAACTGAGTGGCTTACGAGGCCACTTCGGAGAGGGGCAGTGGACTCTCAGAGAGGTCGAGACTCTAAGGACAGCAGCCTTCCTTACCTGGAGGGACCAGTTGTATTTTTAACAACAATCTTTACTTTAAACTGAATTCCAATTCTCAAACAGAATAGACACATAACAATCTGCCTGCAAACGCTGGCTGCCAATCGGTTACCGCGGTGGGATCTTCCCATGCAGTATATGCAGGAAGGAGGGGCGGGCAATACGGGGGATTGACAACCGGCGGACAGCACCAATCTTTGCGTGCATCGTGTTCACGATTTATCCTTCAATTGACGACAGTTCTGATGGAACCCACCTCACCAAAGACCGGGTACATCACGGTGTAGAGAGCCATGGAGACGGTGCGGTTAGCAACCGAAACAGTGTCTGTCTTCTCCATGGTGCCACTGTCAGAAGAAGGAACCAACTTGCATTTATACGGCGCCTATCACGACCTCCGGACGTCCCAAACCCCTTCACAGCCAATGACGTACGTTTGAAGCAACTGCTAAACAGGGCGGATACTGGAAGTCTGAAATATAAACAGAGAATGCTGGCAATACTCAACGGATCAGGCGGCAACTGTGGAGCGAGAAACAGAGCTAATGTTTCAGGTCGATGACCCTTCGTCAGAATAGGCTGACTTGCTGAGTATTTCCAGCATTTTTTTTTTTTTTTTTTAAATTCGTAGCCAATCGTTCCAATTCTTTGTCAAATCACAAACGCCAGAGGTCACCTTGCACATGCCAAGGATCACTCTGCGCCAATGCTCTTAGCCAAAAGGCCTAGAGCCACTGTACCGTTCCTGGAAGTACTGCAATACCAGGTTCGTGCTATGGAGGTGGATGGGTCAGGTCCCCCACACACCTCCGTGGAGGTGGATGGGTCAACCCTCCCCACCCACCTCCTGTTTCCAAAAATGCAAGCATATACCTTCCTGACCAGGAAGAAACCACCCGGAGGTCATGGTGGCTGGTCAGAAACGGTACTACACTTGATCTTAGCCAAAAGGCTGAGTATTTCCAGCATTTGCCGCAACTACTTTTTGGAGTGTAGTCACTGTTGTAATGTGGGAAACGCAGCAGCCAATTTGCGTACAGCAAGCTCCCACACACAGCAATGCGATAATGACCCGATAATGTTTTTTTTTGTTATGTTGATTGAGGGATAAATATTGGCCCAGGCCACTTCTTCGAAATAGTGCCATAGGATCTTTTACGTGGGCAGACGGGGCCTCGGTTTAATGTCTCATCCGAAAGACGGCCCCTCCGACAGTGCAGTGCTCCCTCAGTACTGCCCCTCCAACAGTGCAGCGCTCCCTCAGTACTGCCCCTCCGACAGTGCAGCGCTCCCTCAGTACTGCCCCTCCGACAGTGCAGCTCTCCCTCAGTACTGCCCCTCCGACAGTGCGGCGCTCCCTCAGTACTGCCCCTCCGACAGTGCGGTGCTCCCTCAGTACTGCCCCTCCAACAGTGCAGCGCTCCCTCAGTACTGCCCCTCCGACAGTGCAGCGCTCCCTCAGTACTGCCCCTCCGACAGTGCGGTGCTCCCTCAGTACTTCCCCTCCAACAGTGCGGCGCTCCCTCAGTACTGCCCCTCCGACAGTGCGGTGCTCCCTCAGTACTGCCCCTCCGACAGTGCGGCGCTCCCTCAGTACTGCCCCTCCGACAGTGCAGCGCTCCCTCAGTACTGCCCCTCTGACAGTGTGGCGCTCCCTCAGTACTGCCCCTCCGACAGTGCAGTGCTCCCTCAGTACTGCCCCTCCGACAGTGCGGCGCTCCCTCAGTACTGCCCCTCCAACAGTGCGGCACTTCCTCAGCACTGCCCCTCCGACAGTGCAGCGCTCCCTCAGTACTGCCCCTCCGACAGTGTGGCGCTCCCTCAGTACTGCACTGCAGTGTCAGCCTGGTTACAAATTAAAAGACAGGGCAGTACTGAGGGAGTGCCGCACTGTCAGAAGGGCAGTTCATAAGAACATGAGAAGCAGCAGTAGGCCATACGGTCTCTCGAGCCTGCTCTGCCATTTAAAATGATCATGGCTGATCTGATCATTGACTCAGCTCCACTTCCCCGCCCGCTCCCCATAACCCCTTATCGTTTAAGAAACTGTCTATTTCTGTCTTAAATTTATTTAATGTCCCAGCTTCCACAGCTCTCTGAGGCAGCAAATTCCACAGATTTACAACCCTCTGTGAGAAGAAATTTCTCCTCATCTCAGTTTTAAATGGGTGGCCCCTTATTCTAAGATCATGCCCTCTCGTTCTAGTCTCCCCCATCAGTGGAAACATCCTCTCTGCATCCACCTTGTCAAGCCCCCTCATAATCTTATACATTTCGATAAGATCACCTCTCATTCTTCTGAATTCCAATGAATAGAGGCCCAACCTACTCAACCTATCCTCATCAGTCAACCCCCTCATCCCCTGAATCAACCGAGTGAACCTTCTCTGAACTGCCTCCAAAGCAAATATATCCTTTCGTAAATATGGAAACCAAAACTGCACGCAGTACTCCAGGTGTGGCCTCACCAATACCCTGTATAACTGGAGCAAGACTTCCCTGCTTTTATACTCCATCCCCTTTGCAATAAAGGCCAAGATTCCATTGGCCCTTCCTGATCACTTGCTGTACCTGCATACTAACCTTTTGTGTTTCATGCACCAGTACCCCCAGGTCCCGCTGTACTGCAGCACTTTCTCCATTAAAATAATAACTTGGTCATTGATTTTTTTCTGCCAAAGTGCATGACCTCCCCACACTTTCCAACATTATACTCCATCTGCCACATTTTTGCCCATTCACTTAGCCTGTATATGTCCTGAGGGAGTGCTGCACTGTCTGAGGGACAATACTGAGGGAGCGCCGCACTGTCGGAGAGACAGTACTGAGGGAGCGCCGCACTGTCGGAGGGGCAGTGCTGAGGGAGCGCCGCGCTGTCAGAGGGGCAGTACTGAGGGAGCGCCGCAGTGTCGGAGGGGCAGTACTGAGGGAGCGCTGCACTGTCGGAGGGGCAGTACTAAGGGAGTGCCGCACTGTCGGAGGGGCAGTACTGAGGGAGCGCCGCAGTGTCGGAGGGGCAGTACTGAGGGAGCGCTGCACTGTCAGAGGGGCAGTATTGAGGAAGCGCCGCACTGTTGGAGTGGCAGTGCTGAGGGAGCGCCGCACTGTCAGATGGACAGTATTGAAGGAGCGCCGCACTGTCAGAGGGACAGTGCTGAGAGAGCGTCGCACTGTCGGAGGGACAGTGCTGAGGGAGCGTCGCACTATTGGAGGGGCAGTACTGAGGGAGTGCCGCATTGTTGGAGGGGCAATATTGAGGGAGCACCGCAAGGTCGGAGGGGCAGTACTGAGGGAGCGTTAGAAACTGAATTTCGACCCCTGAGTTTTTTTCACTTTCTTTGAACACTTTGGCAATGGGGGAGGCGGAGGGGGAAAGTCTGATCCAATGGGGCGGGGCAGTGAGAGGCCAGGAATCATGGGATGAAACCTCCAGGGTTAGGTCCAACAGAATTGGCCACCCTGTGGAAACCCCTCAGTGGGATCAATCGCCATTGGGGTTTGTGCAGGTCTTTGTTCCTGTTCACCCCCCACCTCCCCTTGAAGCAGCTGCCCCCACCATCCCTGGGGGAGAAGATCGCCAATCACACACATACCCCACTCCTGAGACTCTTGATTTTGGGCTGGCCTGGGGAGGGGGTATCTCTAATTGTTACTCTTCCTTAGGGACTAAGGTTCTGAAGAAAGACGACACTCACCTTTGGCGGGCAATGCTGAGGTCGAACCCTGGCACTGGCAAATGGAGCAGGAGGTTAATCATTAACGGATCAGCAGGGCGGAGCTGGACTTTGGTGGCTGGTCAGGAACCTGCCTCCCGTACACCAGCGTCGGCTCAAGGCAGGAGATCATGAACGAGTGCAGCAGGGAGTGGCGGTGGGGAGGAGAGAGAGAGAGAGAGCTCAGCAGCAAGAAAGGAAGAATTGAATTTCTATAGCACCTTTTACGACCACTGGACATCCCAAAGCGCTTTACAGCCAATGAAGTACTTTATCAAAGTGTAGTCACTGTTGTAATGTGGGAAACGCGTCAGCCAATTTGCGCACAGCAAGCTCCCACAATCAACAATGTGATAATGACCAGATCATATGTTTTTATTCGGTTCATTGAGGGATAAATATTGGCTCCAGGACACCGGGGGTAACTCCCCTGATCGTCTTCAAAATAGTGCCATGGGATCTTTTACGTCCACCTGAGAGAGCAGACGGGGTCTCGATTTAACGTCTCACCTGAAAGACGTCACCTCCAACAATGCGGGACTCCCTCAGTGCTGCCCCTCCAACAGTGCAGCGTTCCCTCAGTACTGCCCCTCCGACAGTGCAGCGTTCCCTCAGTACTGCTCCTCTGACAGTGCAGCACTCCCTCAGTACTGCCCCTCTGACAGTGCAACACTCCCTCAGTACTGCCCCTCCGACAGTGCAGCGCTCCCTCAGTACTGCCCCTCCGACATGCAACACTCCTTCAGTACTGCCCCTCCGACAGAGCAGCGCTCCCTCAGTACTGCCCCTCCGACAGTGTCAGTCTAGATTCATGT
Source organism: Pristiophorus japonicus (assembly GCF_044704955.1). Classification (NCBI taxonomy): domain Eukaryota; kingdom Metazoa; phylum Chordata; class Chondrichthyes; family Pristiophoridae; genus Pristiophorus; species Pristiophorus japonicus. The sequence continues at coordinate 605,131 of NW_027252966.1, read as the reverse complement.
GCTCAAGTTTCTGGAGTGGGGCTTGAACCCACAACCTTCTGTCTCTGAGGCCAGAGTGCTGCCCACAGATCTGTGGTGAGGGAAGAGGTTGCAGAGAAGAGGGATTTAAGGAGGCTGTGGGGAAAGGTATTAATGGACAAACGCTGTTCCTTCGATACCATTCACCTCTCCGCTGTTGTAATGTAAGGGTTAACTCCGACATTAATATAAGGTTTGGACGAATGGTGTTGGAGACATGTTAAGCATCCATCTGTTAATATAGCTAAATTATATTCAGGCTTCTCTGTAGACGCAAGAGTTCAACAGTGCCATCAACCGGTTCCAAATTTCCTTTTAATTTATTTTCTTACAAAGTTCTCAGTCATAAGAACAGGAGAAGGCCATTCAGCCCCTCCAACCTGTTCCGCCATTCAATTAGATCGTGGCTGACGTGTATTGTACAGCGAGTGAGGGATTTCAGCTACGTGGAGAGACTGGAGAAGCTGGGGTTGTTCTCCTCGGAGCAGAGAAGGTCGAGAGGAGATTTGATCGAGGTGTTCAAAATCAGGAGGGGTCTGGACAGAGTAGATCGAGAGAAACTGTTCCCATTGGTGGAAGGGTCGAGAACCAGAGGACACAGATTTAAGGCGATTGGCAGAAGAACCAAAGGCGACACAAGGGAAAACCTTTTCACGCAGCGAGTGGTTAGGATCTGGAATGCACGGCCTGAGAGGGTGATGGAGGCAGACTCAATCGTGGCTTTCAAAAGGGAGTTGGATAAGTACCTGAAGGATAAAAAAATTGCAGCGGAAAAGGCGGGGGAGTGGGACTGGCTGAAGTGCTCTTGCAGAGAGCCGGCACGGGCTACTTCTGTGCTGTAACCTTTCAATGATTAACTCCATCTACCCACCTTGCTTCCATATCCCTTACTGACCTTACTGAACAAAAACCTATTAATCTCAATTTTGAAATTTTCAGTTGACTTTAGTGACTGAATACAGTAATGATTATAGTTTACCAGCTCTTGGTTTAAACCACTGCCCTAGCTTAAAGGGCGATAAAACAGTAATACTCTCAGTATCAATCACCTTCCTACCATCCTGTGGTCCTGTGACATCAGTCCCATACATTCTCTCTCTCTCCCTCTCTCTCTGCTGCACACCCTTTTATCCCTGCTGCACTGGGCCCTCTTCACTCTTGTAGCAATGTCAGGATGTTCAAGGGGTTCCGGCCCTTGAACCCCAGGCAAGGTGGTCCTACTTTCTCTCGTGTTCCTGTGTTGTGGGCCGGTAGGTTTGGAAAGGGCTGTTTCTCACTGTCATTACCTCGTTGCTGGATACATCCTAAAATCAGGGAATTAATGGGAACAGGGATTGAGATTTTAGCTTTGAGACTTGAGTGTCAGCCGGGGCTCAGTGGGTTACACACTCTCTCTCTCTCGCTTCTGAGTCAGAAGGTTGTGGGGTCAAGTCCCACTCCACAGACTTCAGCACAAAACCCAAAAGAGTGCAAGGGAGTTTTCCCTGGTGTCCTGGGGAAATATTTATCCCTCAATCAACATCACTGAAACAGATGATCTGGTCATTGTGTGTACATGTGTGTATAAACGTGTATAATTATGCTATATATATACTAAGCTTACTAAGGCTACTCTACCTGCTGCGCCTGTGCTTACAGTGTGTGACGCTGCAGCTCCCACTTTTGCTCAACGTGCCCATGCGGTCCAACATGCTGGTGTGGAGCTCCATGGCCCACCCCGAGCAGAGGGGGATGGGGGGGCGGGGGAGGGGGTCAAGCGGCCCCTTCTGTGCTCAAAATCCTCTGTAAATGGCACCAAAACATCGGTGGGTTTAGTGAGTTTGGCGTCCGATGACTGATGCGAGCCCCGAGCTTTTGTCAAGCGTGAGACTGTTGACCCAACACTGTGAGCAATGGTTCTGTGACATGTTTTTGTTTCCATGTCAGCGAGCAAGAAAGCGAAATACTCCGAGGACAAGGCAAGTTCTACCCGGAGCAGGTATTCAGTTATAAAGGAGTGTGGTGAGTAGAGCGGGGTGTATTTTGAATACTTATTGAGTTGAACACCAACAGTACAAGTATGGGAGGTTGTATACACAATAATATTTCCTCTACCCTGTCCCCCTCCAAAAGGCACCTTAAATCCCAATGGCCAGGAACTGCTTCTGCCCGTAACAGTGTACGATGTGGGGTAAGGTATATAGGTAGAGCAGAGGCTTCATAGAATCATAGAAAATATCGGCACAGAAGGAGGCCATTTCAGCCCATCGTGTCCGTGCCTGCCAACCAATAGCCACCCAGCCTAATCCCACTTTCCAGCTCTGGGTCCGTAGCCCTGCAGGTTACGGCACTTCAAGTGCACATCGAAGTACTTTTTAAATGTGGTGAGGGTTTCTGCCTCTACCACCCTTTCAGGCCGTGAGTTCCAGACCCCCACCACGCTCTGGGTGAAATTTTATTTTCCTCATCTCCCCTCTAATCCTTCAACCAATTACTATAAATCTATGGGCCCTGGCTATTGATGTCTCTTCTAAGGGAAATAGCTCCTTCCTGTCCACTCTATCCAGGTCTCTCAAAGATGCACAACCCTCTGAGTAAAGAAATGTCTCCTCATCTCCGACCCCTTATCCTGAGAAATTTTCCAGATTTTATTCCCTAATTGGCCTGGGTGTTCTTCGCCTCTCCCAGGAGATCACACGGCTTCCAGGTAGGCGAGGGGCTATCTGTATTATGATGCAGCAGCGAGCACAGCTGTGAGGGAGTTGCTGGATGGACCAATGGGTCTTTTCCCACCCATCGTTTTTCTTGTGTTTGTATAACTAATCTGGGAATTCTGAGCGCAGATACTGGGACCACAATTTGGAAAAATATCCCATTCCCAGGGCAGACATCCCATGTGCTGATAAGCATACACTCCGTCAGAGAGCGAAGACTGAAGTGAACTTGAACTAAACCACTCAAGCGATGAATAACGCTGCAAATGAATGAGGTTTTATTTAGCCAAGGGTATTGAACTGTATTGACTTATTTTGATTATTGATCATACTCATTTTCAGATATGTATGCCCAGCGAATCAGATGGAATCGTAGATAGAGGGAGTGTGATCATTGGCCATTCACTGAAATGGTCCAATCAATGTTGAACAGCTATATGATGTATGTCTCATGATGTAGTGGGTACCTAGCCTATCTTTCAACAGCATAAAGGCAAAATGTCTGACATTACATCAGTGACTACACTTCAAAAAGTGCCTTACTGGCTGTGAAGTGCTTTGTGACGTGCTGAGATGGTGAGAGGCGCTATATAAATGCAACGTAATAATGACCAGATCATCTGTTTTTTTGTTATGTTGATTGAGGGATGAATATTGTCCAGGACACGGGGGATAACTCCCCTGCTTTTCTTCGAAATAGTGCGGTGGGATTTTTTACATCCACCTGAGAGTGCATGACGGGGCCTCGGTTTAACGTCTCATCTGAAAGACAGTACCTCCGGCAGTGCAATACTCCCTCAGTACTGCCCCTCCTAATGTGAGGAAGGACGTTCTTGCTATTGAGGGAGTGCAGCGAAGGTTCACCAGACTGATTCCCGGGATGGCAGGACTGACATATGAGGAGAGACTGGATCGACTGGGCCTGTATTCACTGGAGTTTAGAAGAATGAGAGGGAATCTCATAGCAACATATAAAATTCTGACGGGACTGGACAGGTTAGATGCAGGAAGAATGTTCCCGATGTTGGGGAAGTCCAGAACCAGGGGTCACAGTCTAAGGATAAGGGGTAAGCTATTTAGGACCGAGGTGAGGAGAAACTTCTTCACTCAGAGAATTGTGAATCTGTGGAATTCTCTACCACACAAAGTTGTTGAGGCCAGTTCATTAGATATATTCACAAGGGAGTTAGATGTGGCCCTTACAGCTAAAGGGATCAAGGGGTATGGAGAGAAAGCAGGAATGGGGTACTGAAGTTGCATGATCAGCCATGATCTTATTGAATGGTGGTGCAGGCTCGAAGGGCCGAATGGCCTACTACTGCACCTAATTTCTATGTTTCTATGTTCCTAAGTCTTCCTTTCTTGTAATAGACTTATGGACCCTTCCGGCGATGGAGAGGCATGCCAAAGAGAACATGGATAAACTGTACATCTCGCTAAGAGACAAGATTGGAGCCGAAGGGATGAAAATGATTGAAGGCGGGGTACGGGGAAGGAAAATGAAAGCATCATTCTCCATCACGGCCAAGGGAGCTCATGATATAGTCAGCAACAAAATGTTCAAAACATTCCGCTCCCAAGCTACGGGAGGCTTCAAATCCTTTCCTTGGAATCTTGCGGCCAATTATTTATTTGAAGGGGTGACCCCCTAGGGGTCAAAGAACACGCGAAGGTCACAGATCAGACGCAGATGTTGGTGGCTCTCCTGTAGACGTGACAATGGATAATGAGTCTAAGAAAGAACCTTCTGGTATATTTGTTGGTAGTCTGGGGTGGTCTTGAGAGAGGTACAAATCTCAGGGCTCACTGAAGATTCTGTAGATGTGGCAGAGGATAACGGAATAGATAACAAAAAAGACATAAAACTGCCCAGACGGGATTTGGGATTTGAGCCAAATCTTTCTGCCGATGATCTGACCCAGATCAAAGATGGGGAGGAGGAGAAGGGTAATGATGGAGGAGAGTCACTGAGTCAAAGTCCACCCCAAGTGACTTCCTCAGCGACCTCCGAGGCTGCCAGCCGATTGGCTAACAGCGTGACGTCTCAGGGGCCACCCAGCAGAGCCAGGACCATTGCGAAGCGGAGAGGTTTAGGGAGGGAATCCCAGAGCTTGGGGCCCAGCTGAAGGCACGGCCAATGGGGGAGCAATGGAAATTGGGGATGAATCACCTTTGCCGTTGAGCTGGGGATGTTCACCCAGTTTTATAATCCAGGAAGCCCAGCCAATGGGGAATCAGTGAACCGGAAGGCCTCGTATTCCACACTCAATATTTTCCAATCTGCCATATTATGTCTGCTTGCTGACTGAGGTAGCTTGTTTAGTGTTTTCAGGGAGGGCTGCGGCTTCAGGGGAAGGGCTGTCGTATATTTGTGGCACAAACAAAATAAAGACTCAAGTTAATTCTATGAACTGTGCTGTTGTGATTCTTCTCCCCGGTGCGCACACGCGCTGACTCACCTGGTCATAGCTCGAGGCTCAGGGTTTACATTTGCATTTCTATAGTACCTTTCAAAACCTCAATGAGTCCCAAAGTGCTTCACAGCCAAGGGAAAGCTTTAGAAGTGTGGACACTGTTGTGATGTAGCGAGCGCGGCAGCCAATTTGCGCACAGCAAGCTCCCATTGCTGTCTTAAACCTACTTTTGTTTGTTCACTTGATGACTATCTTCTGGTTATGATCATTTTAACATTTAGCTTCAGCACAGAAAGCAATTTACAGGCAGAGTATAGTCCCAGATAGAGCATGCACACCCAGGCCTGGGTCCTTTTGTGCTGCTTGAGCAAAGGAAGAAGCTTATATTCTATTTTCTTATCACACTGGAGCAGGCATTGCCTAATATGGTCATATCTGGCTACTGCATAGTCCAAGGACACAAGTCTTCATTTTCTTCAACGTACATCAACAATGTTAGAAGCTCATAAAAACATTGAGCCCTTGCTGTGGCAAGCATAAACCTTCTAGTCTCTAGCCTTCCTTGTCCTGACATAATATTTCCAATCTAAACATTCTATTCTGAAAATATCCAAGGCCGGTTGGTTGCAAACACCATCTGTTGCTAAGTGACATCTGTATCCCTCTCTCTCTAATGAAACTAACCACGTTTTCCACATATTTAATGCACTAAACATGACCAGCATTCAGAATCTGAATTAACCGAGTTCCATCTGCAAACACCCACAGACATGAGATAATGATTAAATACATTTTTTTTTAGTGATGTTGGTTGAGGGATAAGGATTGGCCCCAGGACACCCGGGGTTAACTCCCGAGCACAGCACCATCGACTGTCAACGCCAGTCTTTCTCTCCGGCCTACTGTTGTTCTGTTAGCTCATAATCCGTTCTTGTGTAAGGCTTGTCTGCTGTGTCTCAGTGGGTAGCACTCTCGCCTCTCAGTCAGAATATCGTGGCTTCAAGTCGCACTCCAGAGACTTGACCACAAAAATCTAGGCTGACACTTGCAGTGCAGTACTGAGGGAGTGCCGCACTGTCGGAGGGGCAGTACTGAGGGAGTGCCGCACTGTCGGAGGGGCAGTACTGAGAGAGCGCCGCACTGTCGGAGGGGCAGTACGAAGGGAGCGCCACATTGTCGGAGGGGCAGTACTGAGGGAGTGCCACACTGTTGGAGGGGCAGTACTGAGGGAATGCCGCCCTGTCGGAGGGGCAGTACTGATGGAATGCCATACTGTTGGAGGGGCAGTACTGAGGGAGTGCCACACTGTTGGAGGGGCAGTACTGAGGGAGTGCCACACTGTTGGAGGGGCGGTACTGAGGGAATGCTGCACTGTTGGAGGGTCAGTACTGAGGGAATGCCGCACTGTTGGAGGGGCGGTACTGAGGGAATGCCGCACTGTTGGAGGGGCAGTACTGAGGGAATGCCGTACTGTCGGAGGGGCAGTACTGAGGGAGTGCCACACTGTTGGAGGGGCAGTACTGAGGGAATGCCGCACTGTTGGAGTGCCAGTACTGAGGGAATGCCGCACTGTTGGAGGGGCGGTGCTGAGGGAGCGCTGCACTGCCGGAGGTGTGGTCTTTCAGAAGCGACGTTAAACCGAGTGGACGTATTGTAGTGTCCCTGCACCTTGCTACTGAATCACACGAGGCATGTATTGCAGACACGGTCACTGCGTGACCTTCCTTTATTCCCAGGACCAAGAAGTGATGACCCTGCGTGGGACCTCCCTTTTTCGTACCTGAGTGCCCAGGTGAGGAGTAACTCCCACAAGTTCACCCCCTGTGGTCAAGGTGTGCATTTCCAGGACATATATATAATGTACAGTGTGGTTGCTTGAAAGTTACAGTTACATGAAGGTTACAGTTGTATGAAAGTTGCATACATGACATCACCTCCCCCCTCACGTCTTCTTGTGTCAAAGGTTAAGTCTTTCAGGCGGTCGACGCTCTTTCGTGGAGCGCCACAGTTGGGGCTCTGGTGGCTGAGCCTTGGCATGCATCTCTGTCACCTGAGGTGATTCCGGCCTGTCCGTGCTGGCCGCAGGGACTGTGCATGTTGGTGAATGTCCTTGTTGCTTGCCCACTAGCAGTGGTGTAGGTAACATCTCATGCTCTTCCTCAGGTTCCTCAGTGTCTATGCTGAACGTTTTCTTTACTTGGTCCAAGTGTTTTCGGCATATCTGCCCATTGTTGAGTCTGACCACTATGACCCTATTCCCCTCTTTGCCGATTACAGTGCCCCCAAGCCATTTGGGTCCCAAAGCATGATTAAGAACAAATATCGGGTCATCAATTTCTATACACCTCCCCTTTGCGTTACGATCATGGCACTCAGTTTGGAACTGGCGCTTGCCCTCAACAATGTCTGCCAGGGCTGGATGAATGAGGGACAGCCGCATTTTTAGCGTGCGTTTCATGAGTAGTTCCGCTGGCGGGACTCCCGTGAGCGAATGCGGGCAGGTCCTGTAGGCCAGTAGGAGGCGCGATAGGCGGTGCTGAAGGGGGGGTCCTTGGATAAGGAGCATGTCCTGCTTTATGACTTGGACCGCACGTTCCGCTTGGCCGTCGGAAGCCGGCTTGAACGGCGCTGTCCGGACGTGTTTGAGTCCATTAAGCGACATAAACTCCAGGAATTCAAGGCTAATGAAGCACGGGCCATTGTCGCTGACCAGAATGTCCGGCAAGCCGTGGGTCGCGAAAACCGTGCGCAGACTCTCCACTGGGATGGATGTCGTGCACGAGTTTAATATGATGCACTCGATCCATTTCGAGTATGCATCGACAACGATCAAGAACATTTTTCCCATGAACGGGCCCGCATAGTCTACGTGAAAGCATGACCATGGCCTGGTGGGCCAGGGCCACGGACTGAGGGGGGCCTCCCTGGGGGCATTGCCCAACTGGGCACACGTCGTGCACCTGCGAACCGTGTTCCAGGTTTGAGTTAATTCCCGGCCACCATACATGTGACCGGGCAATGGCCTTCATTAGCACGATGCCAGGGCGCTCGCTGTGGAGTTCCCTGATGAATGCTTCCCTGCCCCTCTGGGGCATGACTACCCAGCTGCCCCATAGCAGGCAGTCGGCTTGGATGGAGAGCTCATCCATCCGTCTGTGAAATGGTCTAACCTCCTCGGGGCACGCCCCGTGTGCGGGTGGCCAATCCCCAGTCAGAACACATTTCTTTATCATGGACACAAGAGAGTCTCTGTTGGTCCAGATTTTGATCTGGCGGGCTGTGATGGGGGAGCCTGTGGTGTCAAAAGCCTCAACGGCCATGACAATCTCAGCGCTTTGCTCCAACGCCCCCTCGGTGGTGGCCAGTGGGAGCCTGCTGAGTGCGTCAGCGCAATTCTTGGTGCCTGGCCGGTGCCACATGGTGTAGTCATACGCAGCCAGCGTGAGGGCCCATCGCTGTATGCGAACTGACGCATTGGCATTGACAGCGTTGCAGCCAGACAACAGGGATGTTAACGGCTTGTGGTCCGTCTCTAGCTCGAACCGCCTACCGAAAAGGTACTGGTGCATCTTTTTCATACCGTAAACACACGCGAGTGCTTCCTTTTCGACCATGCCGTATCCACGCTCTGCCTGGGAGTGCGATCTGGAGGCGTAAGCCACCGGTTGGAGTCGGCCATCATCATTACTCTGCTGCAACACACACCCAACCCCATCAGATGATGCATCACACATTAAAACCAGTTCTTTACAGGGGTCGTACAAGGTCAACAGCTTGTTAGAACAAAGGAGGTTCCACGCTCTAATGAAAGCCCGTTCTTGACCGTCCCCCCAAAACCATTCACAACCTTTATGCAAGAGCACGTGTAACAGCTCCAACCATGTACTTACGTTTGGCAGAAAGTTCCTAAAATAGTGCAATAGTCCCAGAAATGATCGCAACTCCGATGTGTTGCCGGGCCTGGCACAACGGTGGGCCGAATCCCATCTGCGGCAACTCTCCTGCCCAAAAACTCAACCTCTGGGGCCAAAAACACACACTTGGGCTTTTTCAACGCAAGCCTACCCGATCCAGTCGGCGTAGCACCTCCTCCAGGTTGTGGAGGTGTTCCTCGGTGTCTCGAGCCGTTATTAGGATGTCGTCTTGGAATACGATCATTCCAGGAATGGATTTAAGCAAGCTTTCCATGTTCCTCTGAAAGACAGCGGCCGCCGAACGAATGCCAAACGGACACCTGTTGCATATAAATAGCCCCTTGTGCGTAGTGATGATGGTCAGAAGCTTCGATTCTTCAGCCAGTTCCTGGGTCATGTCGGCCGAAGTGAGGTCCAACTTGGTGAACAGCTTGTCACCTGCCAGCATGGCAAAGAGGTCCTCCGCTCTCAGAAGCGGGTATTGGTCCTGTAGTGACACTCGGTTGATGGTGGCCTTGTAGTCGCCACAAATCCTGACCGAGCCATCGGCTTTAAGGACAGGAACGATGGGGCTTGCCCAGTCACTGAATTCAACTGCCGAGATTATGCCCTCTCTGAGCAGCCTGTCCAATTTACTTTCAATTTTCTCACGCACCACATACGATACCGCTCTGGCTTTGTAGTGCGTCCGGAGTGATGCGTATCATTACTTTGGTGCCCTTGAAAGTCCCGACATCTGGTTGAAACAGCGCCCCGAATTTCTGTAGGACCTGTGAGCATGAGCTTCGCTCCACAGATGAAATAGCGTGCACATCTCCCCATTTCCAGTTCATCTCGGCTAGCCAGCTCCTCCCCAAAAGTGCGGGGCCATTTCCCGGGACGATCCAGAGTGGCAGCCGGTTCTGTGATCCATTATGTGTTCCCACCAAGTTTGCACTGCCTAGCACTGGGATGATCTCTTTGGTGTACGTCCGTAGCTGCGTGTCAATGCGTTCCAGTTTGGGCCTGCTAGCTCTGTGTGACCATAGTCTCTCAAATTGTTGGACGCTCATAAGGGATGGGCTAGCTCCTGTGTCTAGCTCCATGCCATTCAATAAAACTTTCATCATCATGGGTGGCATTTTGGTATATGAGCTGTGGACGTCAGCCGCATGGACCCGCTGAACTTCAGCATCCATGGCTTTGCCCCAAGCATCATCCTGCATTGCAGACCCCTCGTCTGGTTCCTCTGTCTCGTAGATTAGCCTCGCTACAGCCTTCCTGCACATTCTGGCCAAGTGTCCACTGATGTTGCAATTCCTACAGATAAATTGCTGGAACTTGCAGCTTTTCGCAGTATGTCTACCCCCACACCTCCAGCATAAGCTGAGGTTGTTGTTAAAAGGGCTGTTACCAGGCATTCCTCTCTGATTGTCCTTTTGGTTGTTTCTAAGCGCCTTGATGGTGGGTGTCAATGGTCCCATGGGACGCATTGTTCCTCGAGATGGCGTGAATTGCCGATCCCCTTTCCATTGTCCCTGTTGCAGGCCCACCCTAGCGTCTGTTGCTGCCTGGCCAGTTTCAAAATGCCCTTGCCTGCCTGCGGGGTCCCAAGCCGCGTTCACAATGTTAACTCCCTGGTCCATCGCCATGTTGGAACCAGAGCTACGCGCGTAAATTTGCTTGGTCTCCTCTTCCCCTGCCATGAAGGTCTGAGCTATCAACGCCGCCCCTTCTAAAGTCAAGTCCTTGGCCTCTATGAGCTTCCTGAAAATCCCGGCATGACTAATGCCCTCAATGAAGAAATCCCTTAACATCTCCCCCCCGCAGACGTCTGTGAACTGACAGAGGCTGGCCAAGCGCCGCAGGTCTGTAATGAAGTCCGAGATATTTTGTCCCTCCCGACGCCGGTGTGTAGAACCGGTGCCGGGCCATGTGTATGGTACTTGCCGGTTTGAAATGCTCACTGATCAGCTGGCTGAGCTCTTCGAAGGATTTGTCCGCCGGCTTCTTGGGTGCGAGCAGGACTTTCATCAGCGCATACGTCTTTGGTCCACAGTTGGTCAGTAGATGCGCCCTCCGCTTGTCAGCCGCTGCCGCTCCCAGCCAGTCCTTCATGACGAAACTCTGCTGGAGTCTCTCAACGAAGTCGTCCCAGTCCTCACACAGTAATGTTCCTCCATGCTACCGGTGGCCACCCTCGTGGTTCGGTGATTCCCGTTTCTCGTCGCCAAATGTAGTGTCCCTGCACCTTGCTACTGAGGTGAGGCCACACCTGGAGTATTGTGTACAGTTTTGGTCTCCTAACCTGAGGAAGGACATTCTTGCTATTGAGGGAGTGCAGCGAAGGTTCACCAGACTGATTCCCGGGATGGCGGGACTGACCTATCAAGAAAGACTGGATCAACTGGGCTTGTATTCACTGGAGTTCAGAAGAATGAGAGGGGACCTCATAGAAACATTTAAAATTCTGACGGGGTTAGACAGGTTAGATGCAGGAAGAATGTTCCCAATGTTGGGGAAATCCAGAACCAGAGGTCACAGTCTAAGGATAAGGGGTAAGCCATTTAGGACCGAGATGCGGAGGAACTTCTTCACCCAGAGAGTGGTGAACCTGTGGAATTCTCTACCACAGAAAGTTGTTGAGGCCAATTCACTAAATATATTCAAAAAGGAGTTAGATGAGGTCCTTACTACTAGGGGGATCAAGGGGTATGGCGAGAAAGCAGGAATGGGGTACTGAAGTTGAATGTTCAGCCATGAACTCATTGAATGGCGGTGCAGGCTAGAAGGGCCGAATGGCCTACTCCTGCACTTATTTTCTATGTTTCTATGTTTCTATCACACGAGGCATATATTGCAGACACGGTCACTGCGTGACCTTCCTTTATTCCCAGGGCTAGAAGTGATGACCCTGCATGGGACCTCCCTTTTTCATACCCGAGTGCCCAGGTGAGGAGTGTCTCCCACAAGTTCACCCCCTGTGGTCAAGGTGTGCATTTCCAGGACATATATACAGTGTACAGTGTGGTTGCATGAAGGTTACAGTTACATGAAGGTTGCAGTTGTATACATGACATGTATCAGATCCAAAGGCACTATTTCGAAGGAGGGAGCTTTACTCTGTATCTAACCCAGTGTTGTACCTGCCCTAGGAGTGTTTGATGGGATAGTATAGAGGAAGCTTTACTCTGTATCTAACCCCTTGCTGTACCTGCCCCAGGAGTGTTTGATGGGACAGTGTACATCGAAACATAGAAAATAGGTGCAGGAGTAGGCCATTCGGCCCTTTGAGCATGCACCACTATTCAATAAGATCATGGCTGATCATTCCCTCAGTACCCCTTTCCTGCTTTCTCTCCATACCCCTTGATCCCTTTAGTTGTAAGGGCCATATCTAACTCCCTCTTGAATATATCCAATCAACTGGCATCAACTACTCTCTGCAGCAGGGAATTCCACAGGTTAACAATTCTCTGAGTGAAGAAGTTTCTCCTCATCTCAGTCCTAAAATGGCCTACCCCTTATCCTAAGACTGTGTCTCCTGGTTCTGGACTTCCCCAACATCGGGAACATTCTTCCTGCATCTAACCTGTCCAGTCCCGTCAGAATCTTATACATTTCTATGAGATCCCCTCTCATCTGTCTAAAATCCAGTGTATAAAGGCCCAGTTGATCCAGTCTCTCCTCATATATCAGTCCAGCCATCCCTGGAATCAGTCTGGTGAACCTTCGTTGCACTCCCTCAATAGCAAGAACGTCCTTCCTCAGATTAGGAGACCAAAACTGAACACAATATTCCAGGTGAGGCCTCACCAAGGCTCTGTACAACTGCAGTAAGATCTCCCTGCTCCTATACCCAAATCCCCTAGCTATGAAGGCCATGATGCCATTTGCCTTCTTCACCGCCTGCTGTACCTGCATGCCAACTTTCAATGACTGATGAACCATGACACTCAGGTCTCATTGCACCTTCCCTTTTCCTAATCTGCCGCCATTCGGATAATATTCTGCCTTCGTGTTTTTGCCACCAAAGTGGATACCCTCACATTTATCCACATTATACTGCATCTGCCATGCATTTGCCTACTCACCTAACCTGTCCAAGTCACCCTGCAGCCTCTTAGCGTCCTCCTCACAGCTCACACCGCCACCCAGTTTAGTGTCATCTGCAAACTTGGAGATATTACACTCAGTTCCTTCATGCAAATCATTCATGTATATTGTAAAGAGCTGGGTTCCCAGCACTGAGCCCTGCGGCACTCCACTAGTCACTGCCTCCCATAAGAATTAGGAACAGGAGTAGGCCATCTAGCCCCTCGAGCCTGCTCCGCCATTCAACAAGATCATGGCTGATCTGGCCGTGGACTCAGCTCCACTTACCCGCCCGCTCCCCATAACCCTTAATTCCCTTATTGGTTAAAAATCTCTATCTATCTGTGACTTGAATACATTCAATGAGCTAGCCTCAACTGCTTCCTTGGACAGAGAATTCCACAGATTCACAACCCTCTGGGAGAAGAAATTCCTTCTCAACTCGGTTTTAAATTGGCTCCCCCATATTTTGAGGCTGTGCCCCCTAGTTCTAGTCTCCCCGACCAGTGGAAACAACCTCTCTGCCTCTATCTTGTCTATCCCTTTCATTATTTTAAATGTTTCTATAAAATCACCCCTCATCCTTCTGAACTCCAACGAGTAAAGACCCAATCTACTCAATCTATCATCATAAGGTAACCCCCTCATCTCCGGAATCAGCCTTGTGAATCGTCTCTGTACCCCCTCCAAAGCTAGTATATCCTTTCTTAAGAAAGGTGACAAAAACTGCACGCAGTACTCCAGGTGCGGCCTCACCAATACCCTGTACAGTTGCAGCAGGACCTCCCTGCTTTTGTACTCCATCCCTCTCGCAATGAAGGCCAACATTCCATTCGCCTTCCTGATTACCTGCTGCACCTGCAAACTAACTTTTTGGGATTCATGCACAAGGACCCCCAGGTCCCTCTGCACCGCAGCATGTTGTAATTTCTCCCCATTCAAATAATATTCCCTTTTACTGTTTTTTTTCCCCAAGGTGGATGACCTCACATTTTCCGACATTGTATTCCATCTGCCAAACCTTAGCCCATTCGCTAAACCTATCTAAATCTCTTTGCAGCCTCTCTGTGTCCTCCACACAACCCGCTTTCCCACTAATCTTTGTGTCATCTGCAAATTTTGATGCACTACACTCTGTCCCCTCTTCCAGGTCATCTATGTATATTGTAAACAGTTGTGGTCCCAGCACCAATCCCTGTGGCACACCACTAACCACCAATTTCCAAATCGAAAAGGATCCGTTTATCCCGACTCTCTGTTTCCTGTCTGCCAACCAATTCTCTATCCATGCCAGTACATTACCCCCAATACCATGTGCTTTAATTTGGTACACCAATCTCTCGTGCGGGACATTGTCAAAAGCCTTTTGAAAGTCCAAATACACCACATCCACTGGTTCTCCCTTGTCCACTCTACTAGTTACATCCTCAAAAAATTCGAGAAGATTTGTCAAGCATGATTTCCCCTTCATAAATTCATGCTGACTTGGACCGATCCTGTCACTGCTTTCCAAATGCACTGCTATTTCAATCCTTAATAATTGATTCCAACATTTTCCCCACTATTTGTCAGGCTAACCGGTCTATAATTACCCATTTTCTCTCTCCCTCCTTTTTTACAAAGTGGTGTTACATTAGCTACCCTCCAGTCCATAGGAACTGATCCACAGTCGATAGACTGTTGGAAAATGATCACCAATGCATCCACTATTTCTAGGGCCACTTGCTTAAGTACTCTGGGATGCAGACAATCAGGCCCCGGGGATTTATCGGCCTTCAATCCCATCAATTTCCCCAACACAATTTCCCGCCTAATAAGGATATCCTTCAGTTCCTCCTTCTCACTAGACCCTCGGTCCCCTAGTACATCCGGAAGGTTATTTGTGTCTTCCTTCGTGAAGACAGAACCAAAGTATTTGTTCAATTGGTCTGCCATTTCTTTGTTCCCCTTTATAAATTCACCTGAGTCCGACTGCAAGGGACCTACATTTGTCTTCACTAATCTTTTTCTCTTCACATATCTATAGAAGCTTTTGCAGTCAGTTTTTATGTTCCCGGCAAGCTTCCTCTTGTACTCTATTTTCCCCCTCCTAATTAAACCCTTTGTCCTCCTCTGCTGAATTCTAAATTTCTCCCAGTCCTCAGGTTTGCTGCTTTTTCTGGCCAATTTATATGCCTCTTCCTTGGATCTAACACTATCCTTAATTTCCTTTGTTAGCCACGGTTGAGCCACCTTCCCTGTTTTATTTTTACTCCAGACAGGGATGTACAATTGTTGAAGTTCATCCATGTGATCTATAAATGTTTGCCATTGACTCTCCACCGTCAACCTTTCAAGTATCATTTGCCAGTCTATTCTAGCCAATTCATGCCTCATACCGTCAAAGTTAGCTTTCCTTAAGTTCAGAACTCTAGTTTCTGAATTAACTGTGTCACTCTCCATCTTAATAAAGAATTCTACCATATTATGGTCACACTTCCCCAAGGGGCGTCGCACAAGATTGCTAATTAGTCCCTTCTCATTACACATCATCCAATCTAGGATGGCCAGCTCTCTAGTTGGTTCGACATATTGGTCAAGAAAACCATCCCAAATACACTCCAGGAAATCCGCCTCCACCGCATTGCTACCAGTTTGGTTAGCCCAATCTATATGTAAATTAAAGTCGTCCATGATAACTGCTGTACCTTTATTGCACACATCCCTTATTTCTTGTTTGATGCTGTCCCCAACCTCACTACTACTGTTTGGTGGCCTGTACACAACTCCCACCAGCGTTTTCTACCCTTTGGTATTCCGTAGCTCCACCCATACCGATTCCACATCATCCAAGCCAATGTCCTTCCTTACGATTGCATTAATTTCCTCTTTAACCAGCAACGCCACCCCGCCTCCTTTTCCTTTCTGTCTATCCTTCCTAAATGTTGAATACTCCTGGATGTTGAGTTCCCAGCCTTGGTCACCCTGGAGCCATGTCTCCGTGATGCCACTTACATCATATCCATGAACTGCTATCTGCGCAGTTAATTGGTCCACCTTATTCCGAATACTCCTCGCATTGAAGCACAGAGCCTTCAGGCTTGTCTTTTTAACACACTTTGCCCCTTTAGAATTTTGCTGTAGAGGGAGCGTTACTCTGTATCTAAACCATGCTGCAACTGCCCTGGGAGTGTTTGATGAGGCAGTGTAGAGGGAGCTTGACTGTGTAGCTAACCCATGCTGTACCTGCCCTGGGAGTGTTTGATGGGACAGTGTAGAGGGAGCTTTACTCTGTATCTAATCCCGTGCTGTACCTGCCCAGGGAGTGTTTGATGGGACAGTGTTGAGAACTCCCTTGCTCTTCTTCGAAATAGTGCCTTTGAATCATTTTCATCCATTCGTTTTAACATCTCATCCGAAAGACGGCACCTCCGACAGCACAGTACTCCCTCAGCACTGCACTGGAGTGTCAGCCTAGATTTTTGTGCTCAAGTCTCTGGAATGGGACTTCTCAGAAACCTGCGACTTTCTGACTGAGCCACCGCAGACAAGCCTCATATAAGATTATGAGCTAACAGAACTGTAGGCAGGGGAGAAAGACTGGCTTTGACAGTCAATGGTGCTGCGCTCAGGAGTTATCCCCGGGTGTCCTGGGGCCAATCTTTATCCCCTCAACCATACATCACTAAAAAACAGCTTATTTGGTCATTATCTCATTGTCTGTGTTGGCAGATGGAACTTGGTTCATTCAGCTTCTGAATGGTGATCATGTTTAGAGCATTCAATACAGGAAAAATGTGGTTGGTGCCATTAGAGAGAGGGAGAGATAGCGATGTCACTTAGCGACAGGTGGTGTTTGCAATTAACTGGCCTTAGGTATTTTCAGAATAGAGGGTGAGAAATTTGGCCGTGGTTCTGTTGTGGCGTTAATCCAGGCGGAGCGGTATTTTTAGCGCCTTGAAAAACATTACGCAAGAAATTCATCAGAATTGCTCGAAGAGCTGACAGGGGCAATAAATCAGGCGTTGCACACCCGAGCTGAGGGAGGGGTGGGGGGGAAGCGATAACGAAAGTTTGCTCAGTACATTTTGCAGACCCATCACGCATGCTCGGAACTCCGATTGTGATCCCGGGAAAAGCCGAGTCTTAAAAGGCGCGGCATAGTAACGCACCCTTTAAAGTTTTCAAAATCACTACTTTCCAGTCTGCACCGTTATGTCTGTCTTCCTGCTGCAAACTCGGAGGCTCACCCACTATGCTGTGTGTAAACATTGCACTGAGTGTGACCTCCGAGGGAAGCGTTTCCTCGTTCCTTTAAGTAGTCACCAGTCAATGACTCTGCAAGCCTGGACTGACTGTTTTTCCAGACGTTTTTTTTGGCGGGCGCTCAATGAGGCGGCTGCATCAAATTTACCGACCGGGCGCAAGCGTGGGCGTTGCACCAGGAATACATCAGGATCGGAGCGATCGTCAGAAGCCGAGTGCTAATGGTTTGCGCCCCCGGTGAACCGCTAATGAATTTTCCGCCAGGGCCGCTAAATGCTGCACTCCCGATCAGTAACCTCTTACACTCCCATTAACGTGCCCTCTGGCTGCTAACGGAGGTGTTAGACCAGCGAAAATCCAGGTCAGACTGTTTAGATTAGAAATATTATGTCAGGGTAAGAAACTCTAGTGACTAGAATGTTAATGCCTACCGCAGCAAGTGCACCATGTTTTTTTGCGCTTGTAACGTTGTTGATGTACGTTGAAGAAAATGTAGACTTGTGTCTCGGGACTATGCAGTAGTCAGATACTACATATTAGGCAATGCCTGCTCCTGTGTGATAAACAGTGTATAAATGTAAGCTTTTTCCTCTGTTCAAGCAGCACAAAAGGACTCATGCCTAGGTTTGCGTGCTCTATCACTGTCAGCAGGTGTACGCACCGGGGAGAAGAAACACAATAGCACAGTTAGTAGAATTAGATCGAGTCGTTATTTATTTTTGTGCCACAAATATACGACAGCCCCTCCCCTGAAGCCACAGCCCTCCCTGAAAACACTAAACAAGCTACCTCAGTCAGCAAGCAGACATAATATGGCAGATTGGAAAATATTGAGTGTGGCACATGATTGGCCCAACAATGGCCTTCCGGTTCACTAATTCCCCATTGGCTGGGTTTCCTGGATTATAAAGCTGGGTGAACATCCCCAGCTCAACGGCAAAGGTGATTCATCCCCAATTTCCATCGCTCCCCCATTGGCCGTGCCTTCAGCTGCCTGGGCCCCAAGCTCTGGGATTGCCTCCCTAAACCTCTCCGCCTCTCTTTCCTCCTTTAAGACACCCATTAAAACCTACATCTTTGACCCAACTTTTAGTCACCTACCCTAATATCTCTATGTGGCTTGGTGTCAAATTTCTTTGTCTTACACTACTCCTGTGAAGTGCCTTGGGACATTTTACTACATTAAATGTCAGGAGCATTATCCAAAGTCAGGATGGAGTGTGTGACTGGGAGGGGAACGTGGAGGTGGTGGTGTTCCCATGCACCTGCTGCCCTTGTCCTTCTAGGTGGTAGAGGTCGCGGACTTCGAGGTGCTGCCGAAGAAGCCTTGGCGAGTTGCTGCAGTGCATTTTGTAGACGGTGCACACTGCAGCCACGGTGCGCCGGTGGTGGAGGGAGTGAATGTTGAAGGTGGTGGATGGGCTGCTGATCAAGCGGGCTGCTTTGTCCTGCATTGCATCGAGCTTCTTGAGTATTGTTGGAGCTGCGCTCATCCAGACAAGTGGAGAGTATTCCATCACACTCCTGACTTGTGCCTTGTAGATGGTGGAAAGGCTTTGGGGAGTCAGGAGGTGAGACACTCGCCGCAGAATACCCAGCTTCTGACCTGCTCTTGTTGCTACAGTATTTATGTGGCTGGTCCAGTTAAGTTTCTGGCCAATAGTGACTCCCAGGGTGTTGATGGTGGAGGATACATAGAAACATAGAAAATAGGTGCAGGAGCAGGCCATTCAGCCCTTCTAGCCTGCACCGCCATTCAATGAGTTCATGGCTGAACATGAAACTTCAGTACCCCATTCCTGCTTTCTCACCATACCCCTTGATCCCCTGAGTAGTAAGGACTTCATCTAACTCCCTTTTGAATATATTTAGTGAATTGGCCTCAACTACTTTCTGTGGTAGAGAATTCCACAGGTTCACCACTCTCTGGGTGAAGAGGTTTCTCCTCATCTCGGTCCTAAATGGCTTACCCCTTATCCTTAGACTGTGACCCCTGGTTCTGGACTTCCCCAACATTGGGAACATTCTTCCTGCATCCAACCTGTCCAAACCCGTCAGAATTTTAAACCCAAGGCAAAGAACAAAAAGGGCCATTGTACAGCAAAATTCTAAAAGGACAGAGGGTGTTAAAAAAACAAGCCTAAAGGCTTTGTGTCTTAATGCAAGGAGTATCCGCAATAAGGTGGATGAATTAACTGTGCAAATAGATGTTAACAAATATGATGTGATTGGGATTACGGAGACGTGGCTCCAGGATGAGCAGGGCTGGGAACTCAACATCCAGGGGTATTCAACATTCAGGAAGGATAGAATAAAAGGAAAAGGAGGTGGGGTAGCATTGCTGGTTAAGGAGGAGATTAAGGCAATAGTTAGGAAGGACATTAGCTTGGATGATGTGGAATCTATATGGGTAGAGCTGCAGAACACCAAAGGGCAAAAAACGTTAGTGGGAGTTGTGTACAGACCTCCAAACAGTAGTAGTGATGTTGGGGAGGGCATCAAACAGGAAATTAGGGGTGCGTGCAATAAAGGTGCAGCAGTTATAATGGGTGACTTTAATATGCACATAGATTGGGCTAACCAAACTGGAAGCAATACGGTGGAGGAGGATTTTCTGGAGTGCATAAGGGATGGTTTTTTAGACCAATATGTCGAGGAACCAACTAGGGGGGAGGCCATCTTAGACTGGGTGTTATGTAATGAGAAAGGATTAATTAGCAATCTCGTTGTGCGAGGCCCCTTGGGGAAGAGTGACCATAATATGGTGGAATTCTGCATTAGGATGGAGAATGAAACAGTTAATTCAGAGACCATGGTCCAGAACTTAAAGAAGGCTAACTTTGAAGGTATGAGGCGTGAATTGGCTGAGATGGATTGGCGAATGATACTTAAGGGGTTGACTGTGGATGGGCAATGGCAGACATTTAGAGACCGCATGGATGAACTACAACAATTGTACATTCCTGTCTGGCATAGAAATAAAAAAGGGAAGGTGGCTCAACCGTGGCTATCAAGGGAAATCAGGGATAGTATTAAAGCCAAGGAAGTGGCATACAAATTGGCCAGAAATAGCAGCGAACCTGGGGACTGGGAGAAATTTAGAACTCAGCAGAGGACAAAGGGTTTGATTAGGGCAGGGAAAATGGAGTATGAGAAGAAGCTTGCAGGGAACATTAAGACGGATTGCAAAAGTTTCTATAGATATGTAAAGAGAAAAAGGTTAGTAAAGACAAATGTAGGTCCCCTGCAGTCAGAATCAGGGGAAGTCATAACGGGGAACAAAGAAATGGCGGACCAATTGAACAAGTACTTTGGTTCGGTATTCACGAAGGAGGACACGAACAACCTTCCGGTTATAAAAGGGGTCGGGGGGTCTAGTAAGGAGGAGGAACTGAGGGAAATCCTTATTAGCCGGGAAATTGTGTTGGGGAAATTGATGGGATTGAAGGCCGATAAATCCCCAGGGCCTGATGGACTGCATCCCAGAGTACTTAAGGAGGTGGCCTTGGAAATAGTGGATGCGTTGACAGTCATTTTCCAACATTCCATTGACTCTGGATCAGTTCCTATGGAGTGGAGGGTAGCCAATGTAACCCCACTTTTTAAAAAAGGAGGGAGAGAGAAAACAGGGAATTATAGACCGGTCAGCCTGACATCGGTAGTGGGTAAAATGATGGAATCAATTATTAAGGATGTCATAGCAGTGCATTTGGAAAGAGGTGACATGATAGGTCCAAGTCAGCATGGATTTGTGAAAGGGAAATCATGCTTGACAAATCTTCTGGAATTTTTTGAGGATGTTTCCAGTAGAGTGGATAAGGGAGAACCAGTTGATGTGGTATATTTGGACTTTCAGAAGGCGTTCGACAAGGTCCCACACAAGAGATTAATGTGCAAAGTTAGAGCACATGGGATTGGGGGTAGTGTGCTGACATGGATTGAGAACTGGTTGTCAGACAGGAAGCAAAGAGTAGGAGTAAATGGGTACTTTTCAGAATGGCAGGCAGTGACTAGTGGGGTACCGCAAGGTTCTGTGCTGGGGCCCCAGCTGTTTACACTGTACATTAATGATTTAGATGAGGGGATTAAATGTAGTATCTCCAAATTTGCGGATGACACTAAGTTGGGTGGCAGTGTGAGCTGCGAGGATGCTGTGAGGCTGCAGAGCGACTTGGATAGGTTAGGTGAGTGGGCAAATGCATGGCAGATGAAGTATAATGTGGATAAATGTGAGGTTATCCACTTTGGTGGTAAAAACAGAGAGACAGACTATTATCTGAATGGTGACAGATTAGGAAAAGGGGAGGTGCAAAGAGACCTGGGTGTCATGGTACATCAGTCATTGAAGGTTGGCATGCAGGTGCAGCAGGCGGTTAAGAAAGCAAATGGCATGTTGGCCTTCATAGCAAGGGGATTTGAGTACAGGGGCAGGGAGGTGTTGCTACAGTTGTACAGGGCATTGGTGAGGCCACACCTGGAGTATTGTGTACAGTTTTGGTCTCCTAACCTGAGGAAGGACATTCTTGCTATTGAGGGAGTGCAGCGAAGGTTCACCAGACTGATTCCCGGGATGGCGGGACTGACCTATCAAGAAAGACTGGATCAACTGGGCTTGTATTCACTGGAGTTCAGAAGAATGAGAGGGGACCTCATAGAAACATATAAAATTCTGACGGGGTTAGACAGGTTAGATGCAGGAAGAATGTTCCCAATGTTGGGGAAGTCCAGAACCAGGGGTCACAGTCTAAGGATAAGGGGTAAGCCATTTAGGACCGAGATGCGGAGGAACTTCTTCACCCAGAGAGTGGTGAACCTGTGGAATTCTCTACCACAGAAAGTTGTTGAGGCCAATTCACTAAATATATTCAAAAAGGAGTTAGATGAGGTCCTTACTGCTAGGGGGATCAAGGGGTATGGCGAGAAAGCAGGAATGGGGTACTGAAGTTGAATGTTCAGCCATGAACTCATTGAATGGCGGTGCAGGCTAGAAGGGCCGAATGGCCTACTCCTGCACCTATTTTCTATGTTTCTATGTTTCTATGAGGTCCCCTCTCACTCTTCTGAACTCCAGTGAATACAAGCCCAGTTGATCCAGTCTTTCTTGATAGGTCAGTCCCACCATCCCGGGAATCAGTCTGGTGAATCTTCGCTGCACTCCCTCAATAGCAAGAACGTCCTTCCTCAAGTTAGGAGACCAAAACTGTACACAATACTCCAGGTGTGGCCTCACCAAGGCCCTGTACAACTGTAGCAACACCTCCCTGCCCCTGTACTCAAATCCCCTCGCTATGAAGGCCAACATGCCATTTGCTTTCTTAACCGCCTGCTGTACCTGCATGCCAACCTTCAATGACTGATGTACCATGACACCCAGGTCTCGCTGCACCTTCCCCCTTCCTAATCTGTCACCATTCAGATAATAGTCTGTCTCTCTGTTTTTACCACCAAAGTGGATAACCTCACATTTATCCACATTATACTTCATCTGCCACGCATTTGCCCCTCACCTAACCTATCCAAGTCACTCTGCAGCCTCATAGCGATGGTAATGACGTTGAATGTCAAAGGGTGGTGGTTAGACTCTCGCTTGTTGGAGATAGTCATTGCCTGGCACAGGTGTGACGTGAATGTTGTTTCTACCTATCGACCCAAGCCTGAATGATGTCCGGATCTTACCACAAGCGTGCATGGACTGCTCCATTATCTGAGGAGTTGGGTTACCGCATGTGGGCACGGATTGCTCCATTATCTGGGGAGTTGGGCTACCGCATGCGGGCATGGACTGCTCCATTATCTGGGGAGTTGGGTCATCGCACGCGGGCACGGACTGCTCCATTATCTGAGGAGTTGGGTCACCTGACCAGCGGACTTCCAGAGGGAGCCACGGCTCATTCAATCGTGAGGTCAAGGGTTGGACCAGATGTCTCGAATTCTAGCCGTGACCAATGTCTTTCTTTATGATCCAGTTCTTTTTGTGGAGCTAATGTCTCGGCATCGAGTACTTTTAGTGAGCGTCTTGTCCCCCCCCCCACCACCCCACACAGCAACTACTCTGTGCAGAATAACTCTTTTCCTGATCTCTTGGAGCCGGTTCAATTTATCTTCTTCAATGTCCCATCAATCTCATGCTCCTGTGCCATTATGGTCACCTGCCACTGCCTCAAGGCTCGCAGCCAACCGAATGCCCACTTCAACGTGGTTCGATTCTTTCAACCAAAAGAATCTATATTAATGACTTGGATGAAGGGACCAAGTATAACATAGCCAAGTTTGCTGATGATACAAAGATGGGTGGGAAAGCAAGTTGTGAGGACACAGAGTTTGCAAAGGGATATAGACAGACTCAGTGAGTGGGCAAAGATTTGTCCACTCACAGATGGAGTATAATGTGGGAAAATGTGAGGTTTTGAAGAATAAAAAAGCAAATTATTTTGTACAAAAT
Organism: Pristiophorus japonicus; assembly: GCF_044704955.1. NCBI lineage: Eukaryota > Metazoa > Chordata > Chondrichthyes > Pristiophoridae > Pristiophorus > Pristiophorus japonicus. The sequence continues at coordinate 581,331 of NW_027252966.1, read as the reverse complement.
GCTACAGTACAGAGGGACCTGGGGGTCCTTGTGCAAGAAACACAAAATGTTAGCATGCAGGTACAGCAAGTGATCAGGAAGGCAAATGGAATGTTGGCCTTTAGTGCAAGGGGGGTGGAGTATAAAAGTAGGGAAGTTCTGCTCCAACTGTACCGGGCGTTGGTGAGACCACACCCAGAGTATTGCATGCAGTTTTGGTCTCGTATTTAAGGAGGGATATATTTGCATTGGAGGTAGTTCAGAAAAGGTTCACATGTTGATTCCTGAGATGAGGAGGTATCTTATGAAGAAAGGTTGGGCCTATACTCATTGGAGTTTAGAAGAATGAGAGGTGATCTTATTAAAACGTATAAGATTCTGAGGGGGCTTCACAGGATAGATGCAGAGAGGATGTTTCCCCTCGTGGGGGAATCAAGAACTAGGGGGCATAGTTTCAGAATAAGGGGTCGCCCATTTAAAATGGAGATGAGGAGGAATTTCTTCTCTCAGAGGGTGGTGAATCTGTGGAATTCTCTGCCCCAGAGAGCTGTGGAGGCTGGGTCATTGAATATATTTAAGGTGGAGATAGATAGATTTTTGAACTATAGGGGAGTCAAGGGTTATGGGGAGTAGGCAGGGAAGTGGAGCTGAGTCCATGATTAGATCAGCCATGATCGTATTGAATGGCAGAGCAGGCTCGATGGGGCCAAATGGCCTACACCTACTTCTATTTCTTATGTTATGTTCCACCTCAAGGCTCAAAGTTGGCCCACCGTGTCCAGGGTTGGTATTGAAGACATGCCCACCCCCTGGATTCTAACTCTAACCCTGTGCCTCCAAAAACACACCCAGCTTTCTCTGCTCCCTGAAGTATACGGCCAGCAGGGGAAGGACAGCCTCTGTAATAAATCCTTCCAGGGTGGTCCTGATGCTGTTAAACTCATTTTCATTATAGTCGTACTTGTGGATATCTGCGCGACCCTGACTGTAAAAGACAGCGTCAGTTCGCGAAATCCCTCCCAGGACCCCCATGTTGTACTGGACACAGGAGAGGTGGACCTTTTTCAGTCCGCCGCTCTTCATGCGCGAGGCGAAGGTGTTGCCTCCTGGTTTGGTGGGGAGCTGCAGGAAGACGGCCACTTTCACCTTCTGAACCGTGCACGCCAGGCAGTTCCGGGCTCTCAGAGCACTGCATTCTGGGTGTTCCCCGATGTGGACCTGCTCCAGACTCGCTTCCAGCTCGTTCATCACTTCTTCCCGGCTTCGTGAGTCTCCGTCTCTCAGTATCTGGTCCACCTGCTCCTGAACCCATTGTTTCATGGCAGCTCTTTTGGCTTTTATCTCTTCCTCCACAGTCCACACATCCTTCCTCCTCGGTCGCTTCGCAATGGTCCTGGCTCTGCTGGGTGGCCCCTGAGACATCACGCTGTTAGCCAATCGGCTGGCAGCCTCGGAGGTCGCCGAGGAAGTCACTTGGGGTGGACTTTGACTCAGTGACTCTCCTCTATCATTACCCTCCTCCTCCTCCCCATCTTTGATCTGGGTCAGATCATCGGCAGAAAGATTTGGCCCAAATCCCGAATCCCGTCTGGGCAGTTTTATGTCTTTTTTGTTATCTATTCCTTTATCCTCTGCCACATCTACAGAATCTTCAGTGAGCCCTGAGATTTGTACCTTTCTTAAGTCCACCCCAGTGCGGTCCATCAGACTATCAACAAGTATACTAGAAGGTTCTTTCTTAGACTCATTATCCATTGTCACGTCTACAGGAGAGCCACCAGCATACGCCACTGATCTTTGACCTTCACTTGTTCTTTGACCTCTAGGGGCCATCCCTTGCAATAAATCATTTGCCGCAGTATTCACAGGAGAGGAGTTGAAGTATCCCTTAGCTTGGGAGCAGAATGTTTTGAAGTCTCCTCTATCATTACCCTCCTCCTCCTCCCCATCTTTGATCTGGGTCAGATCATCGGCAGAAAGATTTGCCTCAAATCCCGAATCCTCTCCGGGCAGTTTTATGTCATTATCGTTATCTATTCCTTTATTCTCTGACACATCTAAAGAATCTTCATTGGGCAATGATATTTGTACAAATGTAGCAGAAGATTCTTTCTCAGACTCATTATCCATTGTCACATCTACAGGAGCGCCACCAACATCTGCGTCTGATCTGTGACCTTCGCCTGCTCTTTGATCTCTCACCCCTTCAAATAAATAATTGGCCGCAAGATTCCAAGGAAAGGATTTGAAGCTTCCCGTAGCTTGGGAGCGGAATGTTTTGAACATTTTGTTGCTGACTATATCATGAGCTCCCTTGGCCGTGATGGAAAATGATGCTTTCATTTTCCTTCCCCATACCCCGGCTTCAATCGTTTTCATCTCTTCGGCTCCAATCTTGTCTCTTAGTGAGATGTACAGTTTATCCATGTTCTCTTTGGCATGCCTCTCCATCGCCGGAAGGGTCCATAAGCCTATTACAAGAAAGGAAGACTTGCATTTATATAGCGCCTCTCACCATCTCAGCACGTCACAAAGCGCTTCACAACCAGCAAGGCACTTTTTGAAGTGTAGTCACTGATGTAATGTCGGACATTTTGCCTTTCTGCTCTTGAAAGGTAGGCTAGCTACCCACTACCTGATGAGACATCTATATAGCTGTTCGACATTGACTTAACCGTTTCAGTGATCATCAACTTAAAATCTTTTTCTACTTTGCCATTGGCCATCCCTTCCCTGATTACACAAATTCATGGTCTCAACATAAAGAAAGACTTGCATTTACATAGCGCCTTTCATGACCACCGGACGTCTCAAAGCACTTTACAGCCAATGAAGTACTTTTGAAGTTTAATCGCTGTTGAAATGTGGGAAACGTGGCAACCAATTTGCGCACAGCAAACTCACACAAACAGCGATGTGATAATGACCAGATCATCTGTTTTTGTTATATTGATTGAGGGATAAATATTGGTCCCAGGACACCAGGGATAATTCCCCTGCTCTTCTTCGAAATAGTGCCGTGAGATCTTTTACATTTCCAGATCAGTTGTACAAACACATGGAAAATGATGGCCAGGAAACGACCCAATGGTCCATCGAGCACGTCCCTCACAGCTGTGCTCACTGATCCATGTGATCTCCTGGGAGAGGCGAAGAACAGATTTGAAAAAAGCCTGAACCAATTAGGGAATAAAATCTGTAAAATTCCTCCAGGTAATGGGTTGGTCTTTTAGGACGGAGATGAGGAGACATTTCTTCACTCAGATGGAGGCTTGTAAGAAAGGTATGGCAATAATCATGGGCGATTTTAATTTTCATATTGATTGGACAAATCAAGTTGGCCAAGGTAGCCTTGAGGAAGAGTTTATTGAAGGCTGCTGACAAAGGGCCCTGCAGCTCTTTGTCGGCCGATGCAGTCACGATGGGCCGAAATAGTCTCCTTCTACGCTGTAAATTTCTATGTTTCTATGTATTCGGGATAGTTTCCTTGAACAGTACGTTGCGGAACCAACCAGGGAGCAGGCTATCCTGGATCTGGTGCTGTTTAATGAGACAGGATTAATAAATTATTTCCTAGTAAAGGATTCTCTAGGAAAGAGTGATCATAGCATGGTTGAATTTCAAATTCAGTTGGAGGGTGAGAAAGTTGGATCTCTAACCAGTGTCCTGATCTTAAGTAAAGGCGATTACAAAGGTATGAGGGCAGAGTTGGCTAAAGTGGACTGGGAAAATAGGTTAGTTAAAGTGTGGGAAGTTGATAAGCAGTGACAGACAAATAAGGAGATATTTCATAACTTTCAAGTAAAATATATTCCAGTGAGAAGAAAGACTTTAAGAGAAGGGAATACCATCCGTGGCTAACTAAGGAAGTAAAGGGTGATATCAAACTGAAAATAATGGCATACAAAGTAGCCAAGATTAGTGAGAGGTAAGAGGATTGGGAAATTTTTAAAAACCAGCAAAGAATGACTAAAAAAATTATAGAGAGGGTACAATAGATTATGAGTGCAACCTAGCAAGAAATATAAAAACAGATAGTAAGAGTTTCTACAGGTAGATAAAAAAGAAAAGAGTGGCTAAAGTAAATGTTGGTCCCTAAGAGGATGAGACTGGGGAATGAATAACGGGGAACAGGGAAATGGCAGAGACTTTGAACAAATATTTTGTATCGGTCTTCATGGTGGAAGACACTAAAAATATTCCAAAAGTGGGTAATCAAGAGGCTATAGGGAGGGAGGAACTTAAAACAATCACTATCACTAAAGAAAAAGTACTCGGTAAAATAATGGGCCTAAAGGCAGACAAGTCGCCTGGACCTGATGGCTTGCATCCCAGAGTCTTAAGAGAAGTAGTGGCAGGGATAGTGGATGCATTGGTTGTAATCTACCAAAATTCCCTGGATTCTGGGGAGGTCCCAACAGATTGGAAAACTGCAAATATAATGTCCCTATTTAATAAAGGAGACGGACAAAAAGCAGTAAACTACAGACCAGTTAGTCTAACATCTGTTGTTGGAAAAATGCTGGAGTCCAGTAGCAGGACATTTGGAAAAGCATAATACAGTCAAGTAGAGTCAGCATGGTTTTATGAAAGTGAAATCATATTTGATAAATTTTCTGGAGTTCTTTGAGGATGTAACGAGCAAGGTGGATAAGGGGGAACCAGTGGATGTGGGGTATTTGGATTTCCAGAAGGCATTCAATAAGGTACCACATTAAAGATTACTGCACAAGATAAAAGCTCACGGGGTTGGGGGTAATATATTAGCATGGATAGAGGATTGGCTAACTAACAGAAATCAGTGAGTCGGGATAAATATGTCATTTTCCGGTTGGCAAACAGTAACTAGAGGGGTGCCGCAGGGATCGGTGCTGGGTCCTCAACCATTTACAATCTACATTAATGACTTGGATGAAGGGACCGCGTGTAATGTAGCCAAGTTTGCTGCTGATACAAAGATGGGTGGGAAAGCAAGTTGCGAGGAGGACACAAAGAATCTGCAAAGGGATATAGACAGGCTAAGTAAGTGGGCAAACATTTGGCAGATGGGAGTATAATGTGGGAAAATGTGAGGTTGGCAGGAAAAATAAAAAAGCAAATTATTACTTAAATGGAGAGAGGTCCTTGTGCTTGAAACACAAAAAGTTAGTATACAGGTACAGCAAGTAACCAGGAAGGCAAATGGAATGTTGGCCTTTATTGCAAGGGGGATGAAACTGTACAGGGTATTGGTGAGACCACACCTGGAGTATTGTGTACAGTTTTGGTCTCCTTATTTAATGAGGGATATATTTGCATTGGAGGCAGTTCAGAGAAGGTTTACTCGGTTGATTCCTGAGATGAGGAGATTGACTTAGGAAGACAGGTTGAGTAGGCTGGGCCTATACTCATTGGCGTTCAAAAGAATGAGAGGTGATCTGATTGAAACATATGAGATAATGAAGGGGCTTGACAAGTTGGATGCAAATGCACTCGTGGGGGAATCTAGAACTGGGGGCATAGTTTAAGAATAAGGGGTCGCCCATTTAAAACGGAGATGAGGAGGAATTTCTTCTCTCTGAGAATCGTAAATCTGTGGAATTCTCTGCCCCAGAGAGCTGTGGAGGCTGGGTCTTTGAATATATTTAAGGTGGAGAGAGACAGATTTTTGAACGATAAGGGAGTCAAGGGTTATGGGAAGCGGGCGGGGAAGTGGAGCTGGGCCCAAGATCAGCTCAGCCATGATCTTATTGAATGGCAGAGCAGGCTCGAGGGGCCAAATGGCCGTCTCCTGCTACTATTCCCCATGTTCCTATGAATCTTTGAGGGGCCGAGGTGGAGTGAAAATTCCCGTAGGGAAAATTCCCTTAGCAGAGAAGTCAACAACCAGGGGGCATAGATTTAAAGTATCTGGTAGAAAGTTTAGAGTCGATTTGAGGGGAAATGTTTTCACCCAGATGGTGGTGGGGGTCTGGAACTCACTGCCTGAAAAGAAGGGGGGGGGGTGGGGGGGTGGTGGAGGCAGAAACCCTCGCCACATTTAAAAAGTACTGTAAATGCCATAACCTGCAGGACTAAGTACCTGGTGCTGGAAGGTGGGATTAGGTTGGATAGCTCTGTCAACCAACACGGACATGATGGGCTGAATGACCTCCTTCTGTGCCGATATTTTCGATGATTCTATGAATTCTTTGCTCTGCCTTTTGGAGGGGGACAGGGTAGAGGGAATATTACTGTGTATACAACCTCCCATACTTGTACTGTTAATGTTCAACTCAATGAGTATTCAAAATACACCCCGCTCTACTCACCACACTCCTTTTTAACTGAATACCTACCCCGGGTGGAACTTGCCTTGTCCTCGGAGTATTTCATTTTCTTGCTCGCTGACATGGAAACAAAAATATAAGAACATAAGAAATAGGAGCAGGAGTAGGCCATACGGCTACTCGAGCCTGCTCCGCCATTCAATAAGATCATGGCTGATCTGATCATGGACTCAGGCCCACTTCCCTGCCCACTCCCCATAACTCCTTATCCCCTTATCGTTTAAGAAACTGTCTATTTCTGTCTTAAACTTATTCAATGTCCCAGCTTCCACAGCTCTCTGAGTCAGCGAATTCCACAGATTTATAACCGTCTGAGAGAAGAAATTCCTCCTCATCTCTGTTTTAAATGGGCAGCCCCTTATTCTATCGTGCCCTCTCGTTCTAGTCTCCCCCATCAGTGGAAATATTCTCTCTGCATCTACCTTGTTGAGCCCCCTCATAATCTTATATGTTATCAGCTCTCATTTTTTTGCATTCCAATGAGTAGAGGCCCAACCTACTCAACCTTTCCTCATAAGTCAATCCACTGATCCCCAGAATCAACCTAGTGACCCTTCTCTGAACTGCCTCCAAAGCAAGTATATCCTTTCGTAAATATCAAAACCAAAACTGCACGCAGTATTCCAGGTGTGGCCTCACCAATACCCTGTATAACTGTAGCAAGACTTCCCTGCTTTTATACTCCATCCCCTTTGCAATAAAGACCAAGATACCATTGGCCTTCCTGATCACTTGCTGTACCTACATACTATCCTTTTGTGTTTCATGCACAAGTACCCCCAGGTCCGGCTGTACTGCGGCACTTTGCAATTTTTCTCCATTTAAGTGATAACTTGCTCTTCGATTTTTTTTCTGCCAAAGCGCATGACCTCACACTTTCCAACATTATACTCCATCTGCCAAATTTTTGCCCACTCACTGAGCCTGTCTATGTCCTTTTGCAGATTTTGTGTGTCTTCCTCACACATTGCTTTTCCTCCCATCTTTGTATCATCAGCAAACCTGGCTACGTTACACCCAGTCCCTTCTTCCAAGTCGTTAATATAGATTGTAAATAGCTGGGGTCTCAGCACTGATCCCAGCGGCACCCCCTGCGTTACTGGTTGCCAACCAAAGAATGAACCATTTATCCCTGCTCTCTGTTTTCTGTTCATTAGCCAATCCTCTATCCATGCTAATATATTACCCCCAACCCCATGAACTTTTATCTTGTGCAGTAACCTTTTATGTGGCACCTTGTCAAATGCCTTCTGGAAGTCCAAATACACCACATCCACTGGTTCCCCTTTATCCACCCTGTTCGTTACATCCTCAAAGAACTCCAGCAATTTGTCAAACATGACTTCCCCTTCATAAATCCATGATGACTCTGCCTGACCGAATTATGCTTTTCCAAATGTCCCGCTACTGCTTCTTTAATAATGGTCTCCAACATTTTCCCAACCACAGATGTTAGGCTAACTGGTTTCCTGCTTTTTGTCTGCCTCCTTTTTTAAATAGGGGCATTACGTTTGCAGTTTTCCAATCTGCTGGGACCTCCCCAGAATCCATGGAATTTTGGTAAATTACAACCAATGCATCCACAATCCCTGCTGCTACTTCTCTTAAGAGGCTGGGATGCAAGCCATCTGGTCCAAGGGAATTATCCGCTTTTAGTCCCATTATCTTACTGAGTACCACCTCCTTAGTGATTGTGATTGTGTTAAGTTCCTCCCCCCCCTATAGCCCCTTGACTATCCACTGTTGGAATATTGTTTGTGTCCTCTATCGTAAAGACTGATACAAAATATTTGTTCAGAGTTTCTGCCATCTCCATGTTCCCCATTACTAATTAGCCTTAGTAGAGTAGCCTTAGCAAGCTTAATATATATAATATATATAATATAAATAAATATACACATGGCACAGAACCATTGCTCACAGTGTTGGGTCAACAGTCTCACATTTGACAAAAGCTCGGAACTGACATGAGTCATCGGACGCCAAACTCACTAAACCCAGCGCTGTTTTGGTGCCGTTTACAGAGGATTTTGTACACAGAAAGGGGCCGCTCGACCCCCACGCTCAGGGTGGGCCATGGAGTTCCACACCAGCATGTTGGGCCGCACGGGCACTTTGAGCAAAAGTGGGAGCTACAGCATCACACACTGTAAGCACAGGCGTAGCAGGTAAGCCTTAGTATGCTTAATATATATATATATTATATATATAATATAAATAAATATACACATGTACACACACATACATACATATATATACGCACACAAATACATCATCATCATCATAGGCGGTCCCTTGAATGAGGATGACTTGCTTCCACACCAAAAGGATGAGTTCACAGATGTTTCAATGAAGGACCTAATAGTCCAGTCCTGAAAGATGCCTGTGCGTGGATTTTTTTTTTAACGTGTGGTGACCATTGCATACCAGCCACCACACGGGCTTGACAGAGTTGGGCCTTTACCCAGTACCAAGGACGACTGGAGACCTGCTCTGCTGCACGGACTTAGTGCGCACACATATCGCAGTGTGGGCTGGCCCGTGCTGCCCCTGAGCCCTCGCCTCTTCTCGGCCCCGCACCCTCATTTGCTGCACCTTCCGCCACAATCTCTCGCCGCGCCTCCCGCCACGATCTCTCGCCGCTCCTCTGCCACGATCTTTCGCCGCACCTCCCGCCACGATCTCTCGCCGCTCCTCCGCCACGATCTCTCGCCGCTCCTCCGCCACGATCTCTCGCCGTTCCTCCGCCACGATCTCTCGCCGCTCCTCCGCCACGATCTCTCGCCGCTCCTCCGCCACGATCTCTCGCCGCTCCTCCGCCACCAAACATTTCCCGCACCTCCGCCGCGATCACTTGCCGAATCTCAGCCACGATCCCTCACCGCTCCTCCGTCCCAATCACCTACCGCATTTCTGCCTCGATCTCTCGCCGCTCCTCCGCCTCAATCATCGTGGGCCACCCCGACCTGCAAAAGGACACCACCACACATACATATACACACACACACACACACACATACATAAATTCATACACACACACACATATACATACATATACACACATATACACAAATATACATACACGTACACAAACACATGCATGTGCACATATATATACATATATATATGCATTAATTAATTAATAATTAACTAATTACCTGGTGCATTAACCTCATCTGCTGCATCGTTCTCATCAGGCTGTACTGGAAAAAGACGAAATTAAAGAACTTTCAAAATGCTATAAACATGAAGACTGGACACAGACCCTGAAGATAAGGATCCAAGGGATGAGAAATCGTGGGTTGGCCCATCAGGTCTGCTCCTTGAACCTGTTCAATATTGTGGGCTCTAGTCCCACCCACTCAATCCGGTGAGAGGAAATTCTACATCATCCTCCCCGAAGATTATCGAGCAAAACCCAGAATATTCATCCCTCTCTGTTAGGTAATGGTGAACTGCTGCTTCCCGGGCCAAGTCTTCCCTCCCTCCCCATGCCGCACCCCCCGCCTACTGCAGTCCGCAGGTTGTCCGAGCTTTACACTTCATAGGTGCCTGCCCTGAATTCACAGGGGCCGGGAGTGAAGAGAGAAAGACTTGCATTTATAGAGCCTTTCATGACCTCCGGATGTCTCAAAGATCTTTACAGCCAATGAAGTACTTTTGAAGTGTAGTCACTGTTATAATGTAGGAAACGCAGCAGCCAATTTGCTCACAGCAAGTTCCCACAAACAGCAGTGTGATAATGACCAGATCATCTGTTTCAGTGATGTTGATTGAGGGATAAATATTGGCCCCAGGACACCAGGGAAAACTCCCTTGCACTCTTTCAGCCTAGGTTTTGTGCTGAAGTCTGTGGAGTGGGACTTGACCCGACAACCTTCCGACTCAGAGGCGAGAAAGAGAGAGAGTGTAACCCACTGAGCCACGGCTGACACTCAAGTCTCAAAGCTAAAATCTCAATCTCTGTTCCCATGAATTCCCTGATTTTAGAATGTATCCAGCAACGAGGCAATGACAGTAAGAAACAGCCCTTTCCAAACCTGTCGGCCCACAACACAGGAACACGAGAGAAAGTAGGACCATCTTGCCTGGGGTTCAAGGGCCGGAACCTCTTGAACATCCTGACATTGCTACATGAGTTACAGCCATCGGCACGACATGTCTGAGGGCGTTTGGTGCCCGTGGAACCTGTACCCCAGCAAGAGTCTTCACAGGAAATGGGTAATGCTGAAGTCACTAGATCTCCCCATACTTACTATTCACTAAATCCGTGGACAATTTATCGGCAGTATTTCTTTGCTGAATTGCCGTCAGAACGTCTACTGTCACCTTGCCGGCAATTTCTTCACTGTAGTGGCGGATGATCATGTCGATAATTTCCCACACAATTTTGCCTTCAAGGCATCCATACCCTATCGGGTCTAAGTTTGCAAGCTTATATTCACAGAGCTTATGAATAAAACTCTTCAGGTCATTCTGACCCAGATCTTCCAGTGCATGGACTAAACAATCTCTGATGGTCGGGGTCATCGTGGGATTCTCAGGATGCAAGAGGGCCATCAGTCTGAAAGGAGAAAGCGGGGTTAAGCACAGAGCCTCCATGGAGATGAACACATTTTCAATTGTGTCACCTCACGGTGTGACATTTTTCAGCGTACTATTTTACGATGGGTGGATGCAGTTCGGGAGAAAAAGCTACGCAAAATTTGACGCCGACCCGCATAAGGAGATTGTAGGACAGATGACCAAAAGCTTGGTCAAAGAGGTAGGTTTTAAGGAGTGTCTTAAAGGAGGAGAGAGAGGTGGAGAGATTTAGGGAGGGAATTCCAGAGCTTGGGGCCCAGGCAGCTGAAGGCACAGCCACTAAAGGTGGAGCGATTAAAATCGGGGCTGCTCAAGAGAAAAAGCTACTCACATTTAGCGGGAAACACTGTGTTCGAACTCTCGCACACCAACTGTTAAGGATAGAGGAGAAGGTTAACAATGATCAGTTCTGCATGGGAGGTTAACAGGTCGGGAGATTGCCATAACAATTTGCATTTAAATAGCACCTTTAATGTAGTAAAACATCCCAAGGCGCTTCACAGGAGCATTGGCAAACAAAATGTGACACCGAGCCAAATAAGGAGATTATAGGATAGCTGACCAAAAGCTTCATCAAGAAAGAGACGGAGAGGTTTAGGGGGGGAATTCCAGAGCTTAGGGCCCAGGCAGCTGAAGGCACGGCCGCCTACGGTGGAATGATGGAAATCGGGGGATATTCAAGATGCAAGAATTGGAGGAGTGCAGAGATCTCGGGGTGGGGGGGGTGTTGTCGGGCTGGAGGAGGTCACAGAGATAGGGAGGGTTGAGACCATGGAGGGGCTTGAACACAGATTGAGAACTTTAATATCGAGGCGTTGCTGCACTGGGAGCCAATGTAGGGGGCGATGGGTGAGCGGCACTGGGTGCGAGTTAGGACACGGGGCAGTGAGCACAGGGATGGGTGAGCGGGACTCGGTGCGAGTTAGGACACGGGGCAGCCGAGTTTTGGATGAGCTCAAGTTTAGGCAGGGTGGAAGATGGGAGGCCGGCCAGGGGAGTGTTGGAATAGTCGAGTCCAGAGGTCAGAAAGGGACAGATCGGAAGTGGCTCAAGGAGGAAATCAGGAAGAGCGGGGGCGAGTGGAGGTCCCAGGTTGGAATCTGGGCCAGGGCTCGGGTATCTGATCTGGGCCCAGTCACCAATGATGGAGGGAGTGACCCGTCATCAGCAAATGGGCTCACTCCACCTAAATCGGATCCGATTAAAACGAAAGAAAACACGCTGCTCCTCATGGCTGTCGGCGAGGTGAAAGGTAAACGGGGAAATGGAAAACAGGAACTCACAAATGAAGAGGATCCCAACAAGCCTCTCTCTCTCTCTCTCCTTCTTTGGCTCAGTGTCAGTTTTATCTCTGTTTACACGCTGATGAAGCGCCTTGGGACGTTTTACTACATTAAAGGCGAGTTGGTTATGTGAGCCACCTTTAATGCAGGTTAATGAGAGAGAGACAGAAGCTAAACCTAGAGATTAGGTAACAATACTCACAGAATTTAGCAGCACAGGTCTGCATTTCCACATCAGTAACCTCACCCATTAATTACAGCAACCTCCCTCCAACTAGTAAAATTACATTATATGGAACATACAACACAGGAACAGGCGCGACAGGTGCATGCTGGGGTTTATGCTCCACACGACGCTCCTCCCACCCCTCTACATCTCACCTATCAGAGTATCCTTCTATTCCTTCTCCCTCATGTGTTTATCCAGCCCGAGTGACTCCGACCAACAGCCGGAAGCTGTGCAGAAGCGTACTGCGCATTCATCTGGAACCGGAAAATCCTTTTTTTCCCCTCAGAGCATTTGTGACCGGCATTTTTCCTCACAGCCCACTTCCTCCCGACATTTTACCCGTTATGTAAGGTTTACACATTTTCACGAAAGGCACTGCAAGAGGCCAGGAACTAAAATGGTTTAAAAGAAACCTTTGGGACTGTTGGAACTGGAAAAAGGGCGCCAGCCTGGGGCAGGTTGTGACTCATCACCGATTAATGCAATCTCTGCGGTCAGGAGCGAGACCCGATTAAACATTGAGACAAAGGGTTTGATACAATCGTGCAGAGGAGCCCCTGGATTGATTGGCCGGAGGGGGAAAACCCAGGACAACAAAGGATCCCACAAGGCATGCATTGTTGGATAACGAGGCACCAGGAGTTATTTTTTGCCCTGTCGATTCCGTGTGTGAATTGTGGCCATCCAAACAGACCCAGACCCATCATCACAGCCATCGAGACCCATGCAGACGCATTAGCTGAAAACCAGCCCAGCAAGAGATATGTTCATCAAATGGATATATATGTAAGAGCTGAGAACAACAGCTCAGAAGGAAAAAGATCAAGAAGAACAAGGAAGACTATGATCGACAAGCAGGACGAGGAGAGAACATTGTAGAGGAACAGCCGGTCGAGGAACAATGACCATGAGCCTACAATCGACAACAGCAGCAACTGGTTGGATGGGTGATTGTATGTCTTCGGTCAATCTCTAAGAAGTTTTGTTCTGTAATTTTTAGTTAGTTCTTGTGTAATAAACTAACAGTTGGGTTTAAGCCTAAACTTCGCACAACATAGAGACCTTCCTGTAATTCCAAAGGTCTATGAATCAAAGTAGAGTGGGAAACCAACACCCTACAGTTCCCTCCTGGCATTTTCCCGCTCCCGCCGGCTGAAAACAAATTAAACAGCATTATCCACAAGTTGCAGTTTCACTTTCAGCACTCGATGGTAAAAAGGTGAGAGACAGGACAGAAACCCGAGATGCAATCGAGTCCCCAGGACTTGCAAAGCTGGTGTCAAGAGGCAGTCGGGTCAGCAAAGAATGAACAGTGAACGGTGGAGGTGGAGCCTCTCCGGCTGGGACCAGCGACCGAGAGCAGCAACAGGAAGAGAGAGAGAGAGAGAATGTATGGGACTGATGTCACAGGACCACAGAAAGGTGATTGATACCGAGAGTATTACTGTTTTATCGCCCTTTAAGCTAGGGCAGTGGTTTAAACCAAGAGCTGGTAAGCTATAATCATTACTTCATTCAGTCACTAAAGTCAACTGAAAATTTCAAAATTGAGATTGATAGATTTTTGTTCAGTAAGGAATATGGAAGCAAGGCGGGTAGCTGGAGTTAATCATTGAAAGGTCACAGCACAGAAGTAGCCCGTGCCGGCTCTCTGCAAGAGCACTTCAGCCAGTCCCACTCCCTCGCCCTTTCCCCAGAGCCCTGAAAAATTTATTTCCTGCAGATATTTATCCAGCTCCCTTTTGAAAGCCACGATTGAATCTGCCTCCATCATCCCCTCAGGCAGCGCATTCCAGATCCTAACCACTCACTGCGTGAAAAGGTTTTTCCTCATGTTGCCTTTGGTTCTTCTGCCAATCACCTTAAATCTGTGTCCTCTAGTTCTCGACCCTTCTGCCAATGGGAACAGTTTCCCTCTATCGACTCTGTCCAGACCCCTCATGATCATGAACACTTCGATCAAATCTCTTCTCAACGTTCTCTGCTCCAAGGAGAACAACCCCAGCTTCTCCAGTCTCTTCACGTAGCTGAAATCCCTCACTCGCTGTACGATACAGGTCAGCCACGATCTAATTGAATGGCGGAACAGGCTGGAGGGGCTGAATGGCCTTCTCCTGTTCTTATGACTGAGAACTTTGTAAGAAAATAAATTAAAAAGAAATTTGGAACCGGTTGATGGCATTGTTGAACTCTTGTGTCTACAGAGAAGCCTGAATATAATTTAGCTATATTAACAGACGGATGCTTAACATGTCTCCAACACCATTCGTCCAAACCTTATATTAATGTCGGAGTTAACCCATACATTACAACAGCGGAGAGGTGAATGGTATCGAAGGTACAGCATTTGTCCATTAATACCTTTCCCCACAGCCTCCTTAAACCCCTCTTCTCTGCAACCTCTTCCCTCACCACAGATCTGTGGGCAGCACTCTGGCCTCAGAGACAGAAGGTTGTGGGTTCAAGTCCCACTCCAGAAACTTGAGCACATGAATCTAGACTGACACTCCAGGGCAGTATAGGGGCAGTACTGAGGGAGTGCCGCACTGTCGGAGGGACAGTACTGAGGGAGTGCCGCACTGTTGGAGGGGCAGTACTGAGGGAGCGCCGTACTGTCGGAGGGGCAGTACTGAGGGAGCGCTGCACTGTCGGAGGAGCAGTACTGAGGGAGGGCTGCACTGTCGGACGGGCAGTACTGAGGGAGCGCCGTACTGTCGGAGGGGCAGTACTGAGGGAGCGCTGCACTGTCGGAGGAGCAGCACTGAGGGAGGGCTGCACTGTCGGACGGGCAGTACTGAGGGAGCGCCACACTGTCGGAGGGGCAGTACTGAGGCAGCGCCGCACTGTCGGAGGGGCAGTACTGAGGGAGTGCCGCACTGTCGGAGGGGCAGTACTGAGGGAGGGCTGCACTGTCGGACGGGCAGTACTGAGGGAGCGCCGCACTGTCGGAGGGGCAGTACTGAGGGAGCGCTGCACTGTCGGAGGGGCAGTACTGAGGGAGGGCTGCACTGTCGGACGGGCAGTACTGAGGGAGCGCCGCACTTTTGGAGGGGCAGTACTGAGGGAGCGTCGCACTGTCGGAAGGGCAGTACTGAGGGAGTGCTGCACTGTCGGAGGGGCAGTACTGAGGGAGCGCGAGTAATTTAAATTGACCAGAGATCGGGAGCGCTGCAGATTTGCTTCAGCTTCCAATGCTGTCCACTGCCCCGAAACATCAGTGTGGCGGTAGGCCCGGTCCCATCCTCTGTCCCGGTTAGCCCGGCTCTGGCCTGACATTTGCCGAGCCCCCCGGTGCAAAGTCCCTGCGGTTTCGGGACGGACACACACCGGCTCCCGGCATTTTCACAGTTTGGTGAGTGCGAAAGCGAGTGGTGTATAAACAGAGACAGGAGTCGGGTGTGGGATAACACATCCTGTATGTTCATCATACACACACAGCATGGCTGCACTGCACGGCAACGTTACAGCACAGTGCGCTACAGACGCTCACATAGTGTCCCCAGTCTCTATTTATATCTGGCCCTATTATAGAAAACCATTTTGGTTAGTTTGACCGGTCCAATGCAGGTGTTTTCTTATGGATTTGGCTCCTGGGCTGCTGGTTCAGTGTTTATCATCACATTTCCCGCTGTTTTCCTCAGATTTCCTGGAGTTTCCTCTCACATTTCCCGCTGTTTCCCCACATTTCATACAAACATAGAAAATAGGTGCAGGAGTAGGCCATACGGCCCTTCGATCCTGCACCGCCATTCAATGAGTTCATGGCTGAACATGCAACTTCAGTACCCCATTCCTGCTTTCTCGCCATACCCCTTGATCCCCCCCAGTAGTAAGGACTAAATCTATCTCCTTTTTGAATATATTTAGTGAATTGGCCTCAACAACTTTCTGTGGTAGAGAATTCCACAGGTTCATCACTCTCTGGGTGAAGAAGTTTCTCCTCGTCTCGGTCCTAAATGGCTTACCCCTTATCCTTAGACTGTGACCCCTCGTTCTGGACTTCCCCAACATTGGGAACATTCTTCCTGCATCTAACCTGTTATGTAATGATGTGTGTATCGTCCTGGTACCTTAAATGTAATGTAAGCACTATGCCACACCTGAGAGGCACTCTGGAGCTGAACAATAAAGGATGAAGGTCACAGCAGTTAGATTTACACCAGACCGTGTGGAGTCGGTGATTTGTGTGCTACATACACCACATTGGCAATGAGGAAGCGGACGAACTCCACGCAACCATGGCTACTCTGGGCTCGCTAAAGGATTTTACCATGGGCAATGATTGGGAGGCCTTTACGGAAAGGCTCGAGTACTACTTCACAGCAAACGACCTGACGGAGGACACGGACGCAATGAGAGATAAGCGTACAGCGATATTGCTCTCCAGTTGTGGAGGTGAGGTTTACTGTCTCGTCAGGGATTTGCTGGCACCCGGGAGTGCCAGGGACAAGTCATACGAGGAGCTGACTGAACTCATTCGTGACCAGTTGAAACCGAAGGAGAGCATCCTCACGGCCAGATACAAATTTTACCATCACTGCAGACCCGAGGGCCAGGATATCACCAAATATGCTGCGGACCTCAGGAGACTCGCGACGCCGTGTGATTTTGGGGCACACCTTGACAAGGCGTTACGGGACGTTTTCATTATGGGGATTGGCCACGAGTGCCTCCTTCACAAGCTACTAGCCATGGAACTCACAGTCACCCTGACAAAGGCCATCACCATCAGCCAGGCATATATGACCTCGACTTGCAGCACCAAGCAAATAATCCACAGTCTCGAACCCGGCAGGCACTGTCCACAGGATAGCGCCCATCACGGCAGAACGTGGCTCTGCCCGGGGCAGAGAGCACGGACCTCGGGATCCTGGAATTCAGAGTCCGCTGAGGGGGGCCAATCAAGCAGCACCATGCTGGCGTTGTGGAGGAAGCCATGGGGCTCACCGGTGCAGGTTTGCGGAGTACATGTGCAATACCTACCATGTTAAAGGCCACCTTCAGCGTATGTGTAAAAGAAATCGGACACACCATGTGGCTGAGGAGATGGGGGATGATCTACTGTTCAGCGAGGAGCAGATAGAAGATGAGGTGTTTGGACTGTATACATGCACTGACGATTCGCCCCCAGTGATAAGGGAAGTAAAAATCAATGGAGTCCCAGTGAGTATGGAAGTGGACACGGGCTCGGGTCCGTCGTTGATGAGTCAGAGAACTTTTGATAAACTGTGGATTAACCCAGCTGCATGACCCAAGCTGGTCCCGGTGAAGCTGCGTACCTACATCAGGGAACTGATACCTGTTCTTGGCAGAGCGATGGTGCAGGTATCCCACGGAGACGAGATGCACGATTTACCTTTGTGGGTCATTGCAGGCGATGGGCCGACACTCCTCGGCCGGAGTTGGATGGGGACGGTCCGTGGGAACTGGGAAGACTTCATCACTCCACAGGCTGCTGCTCCCCGGGGTGCTGCCGTGCCCCGGGTCCCCAGAGAGCAGCGCCGACCGAGCTGGAGCTGCAGCCTCAATCCACCCACGGGCAAACCCCAGGCCTGGACCTCAAGCCACAGAGATCCTGCAGCCTCAGCCCCCACAGGCAAGCAGCCCTGCATAGAGGGGCCTGGGGGGAGGGGGCGGGGGTGAGCCGGCGGGGTGCGAGGGATCCAGGGTGGCTGGCGGATCGGAAGAGCCCCGCCGAGGAAGTTGCCGTTGGGCGGGACTCGCCGAGGAACCTGCTGTTGGGCGGGCCTCGCCGAGCAAGTTTCCGCTGGGCGGGCCCCGCCGAGGAAGTTGCCGTCGGGCGGGCCTCGCCGAGGAAGTTGCCGTTGGGCGGGCCTTGCCGAGGAAGTTGCGGTTGGACGGGCCTTGCCGAGGAAGTTGCCGTTGGGTGGGCCTTGCCGAGGAAGTTGCCGTTGGGCGGGCCCCACCAAGGAAGTTGCCGTTGTGCGGGCCCCGCCGAGGAAGTTGCTGTTGGGCGGGCCCTGCCGAGGAGCTGTTAGTGTCGGGCAGCAGCAGCAGCTGGAGGTCGGCGGCTGCATGGGAGGCCGCTACGGAGGCCATGGGGGAGGTGCAAGTGCGGCCGCTGGAGAGGCCACGACAGCCGCAGGAGAGGCGGCAAGTCAGATGGCAGCGGAGGGGAGCGGAGGCTGCGGCGGCAGAGGGCATCCGGAGCGGCGGAGAGCAAGATGGCAGCGGCATCGTGTTGAGCAGCAGAGCATCAAAGATGGCGGCGCCCAAGGAGAAGCCTCGTGGAATCCTCCTGCATCAAAGATGGCGCCTTAAAAAGGAAATTCACCCGGGAGTCTTAAAAGGGCCTTACAATGAGGTGGTCCCCACAAAGGACTTCTGTAAGGCAGAGCGAGTCTAAAATGAGCTGTTAATGTGAGATGGCGAATTTATAAGAAGAATTAATTTTTTAATGCTGAATGGCCACTGTATTTGTGTAAAATAATGGATGAAGTACAATTAATGATAAGGTCTACAAGGAAATCAAGGATCCGTTACCAGTCAATAACTAGTTAATGTACCAGATAATATATACCATACTAGCGCACTGTCTATGCCTACCTGCCTTCCGTCGGACAAGTGTGATGTTATGTAATGATGTATCGTTGTCCTGCGTGCTGGTGGGGGGGTGAAGGTGATGTTATGTAATGATGTGTGTATCGTCCTGGTACCTTAAATGTAATGTAAGCACTATGCCACACCACAGAGGGCGTTGTGGTGGGAAACCTGGAAGTACCTAGAACAGGCACTATATAAGGCTGACCACCACATCTGAGAGGCACTCTGGAGCTGAACAATAAAGGACGAAGGTCACAGCAGTTAGATTTACACCAGACCACCACATAACCTGTCTAAACCCGTCAGAATTTTCAACGTTTCGATGAGGTCCCCTCTCATTCTTCTGAACTCTAGTGAATACAAGCCCAGTTGATCCAGTCTTTCTTGATATGTCAGTCCCGCCATCCCGGGAATCAGTCTGGTGAACCTTTGCTGCACTCCCTCAATAGCAAGAATGTCCTTCCTCAGGTTAGGAGACCTCACCAAGGCCCTGTACAACTGTAGTAACACCTCCCTGCCCCTGTACTCAAATCCCCTCGCTATGAAGGCCAACATGCCATTTGCTTTCTTAACCGCCTGCTGTACCTGCATGCCAATCTTCAATGACTGATGTACCATGACACCCAGGTCTCGTTGCACCTCCCCTTTTCCTAATCTGTCACCATTCAGATAATAGTCTGTCTCTCTGTTTTTACCACCAAAGTGGATAAGCTCACCATTAT
This sequence comes from Pristiophorus japonicus, assembly GCF_044704955.1. NCBI lineage: Eukaryota > Metazoa > Chordata > Chondrichthyes > Pristiophoridae > Pristiophorus > Pristiophorus japonicus. The sequence goes on along the minus strand of NW_027252966.1, from coordinate 561,662 downwards.
ACTTCATCTGCCACGCATTTGCCCACTCACCTAACCTATCCAAGTCACTCTGCAGCATCATAAAATCCTCCTCGCAGCTCACACTGCCACCCAACTTAGTGTCATCCGCAAATTTGGAGATACTACATTTAATCACCTCGTCAAAATCATTAATGTACAATGTAAACAGCTGGGGCCCCAGCACAGAACCTTGCGGTACCCCACTAGTCACTGCCTGCCATTCTGAAAAGTACCCATTTACTCCTACTCTTTGCTTCCTGTCTGACAACCAGTTCTCAATCCATGTCAGCACTCTACCCCCAATCCCATGTGCTTTAACTTTGCACATTAATCTCTTGTGTGGGACCTTGTCGAAAGCCTTCTGAAAGTCGAAATACACCACATCAACTGGTTCTCCCTTGTCCACTCTACTGGAAACATCCTAAAAAAATTCCAGATTTGTCAAGCATGATTTCCCTTTCACAAATCCATGCTGACTTGGACCTATCATGTCACCTCTTTCCAAATGCGCTGCTGTGACATCCTTAATAATTGATTCCATCATTTTACCCACTACCGATGTCAGGCTGACCGGTCTATAATTCCCTGTTTTCTCTCTCCCTCCTTTTTTAAAAAGTGGGGTTACATTGGCTACCCTCCACTCGATAGGAACTGATCCAGAGTCAATGGAATGTTGGAAAATGACTGTCAATGCATCCGCTATTTCCAAGGCCACCTCCTTAAGTACTCTGGGATGCAGTCCATCAGGCCCTGGGGATTTATCGGCCTTCAATCCCATCAATTTCCCCAACACAATTTCCCGACTAATGAGGATTTCCCTCAGTTCCTCCCCTTACTAGACCCTCTGACCCCTTTTATATCCGGAAGGTTGTTTGTGTCCTCCTTAGTGAATACCGAACCAAAGTACCTGTTCAATTGGTCCGCCATTTCTTTGTTCCCCGTTATGACGTCCCCTGATTCTGACTGCAGGGGACCTACGTTTGTCTTTACTAACCTTTTTCTCTTTACATATCTATAGAAACTTTTGCAATCCGTCTTAATGTTCCCTGCAAGCTTCTTCTCGTACTCTATTTTCCCTGCCCTAATCAAACCCTTTGTCCTCCTCTGCTGAGTTCTAAATTTCTCCCAGTCCCCAGGTTCACTGCTATTTCTGGCCAATTTGTATGCCACTTCCTTGGCTTTAATACTATCCCTGATTTCCCTTGATAGCCACGGTTGAGCCACCTTCCCTTTTTTATTTTTATGCCAGACAGGGATGTACAATTGTTGTAGTTCATCCATGCGGTCTCTAAATGTCTGCCATTGCCCATCCACTGTCAACCCCTTAAGTATCATTCGCCAATCTGCAATTTCCCGGTGTTTTTACCTCACATTTCCCGGTGTTTCTCACTCACATTTCCCGGTGTTTTTACCTCACATTTCCCGGTGTTTTCCCCTCACATTTCCCGGTGTTTTTCCCTCACATTTCCCGGTGCTTTTCCCTCACATTTCCCGGTGCTTTTCCCTCACATTTCCCGGTGTTTTTACCTCACATTTCCCGGTGTTTTTACCTCACATTTCCTGGTGTATTTACCTCACATTTCCCGGTGTTTGTTTTTCCCTCACATTTCCAGGTGTTTTCCCCTCACATTTCCCGGTGTTTTTCACTCACATTTCCCGGTGTTTTTACCCCACATTTCCCGGAGTATTTACCTCACATTTCCCGGTGTTTTCCCCTCACATTTCCCGGTGTTTTTCCCTCACATTTCCCGGTGTTTTTCCCTCACATTTCCCGGTGTTTTTCCCTCACATTTCCCGGTATTTTTCCCTCACATTTCCCGGTGTTTTTAACCTCACATTTCCCGATGTATTTACCTCACATTTTCCAGTATTTTTCACCCTCACATTTCCCGGAGAATTTACCTCACATTTCCCGGTGTTTGTTTTTCCCTCACATTTCCAGGTGTTTTCCCCTCACATTTCCCGGTGTTTTTCCCTCACATTTCCTGGTGTTTTTACCCCACATTTCCCGGAGTATTTACCTCACATTTCCCGGTGTTTTTACCTCACATTTCCCGGCGTTTTTACCTCACATTTCAAGGTGTTTTTACCTCACATTTCCCGGCGTTTTTACCTCACATTTCCCGGTGTTTTTACCTCACATTTCCCGGTGTTTTTACCTCACATTTCCCGGCGTTTTTACCTCACATTTCCCAGTGTTTTTACCTCACATTTCCCGGTGTTTTTACCTCACATTTCCCGGCGTTTTTACCTCACATTTCCCGGTGTTTTTACCTCACATTTCCCGGTGTTTTTACCTCACATTTCCCGGCGTTTTTACCTCACATTTCAAGGTGTTTTTACCTCACATTTCCCGGTGTATTTACCTCACATTTCAAGGTGTTTTTAACTCACGTTTCCCGGAGTATTTACCTCACATTTCCCGGTGTTTTTATCTCACATTTCCCGGTGTTTTTACCTCACGTTTCCCGGTGTTTTTACCTCACATTTCCCGGTGTTTTTACCTCACATTTCCCGGTGTATTTCACTCACATTTTCCGGTACTTTTTCCCTCACATTTCCCAGTGTTTTTACCTCACGTTTCCCGGCGTTTTTACCTCACATTTCAAGGTGTTTTTACCTCACGTTTCCCGGAGTATTTACCTCACATTTCCCGGTGTTTTTCCCTCACATTTCCCGGTGTTTTTACCTCACATTTCCCGGTGTTTTTACCTCACATTTCCCGGTGTTTTTACCTCACATTTCAAGGTGTTTTTACCTCACATTTCAAGGTGTTTTTACCTCACATTTCCCGGTGTTTTCCCCTCACATTTCCCGGTGTTTTTCCCTCACATTTCCCGGCGTTTTTACCTCACATTTTTCGGTGTTTTTCCCTCACATTTCCCGGTGTTTTTCCCTCACATTTCCCGGTGTTTTTCCCTCACATTTCCCGGCATCACATTTCCCTGCATTTTTCCCTCACATTTCCCGGTGTTTTTAACCTCACATTTCCCGATGTATTTACCTCACATTTCGCAGTGTTTTTACCTCACATTTCCCGGTGTTTTTACCTCACATTTTCCGGTACTTTTTCCCTCACATTTCCCAGTGTTTTTACCTCACATTTCCCGGTGTTTTTACCTCACATTTCGCAGTGTTTTTACCTCACATTTCCCGGTGTTTTTACCTCACATTTTCCGGTACTTTTTCCCTCACATTTCCCAGTGTTTTTACCTCACATTTCCGGTGTATTTACCTCACATTTCCCGGTGTTTTTCACTCACATTTTCCGGTATTTTTTCCCTCACATTTCACGGTGTTTTTACCTCACGTTTCCCGGTGTTTTACCTCACATTTCCCGGTGTTTCTCCCTCACATTTCCCGGTGTTTTTACCTCACATTTCCCGGTGTTTTTACCTCACGTTTCCCGGTGTTTTCCCCTCACATTTCCTGGTGTTTTTACCTCACATTTCCTGGTGTTTTTCCCTCACATTTCCCGGTGTTTTTAACCTCACATTTCCCGGTGTATTTACCTCACATTTCGCGGTGTTTTTCCCTCACATTTTCCAGTATTTTTTCCCTCACATTTCCCGGAGTATTTACCTCACATTTCCTGGTGTTTTTCCCTCACATTTTCCGGTGTTTTCCCCTCACATTTCCCGGTGTTTCTCCCTCACATTTCCCGGTGTATTTACCTCACATTTCCCAGTGTATTTACCTCACATTTCCCGGTGTTTTCCCCTCACATTTCCTGGTGTTTTTACCTTACATTTCCCGGCGTTTTTCCCTCACATTTCCCGGTGTTTTTCCCTCACATTTCCCGGTGTTTTTCCCTCACATTTCCCGGTGTTTTCCCTCACATTTCCTGGTGTATTTACCTCACATTTCCCGGTGTTTTTCCCTCACATTTCCCGGTGTTTGTTTTTCCCTCACATTTCAAGGTGTTTTTACCTCACATTTCCCGGTGTTTCTCACTCACATTTCAAGGTGTTTTTCCCTCACATTTCCCGGTGTTTTTCCCTCACATTTCCCGGTTTTTTACCTCACATTTCCCAGTGTTTTTACCTCACATTTCCCGGAGTATTTACCTCACATTTCCCGGTGTTTTTACCTCACATTTCCCGGTGTTTTCCCCTCACATTTCAAGGTGTTTTTACCTCACATTTCCCGGTGTTTTCCCCTCACATTTCCCGGTGTTTTTACCTCACATTTCAAGGTGTTTTTACCTCACATTTCCCGGTGTTTTCCCCTCACATTTCCCGGTGTTTTTACCTCACATTTCCCGGTGTTTTTCCCTCACATTTCCCGGTGTTTTTACCTCACATTTCCCGGTGTTTTTACCTCACATTTCCCGGTGTTTTTCCCTCACATTTCCCGGTGTTTTTACCTCACATTTCCCGGTGTTTTTACCTCACATTTCCCAGTGTTTTTACCTCACATTTTCCGGTATTTTTTTCCCTCACATTTCCCGGTGTTTTTACCTCACATTTCCCGGTGTTTCTCACTCACATTTCCCGGTGTTTTTACCTCACATTTCCCAGTGTTTTTCCCTCATATTTCCCGGTGTTTTTACCTCACATTTCCCGGTGTTTTACCTCACATTTCCCGGTGTTTGTTTTTACCTCACATTTCAAGGTGTTTTTACCTCACATTTCCCGGAGTATTTACCTCACATTTCCCGGTGTTTTTACCTCACGTTTCCCAGTGTTTTTACCCCACATTTCCCGGTGTTTCTCACTCACATTTCCCGGTGTATTTACCCCACATTTCCCGGTGTTTTTACCTCACATTTCAAGGTGTTTTTACCTCACATTTCCCGGTGTTTTTACCTCACATTTCAAGGTGTTTTTACCCCACATTTCCCGGAGTATTTACCTCACATTTCCCGGTGTTTTTACCTCACATTTCCCAGTGTTTTTACCTCACATTTCAAGGTGTTTTTACCTCACATTTCCCGGAGTATTTACCTCACATTTCCGGGGTTTTTATCTCACATTTCCCGGTGTATTTACCTCACATTTCCCGGTGTTTTTACCTCACATTTCAAGGTGTTTTTACCTCACATTTCCCGGTGTTTTTACCTCACATTTCAAGGTGTTTTTACCCCACATTTCCCGGTGTATTTACCCCACATTTCCCGGTGTTTTTACCTCACATTTCCCGGTGTTTTTACCTCACATTTCAAGGTGTTTTTACCCCACATTTCCCGGAGTATTTACCTCACATTTCCCGGTGTATTTACCTCACATTTCCCGGTGTATTCCCCTCACATTTCCTGGTGTTTTTACCTTACATTTCCCGGCGTTTTTCCCTCACATTTCCCGGTGTTTTTCCTTCACATTTCCCGGTGTTTTCCCTCACATTTCCTGGTGTATTTACCTCACATTTCCCAGTGTTTTTCCCTCACATTTCCCGGTGTTTGTTTTTCCCTCACATTTCCCGGTGTTTTTCACTCACATTTCCCGGTGTTTTTACCCCACATTTCCCGGAGTATTTACCTCACATTTCCCGGTGTTTTTACCTCACATTTCAAGGTGTTTTTACCTCACATTTCCCGGTGTTTCTCACTCACATTTCCCGGTGTTTTTCCCTCACATTTCCCGGTGTTTTTCCCTCACATTTCAAGGTGTTTTTTCCTCACATTTCTCGGTTTTTTACCTCACATTTCCGGTGTTTTTACCTCACATTTCCTGGTGTTTTTACCTCATATTTCCCGGTGTTTTTACCTCACATTTCCTGGTGTTTTTACCTCATATTTCCCGGTGTTTTTACCTCACAATTCCTGGTGTTTTTACCTCACATTTCCCGGTGTTTCTCACTCACATTTCCCGGTGTTTTTACCTCACATTTCCCGGTGTTTTTACCTCACATTTCCCGGTGTTTCTCACTCACATTTCCCGGCGTTTTTCCCTCACATTTCCCGGTGTTTTTCCCTCACATTTCCCAGTGTTTTTCCCTCACATTTCCCAGTGTTTTTACCTCACATTTCCCGGTGTTTTTCACCTCACATTTCCCGGTGTTTCTCACTCACATTTCCCGGCGTTTTTCCCTCACATTTCCCGGTGTTTTTCCCTCACATTTCCCAGTGTTTTTCCCTCACATTTCCCAGTGTTTTTACCTCACATTTCCCAGTGTTTTTACCTCACATTTCCTGGTGTTTTTCCCTCACATTTCCTGGTGTTTTTCCCTCAAATTTCCCGGTGTTTTTACCTCACATTTCCCGGTGTTTTTCCCTCACATTTCCCGGCGTTTTTCCCCTCACATTTCCCGGTGTTTTTCCCTCACATTTCCCAGTGTTTTTACCTCACATTTCCTGGTGTTTTTCCCTCAAATTTCCCAGTGTTTTTACCTCACATTTCGCAGTGTTTTTCCCCTCACATTTTCCAGTATTTTTTCCCTCACATTTCCCGGTGTTTTTACCTCACATTTCCTGGTGTATTTCACTCACATTTTCCGGTATTTTTTTCCCTCACATTTCCCGGTGTTTTTACCTCACATTACCCAGTGTTTTTACCTCACATTTTCCGGTATTTTTTTCCCTCACATTTCCCGGTGTTTTTACCTCACATTTCCCGGTGTTTCTCACTCACATTTCCCGGTGTTTTTACCTCACATTTCCCAGTGTTTTTCCCTCATATTTCCCGGTGTTTTTACCTCACATTTCCCGGTGTTTTACCTCACATTTCCCGGTGTTTGTTTTTACCTCACGTTTCCCGGCATTTTTACCTCACATTTCCCGGTGTTTTTCCCTCACATTTCCCGGAGTATTTACCTCACATTTCCCGGTGTTTTTCCCTCACATTTCCCGGTGTTTTTACCCCACATTTCCCGGTGTTTTTACCTCACGTTTCCCGGTGTTTTTACCTCACATTTCCTGGTGTTTTTACCTCATATTTCCCGGTGTTTTTACCTTACATTTCCTGGTGTTTTTACCTCACATTTCCCGGTGTTTCTCACTCACATTTCCCGGTGTTTTTACCTCACATTTCCCGGTGTTTTTACCTCACATTTCCCGGTGTTTTCCCCTCACATTTCCCGGTGTTTTTACCTCACATTTCCCGGTGTTTTTACCTCACATTTCCCAGTGTTTTTACCCCACATTTCCCGGAGTATTTACCTCACATTTCCCGGTGTTTTTACCTCACATTTCCCGGTGTTTTCCCCTCACATTTCCCGGTGTTTTCACCTCACATTTCCCGGTGTTTTTACCTCACATTTCCCGGTGTTTCTCACTCACATTTCCCGGCATTTTTCCCTCACATTTCCCGGTGTTTTTCCCTCACATTTCCTGGTGTTTTTCCCTCAAATTTCCCGGTGTTTTTACCTCACATTTCCCGGTGTTTTTCCCTCACATTTCCCGGCGTTTTTCCCTCACATTTCCCGGTGTTTTTCCCTCACATTTCCCAGTGTTTTTACCCCACATTTCCCGGTGTTTTTACCTCACGTTTCCCGGTGTTTTACCTCACATTTCCCGGTGTTTCTCCCTCACATTTCCCGGTGTATTTACCTCACATTTCCCGGTGTTTTCCCCTCACATTTCCTGGTGTTTTTACCTTACATTTCCCAGCGTTTTTCCCTCACATTTCCCGGTGTTTTTCCCTCACATTTCCCGGTATTTTCCCTCACATTTCCTGGTGTATTTACCTCACATTTCCCGGTGTTTGTTTTTCCCTCACATTTCCAGGTGTTTTCCCCTCATATTTTCCGGTGTTTCTCACTCACATTTCCCGGTGTTTTTCACTCACATTTCCCGGTGTTTTTACCCCACATTTCCCGGAGTATTTACCTCACATTTGCCGGTGTTTTTACCTCACATTTCAAGGTGTTTTTACCTCACATTTCCCGGTGTTTCTCACTCACATTTCAAGGTGTTTTTACCTCACATTTCAAGGTGTTTTTTCCTCACATTTCCCGGTGTTTTTCCCTCACATTTCCCAGTGTTTTTCCCTCACATTTCCCGGTGTTTCTCACTCACATTTCCCGGTGTTTTTCCCTCACATTTCCCGGTGTTTTCCCCTCACATTTCCCGGTGTTTTCCCCTCACATTTCCCGTTTTTTTACCTCACATTTCCCGGTGTTTGTTTTTACCTCACGTTTCCTGATGTTTTTACCTCACATTTCCCGGTGTTTTAACTCACATTTCCCGGTGTTTTTACCTCACATTTCCCGGTGTTTTAACTCACATTTCCCTTGTTTTTACCTCACATTTTCAGGTGTTTTAACTCACATTTCCCGGTGTTTTTACCTCACATTTCCCGGTGTTTTTACCTCACGTTTCCCGGTGTTTCTCACTCACATTTCCCGGTGTTTTTACCTCACGTTTCCCGGTGTTTTTACCTCACGTTTCCCGGTGTTTCTCACTCACATTTCCCGCTGTTTTTCCCTCACATTTCCCAGTGTTTTTCCCTCACATTTCAAGGTGTTTCTCACTCACATTTCCCGGTGTTTTTCCCTCACATTTCCCGGTGTTTTTCCCTCACATTTCCCGGTTTTTTACCTCACATTTCCCGGTGTTTGTTTTTACCTCACGTTTCCTGGTGTTTTTACCTCACATTTCCCGGTGTTTTAACTCACATTTCCCGGTGTTTTTACCTCACGTTTCCCGGTGTTTTTACCTCACATTTCCCGGTGTATTTACCTCACATTTCCCGGTGTATTTACCCCACATTTCCAGGTGTTTCTCACTCACCTTTCCCGTTGCCGCCGCGGATGGTTGTTTTGGCCCCGCCCCTCCCGCGCCTGTCAATCATTCACGCCCCACGTGACCGAGCCGGGCCAATCCCCTTCCCGGGACTGGGCGCCAATCCTTGAAAGTGACGGGAGGGCGCGAGCGCCGCGGCTTTCCTCAGCTTGCCCAAACATCGGGCTCCGCGGCGGTAGGCCCGGCCCGATCCTCGGACCCGGTTAGCACGGCTCTGGCCTAACATTTCTCGAGCCCCCCCCCCACCGGTGCAAAGTCCCTGCGGCTTCAGGACGGACACACACCGGCTCCCGGCATCGTCACAGATTGGTGAGTGCGAGAGCGAGTGGTGTATAAACAGAGACAGGAGTCGGGTGTGGGATAACACATCCTGTATGTTCATTATACACACACACAGCCTGGCTGCACTGCCCGGCAAAGTTACAGCACAAGAAATGATTCCTGAAATTCAAACAGCATTGGAACTTGCCGTGGTACATCAGTCATTGAAGGTTGGCGTGCAGGTACAGCAGGCGGTGAAGGCACATGGCACAGGAACATAGAAAATAGGTGCAGGAGGAGGCCATTCGGCCCTTCGAGCCTGCACCACCATTCAATAAGATCATGGCTGATCACTCCCTCAGTACCCCTTTCCTGCTTTCTCTCCATACCCCTTGATCCCTTTAGCCGTAAGGGCCACATCTAACTCCCTCTTGAATATATTCAAAAAGGAGTTAGATGTAGTCCTTACTACTCGGGGGATCAAGGGGTATGGGGAGAAAGCAGGAAGGGGGTACTGAAGTTGCATGTTCAGCCATGAACTCATTGGCGGTGCAGGCTAGAAGGGCTGAATGGCCTACTCCTGCACCTATTTTCTATGTTTCTATATCCAATGAACTGGCCTCAATAACTCTCTGGTAGAGAATTCCACAGGTTCACAACTCTCTGGGTGAAGAAGTTTCTCCTCATCTCGGTCTAAATGGCTTACCCCTTATCCTTAGACTATGTCCCCTGGTTCTGGACCTCCCCAACATCCGGAACATTCTTCCTGCATCTAACCTGTCCAGTCCCGTCAGAATCTTATACGTTTCTATGTGATCCCCTCTCATCCGTCTAAACTCCAGTGAATACAGGCCCAGTCAATCCAGTCTCTCCTCATATGTCAGTCCAGCCATCCCGGGAATCAGTCTGGTGAACCTTCGCTGCACTCCCTCAATAGCAAGAATGTCCTTCCTCAGATTAGACCAAAACTGAACACAATATTCCAGGTGAGGCCTCACCAAGACCCTGTACAACTGCAGTAAGACCTCCCTGCTCCTATACTCAAATCCCCTAGCTATGAAGGCCAATATACCATTTGCCGCCTTCACCGCCTGCTGTACCTGCATGCCAACTTTCAATGACTGATGTACCATGACACCCAGGTCTCGTTGCACCTCCCCTTTTCCTAATCTGCCGTCATTCAGATAATAATCTGCCTTCATGTTTTTGCCCCCAAAGTGGATAACCTCACATTTATCCACATTATACTGCATCTGCCATGTATTTGCCCACTCACCTAACCTGTCCAAGTCACGCTGCAGCCTCTTAGCGTCCCCCTCACAGCTCACGCCGCCACCCAATTTACCTAGTGTCATCTGCAAACTTGGAGATATTACACTCAATTCCTTCATCCAAATCATTAATGTATATTGTAAAGAGCTGGGGTCCCAGCACTGAACCCTGCGGCACCCCACTAGTCACTGCCTGCCATTCTGAAAAGGACCCGTTTATCCCGACTCTCTGCTTCCTGTCTGCCAACCAGTTCTCTATCCACGTCAGTACATTATCCCCAATACCATGTGCTTTGATTTTACACACCAATCTCTTGTGCGGGACCTTGTCAAAAGCCTTTTGAAAGTCTAAATACACCACATCCACTGGTTCTCCCTTGTCCACTCTACTAGTTACATCCTCAAAAAATTCCGGATGATTTGTCAAATATGATTTCCCTTTCATAAATCCATGCTGACTTGGTCTGATCCTGTCACTGCTTTCCAAATGCGCTGCTATTTCATCTTTAATGATTGATTCCAACATTTTCCCCACTATTGATGTCAGGCTAACCGGTCTGACGGTGTTGGACAGACTGGATGTGGGGAGGATGTTTCCCCGGGGCTGGGAAGTCTAGAACAAGGGGTCACAGTCTCAGGATACGGGGTCGGAAATTTCGGAGCGAGATGAGGAGAAATGTTTTCACTCAGAGGGTGGTGAACCTGTGGGATTCTCTACCACAGAAGGCTGTGGAGGCCAAGTCACTGAATATATTTAAGAGGGAGATAGATAGATTTCTAGAAACAAGGCATCAAGGGGTATGGGGAGAAAGTGGGAATATGGTGTTGAGATAGAGGATCAGCCATGATCATATTGAATGGTGCAGACTCGAAGGGCCGAATGGCCTACAAATGCTCCTATTTTCTGTTTCTATGTTTAAAGATGGTTTGGAAACGCTGACATGGACGGATGACAAGACCTAACAAGCTGCTGAGGGAAAGGTTCATATTTTGTAAATTCCAAGAAAATTCAAACTTTTTGAAATCCGTGGCCAGTATATTGCAATTGTAAAACCTACAGAAATATTGTCCTGTTGTATATTTTGTAGTCAATCAATCATAGGCAGCCTCTCGGAGTCGAGGAAAACTTGCTTCCACTCCTAAAGTGAGTTCTTTAGTGGCTGAACAGTCCAACACGAGAGCCACAGACTCTGTCACAGGTGGGACAGACATTTGTCGAGGGAAAGGATGGGTGGGACAGGTTTGCCACACGCTCCTTCCGCTGCCTGCGCTTGACCTCTTCACGCTCTCGGTGTTGAGCCTCGAAGAGCTCAACGCCCTCCCGGATGCACTTTCTCCACTTAGGGCGGTCCTCGGCCAGGGTTTCCCAGGTGTCAGTGGTGATGTCGCACTTTACCAGAGAGGCTTTGAGGGTGTCCTTGTAACGTTTGCGCTGCCCACCTTTGGCTCGTTTGTCATGAAGGAGCTCCGAGTAGAGCATTTGCTTAGGGAGTCTCGTGTCTGGCATGCGAACAATGTGGCCCTGCCCAGCGAAGCTGATCGAGTGCGGTCAGTGCTTCAATACTGGGGATGTTAGCCTGGGCGAGGACACTGACGTTAGTGCGCCTGTCCTCCCAGGGGATTTGCAGGATCTTGCGGAGACTTATTAGTAGTGGCACCATGTCAACTGTTTACTTTACCTGAATGAAGAAAAGAAAGTAGTTTTCATTGAACTTCGCACTTGCGCTGTTTTGATGCTGTTCTTGTGCTGTTGGCTGCATGTGATCCATGCATTCGGAGCTGGTGATATCCGAAAGCCAAATGCACTGGCCCCAACATTCCTTGCTGCTTTTGACATTCCTGTGGCGCAGCATTGGTGAATCCTGATTTATTGGCCTGCGAATTGGTGCAGCAGCCATCTCCCCTAGATTTCAGCTCGACTGTGTTACGTATTTAACCCTTTGTAACCTGCATCACACCTGACCACCAGAGGGCCCACCTGTTGGTGTCCCAAGGGATCCCAGCAGATAAGCAGGGCACCTACTGGAATCGTAATAAAGGAGCTAAGGTCACACTTGCTCATTACACATAGTAATCAGTCTCACCATTTATTATGAGTGTAACAATTGGCGACAAGGTAACGATGCGAAAATGCAAAGAACTGTCGTCCTGGAGAAGTTCTCATAAGGGGATGATTGGGAGGCCTTCGTGGAGAGACTCGACCAATACTTTGTGGCCAACAAGCTAGAAGGGGACGAGAATGCCACCAAACGAAGGGCGATCCTCCTAACTGTCTGTGGGGCAACAACCTATGGCCTCATGAAGAATCTCTTGGCCCCGGCAAAACCAACAAAGAAATCCTACGAAGAATTGTGTACGCTGGTCTAGAAGCATCTAAATCATAAGGAAAGCGTTTTGATGGCGAGATATCGGTTCTACATGTGTCAACGATCGGAGGGCCAGAAAATGGCGAGCTATGATGCCGAACTAAGGTGCCTCGCAGGACATTGTGAGTTTGAGGGATTCCTAGAACAAATGCTCAGAGACTTTTTTTGTACTGGGCATCGGACATGAGACAATCCTTCGCAAACTATTGACCATAGAAATTCCAACTCTGAGTAAAGCCATAACGATAGCCCAGTCATTTATGTCCACCAGCGACAACACCAAGCAGATTTCGCAGAACAAGGAAGTTTCGGCCAGTACTGTGCATAAAGCTAAGTCGGTTTTGAGCAGAAATGTACATGGCAGAACATACATGCCGGCTGTTGTGGCCCGACCTCAATTGACCCAGAGTCTGCCATCATCTGTTAATGCGAGGCAGTTAACATCCTGTTGGCGCTGTGAAGGTGATCATCGGCCCCATCAATGTCGCTTTAAGCACTATGCGTGCAATGGTTGCAGAACAATGGGATACCTCCAACAAATGTGCAGGCGAGCTGCAAACCACCATATTGCAGAGGAAGATCGATCCACAGCGGACCAGAGTGAATTGGAAACTCATAGTGAGGAGGCAGAAGTGTATGGGGTACATATGTTCACGACGAAATGCCCACCAATAATGTTGAAAGTTGAACGGCATTCCAGTATCTATGGAGCTGGACACGGGGTCAAGTTAGTTCAAATGAGTAAAAAGGCCTTCGACAGGCTGTGGGGCAAAAAGGCACATAGGCCCAAGCTCAGCCCCATTCACACCAAACTAAGGACTTACACTAAGGAACTAATCCCTGTAATTGTCAGCATTGAAGTCAAAGTCTCCTATGATGGAGCAGTACACGAACTCCCACTGTGGATTATGCCAGGGGATGGCCCCACGTTGCTTGGCAGAAGCTGGCTGGGGGAAATCCGCTGGAACTGGGACGACATCCGAGCGCTTTCATCCATCGACGACACCTCATGCACCCGGGTTCTAAGCAAGTTCCTATCATTATTCGAGCCAGGCATTGGAAGCTTCTCGGGGGCGAAAGTGCAGATCCATTTGGTTCCCGGTACACGACCTATCCACCACAAGGTTTGGGCGGTACCATACATGATAGTGAAAAAGTGGAAATCGAGCTGGACAGGTTGCAACGCGAAGGCATCATCGTGCCGGTGGATTTCGACGACTGGGCCAGTCTGATTATCCCGGTACTCAAGGAGGACAGTACGGTTAGAATTTGTGGAGACTATAAAGTAACGATTAACCGTTTTTCGCTGCAGGACCAGTACCCGCTACCCAAGGCAGACGACCTATTTGCGACCCTGGCTGGAGGGAAGACGTTCATCAAGCTGGACCTGACCTCTGCCTACACGACACAGGAGCTGGAGGAGTCTTCGAAAGGCCTCACCTGCATCAACACGCGCAAAGGTCTGTTTACCTACAACCGGTGCCCGTTCGGGATTTGGTCGGCTGCAGCGATCCTCCAGCGGAACATGGAGAGCCTGCTAAAGTCGGTTCCTTGCACAGTGGACTTCCAGGATGACATATTGGTTACAGGTCGGGACGCCATGGAACACTTGAAGAATCTGGAGGAGTTTTTAGTTGATTGGATCACGTGGGGCTCAGGTTGAAACGCTCGAAGTGGGTTTTCCTGGCACAGGACGTCGAATTCTTAGGAAGGAGACAGCATCAGACCCACTGACTCCAAGACGGAGGCCATTAAGAACGCGCCGTGACCACAGAACATGACGGAACTGCAGTCGTTCCTGGGACTCCTTAACTATTTCAGTAATTTCCTACTTGGGTTAAGCACCCTGCTAGAACCCCTATATGCGCTACTGCGCAAGGGAGATAACTGGGCATGGGGGAATTCACAAGAGGCTGCCTTTTAAGAAAGCCAGAAATTTATTGTGTTCTAACAAACTGCTTGTCCTGTATAACCCATGTAAACGATTAGTGTTAGCTTGCGATGCGTCATCATACGGGGTCTGGTGTGTGTTACAACAGGCTAATGAATCGGGAATTTTGCAACCGGTTGCGTATGCATCCAGGAGTTTGTCCAAGGCCGAAAGAGCCTACAGCATTGTTGAAAAAGAGGCTCTTGCGTGCGTTTATGGGGCAAAAAAAATGCACCAGTACTTATTTGGCTTCAAGTTCAAACTTGACCACAAGCCGTTCATAATCGCTATTCTCGGAGAGCAAAGGGAATAATAGCAATGCCTCTGCCCGCATCCAAAGATGGCGCTCACGCTGTCGGCATACAATTATGTAATCTGCCACATACCGGGCACAGAACTGCGCAGATGCTCTCAGTTGGCTACCATTGCCCACCACCGGGGTAGAAATGGCACAGCCAGCGGACTTGCTCATGGTCATGGAGGCATTTGAGAACGAGAAGTCCCCCGTTATGACCTGCTAGATCAGGATCTGGACAAGCCAGGATCCTTTACTATCCTTGGTAAAACAAACTGTCCTCCATGGGAGCTGGTCCAGTGTCCCAGTGGAGATGCAGGAAGCGATTAAGCCATTCCACAGACGCAAAGATGAGTTGTCCCTGCAGGCAGACTGTCTTTTGTGGGGCAATCGCGTGGTTTTGCCCAAGAAAGGCAGAGACATATTTATTTGCGAACTGCACAACACCCACCTAGGCATCGTAATGATGAAAGCCATAGCCAGATTTCACGTTTGGTGGCCTGGCGTCGACTCAGATTTAGAGTCATGCATGCGCCAGTGCAACACTTGCTCTCAGTTGAGCAATGCATCCAGAGAGGCACCGCTAAGTTTGTGGTCATGACCATCCAATTCCTAGGCAAAATGTTTTTGGTTGTCGTGGACGCTGATGGGGTGAATCGCCCTTCTCTCTTAACAAGCCCGGATTCAACAGACGGATACCTTGGACAAGTTTCAATTACTTTAATTCCAACACGTGAAGGGGGAGCATCTCACTTCTCAGCCCCTGAGAAAGGATCTGCAACGAGCTGCTCAAATTGCATCTTAATTATACAGGGTTTAGCACATGGACAGACCTTAACAGTGACGTGATTGGTTGTACCAACGCATGATCAAATATCCATTTGTTCCCTCCTTCCAAGTGTCACTCGCCTTGCATTATATTGCTTCCTTGAGCCCGAGGTCAACGAGTGGTCATCTTGTGGCTCTATGCATAAGTGCAGTTTTAAGCATATCTTCTGTTTAGTCAGCTCAGGGCCTACATAATAGCCAGATAACATCTTTGATAATCAATCTTGCTCTTGCAGACGCTTACTCAAAATGGATTGAATGTACAATAATGTCTGTAAGCACATCCACGGCCACCATTGAAAGCCTACGAGCCATGTTTGCCACGCACGGCTTGCCTGATGTCCTAGTCAGCGACAATGGGCCGTGCTTCACCAATGCTGAATTCAAGGAACTCATGGCCCGCAACAGGATCAAACATGCCACATCTGCTCCATTCAAGCCTGCATCCAACGGCCAGGCAGAACGGGCAGTTCAGACCATCAAGCAAAGCTTGAAATGTGTGTCGGAAGGCTCTCTGCAGACCCGGTTGTCCCGAGTGCTGCTCAGCTACTGCACCAGACCCCACTCACTCACCGGGATTCCCCCAGCTGAGCTGCTCATGAAAAGGGCGCTTAAAACAAGTCTCTCTTGTCCACCCTGATCTCTATGATCACGTGGAAGGCAAGCGGCATCAACAAAGTGTGTACCATGACCGCGCAAATTTGTCACGCGATATTGAGATCAATGATCCTGTGTTTGTGCTCAATTATGGACATGGTCCCAAATGGCTCGCTGGCACGGTCACAGCCAAAGAGGGGAGTAGGGTGTTTCAGGTGAAACTGACCAATGGACAAACGCACAGAAAACATTTGGACCAAATCAAATTGCGGTTCACTAACAGCTATGAACAACCCGAAGAGGACACCGCCAACTTTGACCTTCCAACACACACACACAAGTGGCAACTGACATCACAGTTGACCACGAAACTGAACTCATCATCCCCAGCAAGGCCGGCTGCCCATCAGCCCAGTGAAGAACTGACCAACCGACCCACACCAGCATTTGTACCGAGACGATCGACAAGGGAGCGCAAAGCCCCAGATCGTCTCACCTTGTAAATAAGTGTACTGTTATGTTTTTATCCCTTTGTAACCTGCATCACATCTGACCACCAGAGGGCCTACCTGTTGGTGTCCCAAGGGACCCCAGCTTCCCTTGGGAGCACATTATATAAACAGGTATCTGCTCTCTGGAATCGCAATAAAGGAGCTACGGTCACACTTGCTCATTACACACAGTACTCATTCTCACCATTTATTATGAGTGTAACAGAGTGCCCGATCACTGTCTAGGCCTCCTGCCTGCCAAGTCCCCACAGAGCTATTTTAAATGTTTGTAAATAAGGGGCAATGGCATTGGTATATTGAAATGCCACAGAGTAAGCTCGCAATGCACCAGGGGAAAATTAGAACAGGATATACAAGGTGTACCTGTTATCAGCATCAACTGAGACTGGTGGCAGTCAGGAACCTTTGAGCCTAAAGAGCGCAGAAACTTTGACTGAATTACTGGCATTTGGCCTAGATAGTGCTGGACTGGCCTTTGACTGAATGTGGGACTATGAAACCACGAGGATATTTTTTCCCTCATTCTAGTGGAGGAAGTGGAGCAGTAGGAGACGATGGGGGAAAGAAGGGGAGGCAGAATGAGGAGGATGCACTCTTCAAGATATTACCCTTCCAAAGGAATTTACAGGTCACACAGGTCCTATGAAGATCTTAGTGGCATTGGTATATTGTTAGTTAGAAAATGCGCCTCACCAAAGCGGCGATAGGGGAACTGTGCCAGCTACTGCATTCAAAGTTTAAGACACTGTCTCATTTCAGGCAGCCAGGGGTACAGTGTAATATCAGCCATGGTGCCATCAGGGCGTGTATTTGTAATTGACATTCTCCCCTCCCAGAGAGCTGGGAAATTCATCCAATTTGGCTTCACAAAAAGTCAGCAGTAAGATAGGGCCATCCAGTTTTATTGCATCGCTTAGTCTCCCAAAGTTCAGGAAGCATTAGGTGCCATCCATATTGCTTTGTGAATTCTTATGATTAACCCACTCAACTTCTTGAACAGAAAGGGCAACCACTCTTTAATTGTCCAAATTGTGTGTGACAACAAGCGAAGAATTCTCCATATTAATGCAGGATTTGCTGCAAGTTTGCAGGATGCATTCACTTGCCTGGAAGCCGCGGCAGGCTCTCGGTGCACTAATACATGGTGGAGGAGCTGCGAATGATCGTATCGGAGGTGCGGCAAGTAAGGGTGCGGGGCCGAGAAGAGCCGAGGGCCCCAGGGGCAGCACGGGCCAGCCCACGCTGCAATATGTGTGCGCACTCGGTCCGTGCAGCAGAGCAGGTCTCCAGTCATCCTGGTTTACCCTTGCCACTTGATAAAGGCCTAGCTCTGTCAAGCCCGTGTGGTGGCTGGTGTGCAACGGTCACCACACGTTAAAAAAATCCATGCACGGGCATCTTCCACCCCTGGTGTTCAGGACTGGAATATCGAGTCCTCCATTGAAACAACTATGAACACATCCCTTTTGGTGTGGAAGTAAGTCATCCTCATTCGAGGGACCACCCATGATGACTGAGCGAGCGCTGCACTGTTGGAGGGGCAGTACTGAGTGAGCGCTGCACTGTCGGAGGGGCAGTACTGAGGGAACGCTGCACTGTTGGAGGGGCAGTACTGAGGGAGCGCCGCACTGTCGGAGGGGCAGTACTGAGCGAGCGCTGCACTGTCGGAGGGGCAGTACTGAGGGAGCGCTGCACTGTCGGAGGGGCAGTACTGAGGGAGCGCTGCACTGTCGGAGGGGCAGTACTGAGGGAGCGCCGCACTGTCGGAGGGGCAGTACTGAGGGAGCGCCGCACTGTCGGAGGGGCAGTACTGAGGGAGCGCTGCACTGTCGGAGGGGCAGTACTGAGGGAGCGCTGCACTGTCGGAGGGGCAGTACTGAGGGAGCACCGCACTGTCGGAGGTTCGTTTCCACACTAACTGCTGACCACACAACTTGCTTTTCTGGTCCCTGTATTAATGGACATTGTAAATGGTTCCCTCTCCTCAGGTAGTGTCCTTCTCCCTTTCAAATACCACAGACACCATCTCACTAATCAGAAAGTTCTCCACCATCACCTCCAATGCTCATAGCGATGAACCATCCCATCTCCAACCTCCCACTGCTCAGTGAGGTCCTGAGCATTTCTCCACTCCCAGGATCTGCGCCCATCTCGCCCACAACCCCATGTTTAAACATCTGCATTCAGATTCCCACGCCTCGCAGTGCACTGAAAGGGGTCTAACCACAGTAGCCGGTGACCATTCGGCCCATCGTACCTGTGCCAGCTCTGTGAAAGCGATCTAATCAGTCCCCCACTCCCCCAGCTCCTTCCCCACAGCCCTGCAATATTTTCCTCCAAGTATTTATCCAAATTCCTTTTGAAAGTTACTATTCAATCTGCTCCTACCGTCCTTTCAGGCAGCGCGTTCCAGATCACAACAACACGCTGCGTAAATAAGTTTTCCCCCGTGTCGCCTTTGGTTCTTCTGCCAATCACCTTAAATCTGTGTCCTCTAGTTCTCGACCTTTCCACCAATAGGAACAGTTTCTCTCGAACTACTCTGTCCAGACCCCTCATGATTTTGAACACCTCGATCAAATCTCTCAGCCTTCTCTGCTCCAAGGAGAACAACCCCAGCTTCTCCAGTCTATCCATGCAACTGAAGTCCCTCACCCCTGGTGCTGTTCTAGTAAATCTCCTCTGCACCCTCTCCAAGGTCTTCATATCCTTCCTAAAGTGCCCAGAATTGGACACAATGCTCCAGTTGCGGCCGAACCAGTGATTTATAAACGGTTTAAAGCCCGTGGCTCCCGTTCGTACGTTTGACTGGAACAAATGAAAGATCGAGTTCATGACTTAATTAAAAATGATTTTATTTAATAATTGCAAAACTGTAAATTGGTGAAGGCAGTGAGCACCTACTGTATGGCCTGTGCTGATAGCAGAGTACCAGTTCTGGGTTACTGAATACAATCTAACCATTGGGCAAGCTGTCTTATAACCAGCAGTGTTCCTGTCCAGGTACAATTATCTGTTCATATTTTACAATCATGCCAAAGTTTACAAAAGGTTGAGGCACCTAAATGTGCGGGATGGGGGAGAGAGCTCAGCCGAGGCTCAGTGGGTAACAATCTTGCCTCTGAATCAGAAGGTTACATACATCAGATTACACAGGGTATAAAGCACAGAAACTGGCCGTTCGGCCCAACCAGTCCATGCCGGCGTTTATGCTCCACTCGAGCCTCCTCCAGTCTTTCCTCATCTAAATCTATCAGCATAATCCTCTATTCCCTTCTCCCTCATAAAAGATGGACGTAAAAGATTCCATGGCACTATTTCGAAGAAGAGCAGGGGAGTTCTCCCCGGTGTCCTGTGGCCAATATTTATCCCTCAATCAACATAACAAAAACAGATTATCTGGTGATTATCACATTGCTGTGCGCAAATTAGTTGCCACATTTCCCACATTACAACAGTGACTGCACTCCAAAAGTACTTCATTGGCTGTAAAGCGCTTTGAGACATCCGGTGGTCGTGAAGGCGCTACAAAAATCCAAGTCGTTTATGTGTTTATCCAGCCTCCCCTTAAATGCATTGATACTATTCGCTTCAACCCCTCCCTGTGGCAGCGAGTTCCACATTCTCACCGCTCTCTGGGTAAAGAAGTTTCTCCTGAATTCCCCATTGGATTTCTGGGTGACTATCTGATATTGATGGCCTCTAGTTATACTCTTCCCCACAAGTGGAAACATTCTCCCTGTAGCCACTC
Source organism: Pristiophorus japonicus (assembly GCF_044704955.1). Classification (NCBI taxonomy): domain Eukaryota; kingdom Metazoa; phylum Chordata; class Chondrichthyes; family Pristiophoridae; genus Pristiophorus; species Pristiophorus japonicus. The sequence goes on along the minus strand of NW_027252966.1, from coordinate 541,171 downwards.
GATCAAAACCGTTCATCATTTTAAATACCACTATTAGATCACCCCTCAGCCTTCTTTTGAAACCACTATGAACTCATCCCTTTTGGTGTGGAAACAAGTCATCTTCGTTCGAGGGACCACTTATGATGATAATGATTTTTAAAAGAGAGACCCAGCCTGTTCATCCTTTCCTGATATGTATACCCTTGCATTTCTGGTTTTGGGTTCAAATCCCACTCCAGACACTTGAGCACACAATCCAGGCTGATTCTCCCAGTGCAGTGCTGAGGGAGCGCCGCACTGTCGGAGAGGCAATGCTGAGGGAGCGCCGCACTGTCGGAGGGGCGGTACTGAGGGAGCGCCGCACTGTCGGAGGGGCGGTACTGAGGGAGCGCGCCACACTGTCGGAGAGGCAGTACTGAGGGAGCGCCGCACTGTCAGAGAGGCGGTACTGAGGGAGTGTCGCACTGTCGGAGGGGCGGTACTGAGGGAGCGCCGCACTGTCGGAGGGGCAGTACTGAGGGAGCGCCACACTGTCGGAGGGGCCATCTTTCAGATGAGACGTTAACCAAAGTCCCTGTCTGCTCACAGATGGATCCCGTGGCCACTATTTTGATGAGCAGGTGAGTTCTCCCTTGTGTGTTGCAGCCAATATTTGTCCCTTGAACAAGAGCAACTGATAGAAAGAAACTATTTCGGCTGGTTGGGGATTTTAGGACTAGGGTCACAGTCTAAAAATTAGAGCCAGACCTTTCAGGAGTAAAATTAGGAAACACTTCTACACACAAAGGGTGGTGGAAGTTTGGAACTCTCTTCTGCAAACGGCAATTGGTGCTGGGTCAATTGTTAATTTTAAATCCGAGATTGATAGCTTTCTGTTAACCAAAGAGCCAAAGGCGGGTGGATAGGTCGCAGATCAGCCAAGGTCTCATTGGATGGTGGAACAGGCTCGAGGGGCTGAATGGGCCTCCTCCTGTTCCTGTGTAACAGGCTCAAGGGGCTGAATGGGCCACCTCCTGTTCCTGTGTAACAGGCTCGAGGGGCTGAATGGGCCTCCTCCTGTTCCTGTGTAACAGGCTCAAGGGGCTGAATGGGCCACCTCCTATTCCTGTGTAACAGGCTCGAGGGGCTGAATGGGCCTCCTCCTGTTCCTGTGTAACAGGCTCGAGGGGCTGAATGGGCCTCCTCCTGTTCCTGTGTAACAGGCTCGAGGGGCTGAATGGCCTCCTCCTGTTCCTGTGTAACAGGCTCGAGGGGCTGAATGGGTCTCCTCCTGTTCCTGTATAACAGGCTCGAGGGGCTGAATGGGCCTCCTCCTGTTCCTGTGCAACAGGCTCGATGGGCTGAATGGGTTTCCTCCTGTTCCTGTATAACAGGCTCGAGGGGCTGAATGGGCCTCCTCCTGTTCCTGTGCAACGGGCTCGAGGGGCTGAATGGCCTCCTCCTGTTCCTGTGCAACAGGCTCGAGGGGCTGAATGGCCTCCTCCTGTTCCTGAGTCCCTACTGAAAGCGGATGATCAGATCATGATCACATTAGTGTTTATGGGAGCTTGCTGTGTGCAAATTGGCTGCCATGTTTTCTAAAGTTCAACACAGTGTCAACTTGCCGACCCTTCCAGCTGGGGGGTCACAGGGTAAAGGTCAGTGCTTCCATCACCATCGCGAACCAGGAATTATACCTGGGGCCCTGTGGGTTAGCGCCCCTCAGTATCGCAGCAGACACTGCCCACTTCGTCTTGGAGCCATTGATGGGGGATTAACGTCGGTCGTTGCTGTAATAGACCTCCAGCTAGTGGGCGACTGTAGTAGTGCAACTGCTGATGTAAATGTCATGACGGAACATGTGACAGTCACATGACAGGTTCCTGTAGTGCCATCTTGTAGTCTGTGTGTGTATGATGTAAAGCATAGATCACAATTGTCCCCGATGGCCCAATCGGCTGATTGGGCCGGTCCTGAGGCACACACACAGCACAGGAAGATCCCAGGTTCGAGCCAACTGATTGGCCGGGATTGTCCTCACTCAGACGCCGGAGGGTCAGAGGGCAGTCAGGTTGTTGCTGGAGGAGACTTCGACCAGGAGCGATCCCAGCCGATGCTGTCTGTTGGACTTGTCCAGGAGCTGCAGGACGCAGCTTGAATCACTCTCGTTCTGGTCCGCTACAAGCATTACCTGTCCCAGAAAATCATCCCGCAGGAAATTGCTCGACCAAACCTTGGGGGGGGGCGGAGCCAGAGAGAGATAAACAACAGGTTAAATTTCATACCATGGGCGTTATTTTCCCGCGAGTGCCACGCGTGCAGTAAACACATTCAGTGCCCCATCAACAGCAAGACTCAACACCCCCATTCACCGTACCCAAATGAGAGTCAGTGTGTGTGGGAATGTACCCCAATGAGAGTCAGTGTGTGTGGGACCCGTACCCCAGTGAAAGTCAGTGTGTGTGGGACTGTACCCCAGTGAGTCTTTGTGTGTGGGACACATACCCCAGTGAGAGTCAGTGTCTGTGGGACCCGTACCCCAGTGAAAGTCAGTGTATGTGGGTCTGTACCCCAGTGAGAGTCTGTGTGTGTGGGACCCGTACCCTAGTGAGAGTCAGTGTGTGTGGGACCCGTACCCCAGTGAGAGTCAGTGTGCGTGGGACCCATACCCCAGTGAGAGTCAGTGTGCGTGGGACCCGTACCCCAGTGAGAATCAGTGTGTGTGGAACCCGTACCCCAGTGAGAGTCAGTGTGTGTGGGACCAGTACCCCAATGAAAGTCTGTGAGTGGGACTATACCCCAGTGAGAGTCAGTGTGCGTGGGACCCGTACCCCAGTGAGAGTCAGTGTGTGTGGGACCGGTACCCCAGTGAGAGTCAGTGTGTGTGGGACTGTACCCCAGTGAGTGTCAGTGAAAGTACTGAGGAGGGAAGGGGTTCGACAGTTGAATCCACCCCCATGAATTTCAGCCGCTCTACTCTGAAGCTCACCCACCTGGATTTTAATGGCCTTAGTCTCATGCTTCCTGTAGAACAGTCCCTTCAGGTCAAAGTCGGGGTTGGAGTTCGACTTGTGCACCTTGGATTTCACTTTGGTGCCCTCACTGCTGATCACTACGTACGCATCAGGCGCTGGGAGCAAACAGACCAGAGGATTATAGCAGGCCAGAGGGCACCCAGCCCAGCATCTCCTTACCCAAGGAAGGATATACTTGCCATAGAGGGAGTGCAGCGAAGGCTCACCAGACTGATTCCTGGGATGGCAGGACTGTCGTATGAGGAGAGATTGGGTCGACTGGGCCTGTATTAGCTAGAGTTTAGTAGAATGAGAGGGGATCTCATTGAAAGGTATAAAATTCTGATGGGGCTGGACAGACTGGATGCGGGGAGGATGTTTCCCCGGGGCTGGGCAGTCTAGAACAAGGAGTCACAGTCTCAGGATACGGGGTAGGAAATTTAGGACCGAGATGAGGAGAAATGTTTTCACTCAGAGGGTGGTGAACCTGTGGAATTCTCTACCACAGAAGGCTGTGGAGGCCAAGTCACTGAATATATTTAAGAGGGAGACAGATAGATTTCTAGAAACAAAAGGCATCAAGGAGTATGGGGAGAAAGCGGGAATATGGTGTTGAGATAGAGGATCAGACATGATCATATTGAATGGTGGTGCAGGCTCAAGGGGCCGAATGGCCTACTACTGCTCCTATTTTCTATGTTTCTATGCCCCTCCCATCACCCTGCTCGCCCCGGACTGTACCTTTGCAGGCCGTGGGTGTCGCTGGCAAGGCCGGCATTTATTGTCCGTCCCCAGAAGGTGCCGGTGGGCCGCCTTCTTGAACTGCTGGTGGCAGCTTCGATCCAACCGGGTGGGCACTGTTAGAGGGCCGGGAAGAGTCAACCAGGTTGGGCTGGGACTGGAGTCACGTGTAGTCCTGACCGGATAAGAACGGCAGAAGCAAATCAAAGATCAATATCCAAGTCGGATATCCAGGTAAAGCTTCTGGTGTAACAGCGTGGATACCCTGCAGGCTGCCTGCAAATTCCCTCTGAGGGCAGTGCTCAATAATGTGCTCCAGGGTCTGACTGGGAACTCCACATGATGGAGAGGCTTTAATCATCCACTGATGGAGAAGGTGGCAGCATCGACCGTTACCGGTTCTGAGACGGTTCAGTCAATGGTTGATCCTTCAGGTTGCACTGTGGGCTCCTCGATAAGGAATCCATCCCATGCACAGGTACACAGTGGGGATCCCCGGAGGTCGGTACGAGGACCTCTGCTTTCCCCGATTTATATTAATGACTTAGACTTCGGAGCTTTGACCCAGCTTTTGGTCATCTTGTAATTTCTTCTTTTGTGGCTCAGAAACAAATCTATTTGTTTTGTCTTATAATGCTACTGTGAAGCACCTTGGGACCTTTTACTACATTAAAGGCGCTATATAAATGCAAGTTGTTATTGTTCGTGGGTGTACAGGGCACAATTTCAAAATTTGCAGATGACAGCAAACTTGGAAGTATAGTGAACAGTGAAGAGGATAGTGATAGACTTCAGGAGGACACAGTCAGGCTGGTGGGATGGGCGGGCACGTGGCAAATTAAATTTAATGCAGAAAAGCCCCAAGTGATCCATTTGGGTAGGAAGAACGAGGAGAAGCAACATAAACTAAAGGGTACAATCCTAAAGGGGGTGCAGGAACAGAGTGGCAGGGCAAGTTGAGAAAGCGGTTAAAAAAGCTTACGGGATCCTGGGCTTCATAAATACAGGCATAGAGTACAAAAGCAAGGACATTATGATGAACATTTATAAAACACTAGTTCACCCTCAACTGGAGTATTGTGTCCAATTCTGGGCACCGCACTTTAGGAAGGATGTGAAGGCCTTAGAGAGGGTGCAGAAAAGATTTTCGAGAATGGTTCCAGGGATGAGGGACTTCAGTTACGTGGAGAGTCTGGAGAAGCTGGGGTTGTTCTCCTCGGAGCAGAGAAGGTTGAGAGGAGATTTGATCGAGGTGTTCAAAATCATGAGGGGTCTGGACAGAGGAGATCGAGAGAAACTGTTCCCATTGGTGAAAGGGTCGGGAACCAGAGGGACACAGATTTAAGGCGATTGGCAGAAGAACCAAAGGCGACTCGAGGGAAAACTTATTTACGCAGCGAGTGGTTAGGATCTGGAATGCGCTGCCTGAGGGGGTGGTGGAGGCAGACTCAATCGTGGCTTTCAAAAGGGAGTTGGATAAATACCTGAAGGAAAAAAATTAGCAGGGCTCCGGGGAAAGGGCAGGGGAGTGGGACTGGCTGTGAGGTGCTCTTGGAGAGAGCCGGCATGGCCTCCTTCTGTGCTGTAACCATTCTGTGATTCTACAAACTGCAAAGAAAGATTTCAAAGTGGAGGGCAGATTTTTTTTGTTAGGCAAAGGGTACCAAGGGTTATGGAACCAGGCAACCATGGAAACGATCAGCCAAGATCAGATTGAATGGCGGAATAGGCTCGGGGGCTGAATGGCCTCCTCCTGGTCCTATGCGAGAGATTATGCCAAGTGATAACAGGGAAAGCAAGGAGCAGCTCTGCAAACCAGACTCATCTTTAGCAGAAGGACTGATGGAGGACTCCTGGGTTAACCGGGCAGCGCCATGGGGACTGTACCAGTTTTTTATTTCTCAAACAACCATGGTATGATTCTCCGGATTATCACTCCAGGTCCCCGGGGAGAGTTTGAGCAGCACCAAGCATAGAATCACAGAAATTTACAGCACGGAGGCCATTCGGCCCATCGTGTCCGCGCCGGCCGGCAAAGAGCTACCCAGCTAATCCCACTTTCCAGCTATTCGTCCGTAGCCCTGTAGGTTCCGGCACTTCAAGTGCACATCCAAATACGTTTTAAATGTGGTGAGTGTTTCTGCCTCTATCACCCTTTCAGGCAGTGAGTTCCAGACCCCCACCACCCTCTGAGTGAAAAGTGTTCACCTCAAATCCCCTCTTAACCTCCCCCCAATTACTTTAAATCTATGCCCCCTGGTTGTTGACCCCTCTGCTAAGTGAAATAGGTCCTTCCTATCCACTCTATCCAGGCCCCTCATAATTTTATACACCTCAGTCAGGTCTCCCCTCAGCCTCCTCTGTTCCAAAGAAAAAATCCCAGCCTATCCAATCTTTCCTCATAGCTAAAATTCTCCAGTCCCAGCAACATCCTGGTAAATCTCCTCTGTACCCTCTCTAATGCAATCACATCTTTCCTGTAATGTGGTGACCAGAACTGCACGCAGTACTCCAGCTGTGGCCTAACCAGTGTTTTATATAGTTCAAGCATAACCCCCCTGCTCTTATATTCTATGCCTCAGCTAATAAAGGAAAGCATTGTGCCTTCTCAACCACCTCGGTGTCATATTTGACAATGAACTGAGCTTCCTGCCACATATACATGACGTAACTAAAACCGCCTGTTTCCATCTCCGTAACATCGCCCGTCTCCATCCCTGCCTCAGCTCATCTGCCGAAACCATCATCCAGGCCTTGAGAGTTGACTATTCCAACATACTCCTGGGCGGCCTCCCACATTCTACCCGATGTAAACATGAGCTCATCCAAAACATGACTGCCCCGTGTCCTAACTCGCACCGAGTCCCACTCACCCATCACCCCCTGTGCTCGCTGCCCCGTGTCCTAACTCGCACCCAGTCCCACTCACCCATCACCCCCTGTGCTCACTGCCTTGTGTCCTAACTCGCACCGAGTCCCACTCACCCATCATCCCCTGTGCTCGCTGCCCCCGTGTCCTAACTTGCACCAAGTACCGCTCACCCATCACCCCCCTGTGCCCCGTGTCCTAACCCGCACCGAGGCCCACTCACCCATCACCCCCTGTGCTCGCTGCCCCGTGTCCTAACTCGCACCCAGTCCCACTCACCCATCACCCCCTGTGCTCACTGCCTTGTGTCCTAACTCACACCGAGTCCCGCTCACCCCCTGTGCTCGCTGTCCCGTGTCCTAACTCACACCGAGTCCCGCTCACCCATCACCCCCTGTGCTCGCTGCCCCATGTCCTAACTCGCAACGAGTCCCGCTCACCCATCACCCCCTGTGCTCGCTGCCCAGTGTCCTAACTCGCACCGAGTCCCGCTCACCATCACCCCCTGTGCTTGCTGCCCCATGTCCTAACTCGCAACGAGTCCCGCTCGCCCATCACCCCCTGTGCTCGCTGCCCAGTGTCCTAACTCGCACCGAGTCCCGCTCACCCATCACCCCCTGTGCTTGCTGCCCCGTGTCCTAACTCGCACCGAGTCCCGCTCACCCATCACCCACCGTGCTCACTGCTCCGTGTCCTAACTCGCACCGAGTCCCGCTCACCCATCACCCCCTGTGCTCGCCGACCTACATTGGCTCCCAGTTAAGCAACGCCTCGATTTCAAAATTCTCATCCTTGTTTACAAATCCCTCCATGACCCTTGCCCCTCCCTATCCTTATAATCTCCTCCAGCCCCACAACCCCCCCTTAGATCTCTGCACTCCTCCAATTCTGCCCTCCTGAGCATCCCTGATTATAATCGTTCAACCATCGGTGGCCGTGCATTCTGTTGCCTGGGCCCCAAGCTCTGGAACTCACTCCCTAAACCTCTCTGCCTCTCTTTCCTCCTTCAAGACACTCCTTAAAATGTACTTCTTTGACCAAGCTTTTGTTCATCTGCCCTAATCTCTCCTTATGTGGCTCGGTGTCAATTTTTTTTGTCTTATAACACTCCTGTGAAGCGCCTTGTGATGTTTTACTATGTTAAAGGCGTATATATAAATGCATTCTGTTGTTGTTGTTGTTGTCCCACTACTTTCAGGGATCTATGGACCTGCAGTCCAAGATTCCTTTGTTCCTCCACACTTCAGTGCCCTACCATTTAAGGGTGCACATATTTGTACTGCCAAAATGACCACATTGTCTCCGATTGGCTCTCCATTATCACATGGCCTATTGCTGATTGGTTCCCTTGGAGGATAAGCCACACCCTGAAGTTTCTCTGGAATGTGTAACTGGAACCGGCCAGCCCAAGTTCTGACTGACTTTGCAAATTGTAATTTGATCCACTCTGACTTCAGAAGCTGGAGAGGACAGATCTCTACCAACCCAGCAAAAGCCTCCGAAGTTCCAGCCGAAGTCCCTTAACCCAGCGCATGCATGACCATACCCCCACCCCCCTCGTGTGTTCCCTCGCTTTGTTAGCCCTCGTCCTACTTACAGCTGGAAGATTCTGGAAGGCGTAACCCGGCGGCGCTATGGACGTGGACGGAAGTGACGCGCTTCGGGTAACCGAGGCAACAGCTCCAGAACGACGGCTTGGGCTGGTCCAAGGTCAGCTCTCTGGTGGGGGGAGGGGCGGGGGGAAGAGAAACAGAAGGAATGCGGTCAATGAATGGTCAGCGAGGCCGGAGCGGAGGGAGAGGGCTGGTCCGCGGGGCCACGGTTACCTGAGCTGGGCAGGATTCTCGGTGAAGAGTCGGAGCAGGAACCTGCCTGAATCGCCGGGCTCGAAGGTGCTCGGCACCACCACATAACGGCCCTGCTTCAGCTCGGCCCGTAGGAAGACACTGCGCGAGTCGATGTACGTCGACCCCGTGACCTTCTGCTGGAACGCGTGCATCCGGTACGTCCGGTTCAGCTCCACCTGTGGAGGGAGGGAAAGAGGCATCATTCGGTGTCAGCCCATTCCAGATTTGAGCCCAGAATCAAGGCCGACACTCCCAGGGGCAGTACTGAGGGAGCACCGCACTGTCGGAAGGGCAGTGCTGAGGGAGCGTTGTACTGTCGGAGGGGCAGTACTGAGGGAGCGTTGCACTGTCGGAGGGGCAGTACTGAGGGAACGTTGCACTGTCGGAGAGGCAGTACTGAGGGAGCCCCGCACTGTTGGAGGGGCAGCACTGAGGGAGCGCTGCACTGTCGGAGGGGCAGCACTGAGGGAGCGCCACACTGTCGGAGGGACAGTACTGAGGGACGGCCGCACTGTCGGAGGGGTGGTACTGAGGGAGGTTGCATCTTTCAGATGAGATGTTAAAGCGAGCCTCCCTCTACCCTCTCAGGTGGATGTAAAACATCCCACTGCCACTTTTGAAGAGCAAGGGCGTTCTCTGGTTCTGGGGCCAATATTTATCCCTCAACCAACATTAGTAAAACAAATAGTCTGGTCATTATCACATTGCTGTATGTGGGAGCTGGCTGCCGCGTTTCCTACATTACAACAGTGACTACACTTCAAAAAGTACTTAATTGGCTGTGAAGCATTCTGGGACATTCTAAGGTGGCAAAATGAGTTATATTTCAAAGAAGAGCAGGGGACGTTCTCTCTTGTATCCTAGGGCCAATATTTATCCCCCTCAAAACAACATCACTAAAAATGACCCCATAACATGCGCTGTTAGTTATTTGCTTCGTGGCTTCTTTGCTTAAGAATTCATAGCAACACATTGCTATTAAGAACCAGTTGGTTTATTATCAAAAGGTTTAACAATCACACTACACATTACCAGTTCATCCACCAGGCTCACAACCACCTGCCCCATTGTGGATCCCCGAACCCAACTGGCTGGGGTTTTATTGAGTCTTGTGAACATCACGTGACTGGCTAAGCCACTCCCAGCTCGACAAATCTATGGGCATGCTCAAACATGCAGACATTACACTCGCCAATTTGATATATTTTGTGGTTACCCCCACAACAAGGCGTTGTTAATCCAGCGACGGTTACGTCCGCGTGACTCTGGCCCGACTGGTTGCAAACAAGTTTTAATATTAATATGTTGACCAAGAACAGTACTGTTCTATTACAATTGTTCAACAGTGCGGCATTAAGTGACAAGCAATTAATACAACCTGTTCTTCTCACAGATTTCAAGATAATCCAATTGACCTCTGAGGGCTGGCTCAAGGCAAAAAGAAAGAAAGATTTGCATTTATATAGCGCCTTTCACGACCACCAGATGTCCTTGAAGTACTTTTTGGAGTGTAGTCACTGTTGTAATGTGAGAAACGCGGCAACCAATTTGTACACAGCAAGTTCCCACACACAGCAATGTGATAATGACCAGATAATCTGTTTTTTTGTTATGTTGATTGAGGGATAAATATTGGCCCCTGGACACTGGGAATAACTCCCCTGCTCTTCTTCGAAATAATGCCACGGGATCTTTTACACCCACCTGAGAGCGCTGACGGGGCTCGGTTTAACATCTCATCCGAATGACGGCACCTCTGACAATGCGGCGCTCCCTCAGTACTGCACTGGAGTGTCAGCCTAGATTTATGTGCTCAAGTTGCTGGAGTGGGACTTGAACCCACAACCTTCTGACTCAGAGGCAAGAGAGAGTGCTGCCCACTGAGCCACATCTGACACTCAAGGGACATCCAACTGTCCTGAGAGCTCCCACTTTATTTCTATCTCTGTTTTTATTCACACAGAGAGACAGGAACTTCACCCCCAACGTAGCAAAACTCTTCTGCTAAATGCCCGGACACCATGCGAGGAGGGATAAGAACATAAGAATTAGGAGCAGGAGTCAGCCATACGGCCCCTCGAGCCTGCTCCATCATTCAATATCATGACCTCAACTCCACTTTCCTGCCCGATCTCCATATCCCTTGATTCCCCTAGAGTCCAAATATCGATCCCAGCCTTGAATATACTCAACGACAGCCTCCACAGCCCTCTGGGGCAGAGAATTCCAGAGATTCACCACCCTCTAAGTGAAGAAATTCCTCCTCATCTCAGTCCTAAATGGCCGACCCCTTACCCTGAGACTGTGACCCCTGGTTCCAGACTCCCCAGCCCGGGGGAAACATCCTCCCTGCATCTACACTGTCAATCCCCCTCAGTATCTTGTATATTTCAATGAGATCGCCTCTCATTCTTCTAAACTCCAGAGAGTATTGGCCCAGTCTACACAATCTCTCCTCATAAGACAATACTCTCATCCTAGGAATCAATCTAATGAACATGCCGTTTGCCTTCCTTATTGCTTGCTGTACCTGCATGCTCGCTTTCTGTGTTTCGTGCACAAGGACACCCATTGGATACTTGCAGGGATGGATTAACGCCAGGCCCACCAAATAACTGTCGGAAAAAAATATAAGGCCTCCCAAATAGGCTGAATAGAATTAAGAATGAGAGGAAAAACAAGAATGAGAGGAAAAACAAGACTGAGGAAAATAGATTCACTTGTTTATACCTATATACAGAAGTACCTATATATACTAATGTACCGATATACAGAGCAGAATATGTACTAGACTGTTTTATTTTACATTTTATTGAGAGAATTTTGCATATATGTGTAGGAATCTATTATTGCAATGTTACCGGAACCAGAATATATACCGACTTGATACAGAATATATGCTTTCATTGTTGAATATACTGGCCTATGTTTCCATACTCAGAATCAGAATCATACATGTCATGTATCGAACATGACCAAATATAACTATCGGCCCATTGCGATCAGTTTGCACCAGGCCCATCAGGCCCTGAATCCAGCCTGGATACTTGGCGATAAATATTCTACAGGTTGGACCTCTCTGGTCCGGCACACTCTGGTCCAGAAACATCCGTAGTTCGGCATTAACTGGGCCTGAGGGAGAGAAGGGTTTATAAAAAGAACTTTTGATTGGCTGGAGTTGCTGTCAGTGAGCGAGTGTGCTCGGCGATTGGCTGGAGCAGCTGTCAGTCAGTGAGTGTGTTCGGCGATTGGCTGGAGCGGCTGTCAGTGAGTGAGTGTGCTCGGTGATTGGCTGGAGGGGCTGTCAGTCAGTGAGTGTGCTCGGCGATTGGCTGGAGCAGCTGTCAGTCAGTGAATGTGCTCGCCGATTGGCTGGAGGGGCTGTCAGTCAGTGAGTGTGCTCGGCGATTGGCTGGAGGGGCTATCAGTCAGTGAGTGTGTTTGGCGATTGGCTGGAGGGGCTGTCAGTCAGTGCGTGTGCTCAGCGAGTGGCTGGAAGGGCTGTCAGTCAGTGAGTGTGTGTTTGGCGATTGGGTGGAGGGGCTATCAGTCAGTGAGTGTGTTCGGCGATTGGCTGAGGGAGCTGCCCACAGGCTGCCAGCACGCGCACACACACACAGGAGCCCGCGCACTGTCGACAGGTGCCAATAAGCGTGACGTCCCATGGTTCGGAAAGATCCTGAGGTTGCCGGACCAGAGAGATCCAACCTGTAGCATTTTTGCTCCCCGGTTTTGTTTCGCCCCGCTCACAAGGAGCCTGCGCCCCCGGGGTATGGGTTCCCCACTCACCCTGAAGATCTCGAACCCGATGGCCAGGTTCTGCCCCAAACCCTCTCTGCGATACGAACGATTGTCTTCCTGCTGCAGGGAGAGCAGGGCGGAGTCATCACTTGGGATGTCGAACACAAACTGCGGGAACCAGGACAGAAAACAAGAGATAAAAATCAGAAAATGCTGGAAATACTCAGCAGGTCAGGCAGCAGTTGTGCATCCACTTGAGAGAGCAGACCTCACACCCGAAAGACGGTCCCTCGGTACTGGCACTGGGAGTGTTGGCTTGGATTTTGTGCTCAAGTCCCTGGAGTGGGTCTTGAACCCACAACCTTCTGACTCGGAGGCGCGAGAGAGAGAGAGTGCTGCCCACTGAGCCACGGCTGACACAATAGGAATTCTAGTCTCTGGAGCGGAATGTGTTGCTCGGAAACTCAGCGGTTAAAGAACAACTTGCATTTGTATAGCGCCTTCTCAAGAGCGCTTTAAATAAACATTTGTCCCTGAGCCACAGAAAGAGATATTGGGACAGGTGACCCAAAGCTGGGTCAAAGAGGTGGGTTTTAAGGAGCGCTTAAAAGGAGGAGAGAGAGGCGGTGAGGTTTAGGGAGGGAGTTCCAGAGCTTGGGGCCCAGGCAACAGAAGGCACGGCTGCCGATGGTGGAGCGATGGAAATCAGGGGGATGCGCAAGAGGGCAGAATTGGAAGAGCACAGAGATCTGGGAGGGTTGCGGGGCTGGAGGAGATTACAGAGATAGGGAGGGGGCGAGGAAGGCCATGAAGGGATTTGAAAACCAGGATAAACTCAGGAGATAAAAACAGAAAATGCTGGAAAGCTCAGTGGGTCGGGCAGCATCTGTGGAGAGAGAGACAGGGTTAAAGTTTCAGGTCTGTGACCCTTCGTCAGAACTGGCAAAAGTTTGAGATGTATCAGATTGCTAAGGAAGTGCAGGGGCAGTGAAAGAGGGAGAGGAGGAAAGAACAAATGGGAAGGTCTGTGATAGGGGAGAAGGCAGGCGAGATTAGAGAGACAAAAGGGATGATGGGCAAGAATGAGATGGTAATGGGACAAGTTAGGAAACTAAAGATGGGTCTAGCTAGGGAGTGAATAGCAGAATAATTACCAGCTGCCGTGGGAAAGAGAAAAATAAAAAGAGAAGGGTTTGTAAAAAAAATAGGAGGAAAGCGAACAAAAAATATAGGCAGAGATTCTGGTCTGAAATTGTTGAACTCGATGTTGAGTCCAGAAGGCTGTAAAGTGCCTAAATGAAAGATGAGGTTCTGTTCCTCGAGCTTGTGTTGAGCTTCGTTGGAACAGTGCAGGAGGCCGAGAGTAGAAAGATCACAGAGAGAGCATGATGCCCAGAACACTCAATCATGGGAACTGTACGTTGCTGAAAGCACAAGGTTTATTTTTCTGCAGATTCCCGGCTCTCAACAAAATGAGACATTTATATAACGCCATTAATGTACTGAAACATCCCGAGGCTCTTCACAGGAGTGTAATAAGAACCAAACCCGACACCGAGCCACACAAGGAGATATTAGGGACAGGTCAAAACTGGGTCAAAGAGGTCGGTCTTAAGGAGCGTCTTAAAGGAGGAGAGAGAGGCGGAGAGGTTTAGGGAGTGAGTTCCAGAGTTTGGGGCCCCAGGCAGTTGAAGGCACAACCACCGCTGGTGGAACAATGGAAATCAGGGGGATACTCAAGAGTCCAGAATTGGAGGAGCACAGACATCTCGGGGATGTGGGGCTGGAGGAGATTACAGAGATAGGGAGGGGCGAGGGACATGCAGGGATTTGTAAGCAAGGATGAATGTTTTCAAATCGAGCTGTTGCCAGATTGGGAGCCAATGTAGGTCAGCCAGCACAGTTTGATGGGTGAACGGGACTTGGTCCGAGTTAGGACACGGGGCAGCCAAGTTTTGGATGAGCTCAAGTTTATGGGGAGTGGCGGATGGGAGGCTGGTCAGACGTGCATTTCAATATTTGAGTCTGGAGGTGTAATGTATTTGCTCCGTGGATTCTTTGCTTAAGAATCCATAGTAACACATTGCTATTAAGAACTAGTTGGTTTTTTAACAAAGGTTTAACAATCACACTACACATTACCAATTCATCCACCAGGCTCACAACCAGCTGCCCCATCGTGGATCCCCCGAACCCAACTGGCTGGGGTTTTATTGAGTCTTGTGAACATCACGTGACTGGCTAAGCCACTCCTAACTCAACAGCTCTACAACTATTTCAGTTGAAACCATAAATCAAGTGCCCCCTGATTAAAAGGGGGGGGGGGGGAACTAAAACCGACACTTTAAACAAATTAAACTTTTGACAGTAAACTTAACTCAAATTAAAATTTGGTTGCCGGGGGTGATGATGCACTCCAGTCCCTCCGGCGCCCACCTCTCGCGGAAGGCCACGAGCGTACTGGTGGACACCGCGTGCTCCATGTCCAGGAGCACCTGGCTCGGATGTAACCACGGAAGAGAGGCAGGCAGTCGGGCTGAACGACCGCCCGCTGCCTGGACCGGCTGAGGGCCCCCTTGGCCAGGCCCAGGAGCAGTCCTACGAGGAGGCCTTCCGACCTGCCCGCTCCCCTCCGCACAGGGTGCCCAAAGATCAGGAGCGTGGGACTGAAGTGCAATCAGAATTTGAGGATCAGCCCCTTCAAATATTGGAAGAGGGGCTGCAACCTCACACATACAACATAGACGTGGAACAGGGACTCCTCCAGACCGCAGAGTTTTACAGGCCGCCTGGGAGCCAGTGAACCGACTTAAAAAATGATTGCAAGGGACTACCCCGTGTAACACCCTCCAGGCCAAGTCCCCAATAAATAGAGGGGGTGCGATAGCTCTACAAACCTGTGAGCATACTCACAGGTACATACATTACAGGAGGTAACAGAGGATGTGGGATACAGGTTGTCGCTGTTGGACAGAACAGAAAGATCCCAGCTCCCTCCCATCCGCCGCTCCCCCCCCTCCCCAGCACGTGCTGATGGGGATTCACCCGGCACAGACCTGTGGGTTCTGCAGGAAGGTGTCCTGGTTGTTGATACAGCCTCCGCTTCGGTTCTGCAGCGGAGAGGCGGAGAGGAGCCACTCACTGAAGAGAGTGGCCTCCGCCCAGGTTTTGTGGAAGCTAAACCACGAGGTGTTGATCCGTCGGCACACCACCAGGTCCGTGAAGTAGGTGGAGAAGTCGTCGAAATTCATCCTGCACCGCAAGGAAGGAAGAAAAATGTCCCCCAGTCAATTCATCACGACCATCGAGGTTACAGCACAGAAAGAGGCTATTCGGCTCAAGCCGGTATTTGTGCTCCACACGACCCTCCTCCCAACCCTCCATCTCACCCGAGCCTTCTATTCCTTTTTAGGAATTATAGAATCATGGTTACAGCACAGAAGGAGGCCATTGGGCCTGTCGAGCCTGTGCCGGCTCTCTGCAAGAGCACCTCAGCCAGTCCCACTCCCCGCCCTTTCCCCATAGCCCTGCTAACTTATTCCCTTCAGGTATTTATCCAACTCATTTTGAAAGCCACGATTGAATCTGCCTCCACCACCCCCTCAGGCAGCGCATTCCAGATCCTAACCACTCGCTGTGCAAAAAGTTTCCCCCCGTGTCACCTTTGGTTCTTCTGCCAATCGCCTTAAATCTGTGTCCCTCTGGTTCTCGAACCTTCCACCAATGGGAACAGTTTCTCTCGATCTCCTCTGTCCAGATCCCTCATGATTTTGAACACCTCGATCAAATCTCCTCTCAACCTTCTCTGCTCCGAGGAGAACAACCCCAGCTTCTCCAGTCTATCCCCGTCACTGAAGTTCCTCATCCCTGGAACCATTCTTGTAAATCTTTTCTGCACCCTCTCTAAGGCCTTCACATCCTTCCTAAAGGGCGGTGCCCAGAATTGGATGC
Organism: Pristiophorus japonicus; assembly: GCF_044704955.1. Taxonomy (NCBI): domain Eukaryota; kingdom Metazoa; phylum Chordata; class Chondrichthyes; family Pristiophoridae; genus Pristiophorus; species Pristiophorus japonicus. Next base: position 525,047 of record NW_027252966.1, on the reverse strand, counting down.
AATACTCCAGTTGAGGCCGAACCAGTGTTTTATAAAGTTCATCATAACGTCCCTGCTTTTGTACTCTGTGCCTCTATTTATGAAGCCCAGGATCCCGTAAGCTTTTTTAACCGCTTTCTCAACCTGCCCTGCCACCTGCAACGATGTGTGCCCATATACCCCCAGGTCTCTCTGTTCCTGCACCCCCTTTAGGATTATACCCTTTAGTTTATATTGCCTCTCCTCGTTGGTCCTACCCAAATGGATCACATCACACTTTTCTGCGTTAAACTTCATCTGCCACGTGACCGCCCATTTAATCAGCCTGTCTATGTCTCCCTGAAGTCTCGCCCTATCCTTCTCACTGTTCACTATACTTGTTATGCCTTGAAGGGAAAGCTAGCTAAGTTCACGAGGGAGAAAGAAATAGAAGGATAATAGGGTTTAAACCCTCATCTTGGGAGTGTTGATCATAATTAGATTCATGCCTAAAATCACCTGTCATTATCGGCGTACCCAAATACGGGCCCGACGTATGCTGTTGGTTTCCTATTGGACAGTGGGAGTACTGCAAGATCTCGCTACACTGAAAAGAAGTCAACAGTGAATCTCTATAACAACAACTTGCATTTGTATAACGTAGTCAAACATCCCAAAATGCTTTGTAGGTGCAATTATTAAACACATTTTGACACATAAGGAGATATTAGGGCAGGTGACCAAAAGCTTGATCAAAGAGGTCGGTCTTAATGAGCGCCTTAAAAGAGGAGAGAGGGGCGGAGAGGTTTAGAGAGGGAATTCCAGAGCTTGGGGCCCAGGCAACAGAAGGCACGGCCACCGATGGCAGAGCGATGGAAATCGGGATACGCAAGAGGGCAGAACGGGAGCAACGCAGAGATTCTGAGAGGTTGTAGGGCTGGAGGAGGTTAGAGAGATAGGGAGGGTTGTGTAAGGAGAGGACGTTACAGAGATAGGGAGAGGTGTCGGAGCTGGAGGAGGTTACAGAGATAGGGAGGGGTGTAGGAGCTGGAGGGGGTTTACAGAGATAGAGAGGGATGTAGGGGCTGGAGGTTGTTACAGAGATAGGGAGGGGTGTCGGGGTTGGAGGAGGTTACAGAGATAGGGAGGGTTGTAGGGGCTGGAGGAGGTAACACATAGAGAGGGGTGCAGGGGCTTGAGGAGGTTACAGAGATAGGGAGGGATGTAGGGGCTGGAGGTGGTTGCAGAGATAGGGAGGGGTGTAGGGCTGGAGGTGGTAACAGAGATAGGGAGGGGTGTAGGGGCTGGAGGAGGTTAGAGAGATAGGGAGGGTGTAGGGCTGGAGGGGGTTAGAGAGATAGGGAGGGGTGCAGGGGCTGGAGGAGGTTACAGGGATAGGGAGGGGTGTAGGGGCTGGAGGAAGTTACAGGGATAGGGAGGGGTGTAGGGCTGGAGGGGGTTACAGGGATAGGGAGGGGTGTAGAGCTGGAGGAGGTTACAGGGATAGGGAGGGTTGTAGGGCTGGAGGAGGTTACAGGGATAGGGAGGGGTGTAGGGCTGGAGGAGGTTACAGGGATAGGGAGGGGTGTAGGGCTGGAGGTGGTTACAGAGATAGGGAGGGTGTAGGGGCTGGAGGAGGTTACAGGGATAGGGCTGGGGGGTATTTATTGAAATTTACCAGAATTCCCCGTCATCCCGGACGGTTACTCCCAGTCTCTCCCGCTCACCCTTGCTGATCCGTTGCCATTCCTCAGACCTACGGATGAAAGTGGACAAGGTGGTGAGGCCATACACAGGCCCGACGAGATGCCTCACCTCATCTCCCCACCTCCACCCCCCGCTCTCCTGATGGGCAGGACTCACACTGGGGCCAGTCACCATCCCCTCAGTCCCACCTCTTGGCCCTTCATACACCTCCCGTCCCACAAGGACATCAGAAATAGGAGCAGGGGTAGGCCACCTGGCCTCTCGAGCCTGCTCCGCCATTTAATAGGATCATGGCTGATCTGATCATGGACTTAGCTTCACTTCCATGCCCGCTCCCCATAACCCTTGTCTCTCTTAGCATTCAAAAATCTGTCCATCTCCACCTTAAATATATTCAATGACCCAGCCTCAACAGCTCTCTGGGGCAGAGAATTCCAAAGATTTGCCACCCTCAGAGAAGAAATTCCTCTTCATCTCTGTCTTAAATTGGCGACCGCTTATTCTGAAACTATGCCCCCTAGTTCTAGATTCCCCCACGAGGGGAAACATCCTCTCTGCATCCACCTTGTCAAGCCTCCTCAGAATCTTATATGTTTCAGTAAGATCACCTCTCATTCTTCTAAACTCCAATGAGTACAGGCCCAACCTGCTCAACCTTTCCTCATAAGGCAACCCCTTCATCTCAGGAATCAACCTAGTGAACCTTCTCTGAACAGCCTCCAATGCAAGTATATCCTTTCTTAAATACGGAGACCAAAACTGTACGCAGTACTCCAGATGTGGCCTCACCAATGCCCTATACAGTTGTAGCAGGACTTCTCTGCTTTTATACTCCATCCCCCTTGCAATAAAGATCAACATTCCATTTGCCTTCCTGATCACTTGCTGCACCTGCATACTAACTTTTTGTGTTGCATGCACAAGGACCCCCAGGTCCCTCTGTACCACAAGTTGGTTAGAAATAGTTCAAGTCTAGAGTGCCCAGTTGATTGATGGGTTGTTGGATCCCTCTGCCCTGGGAGTGTTTGATGGGACAGTGTAGAGGGAGCTTTACTCTGTATCTAACCCGTGCTGTACCTGCCCTGGGAGTGTTTGATGGGACAGTGTAGAGGGAGCTTTACTCTGTATCTAACCCCGTGCTGTACCTGCCCTGGGAGTGTTTGATGGGACCGTGTAGAGGGAGCTTTACTCTGTATCTAACCCCGTGCTGTACCTGCCCTGGGAGTGTTTGATGGGACAGTGTAGAGGGAGCTTTACTCTGTATCTAACCCGTGCTGTACCTGCCCTGGGAGTGTTTGATGGGACAGTGTAGAGGGAGCTTTACTCTGTATCTAACCCGTGCTGTACCTGCCCTGGGAGTGTTTGATGGGACAGTGTAGAGGGAGCTTTACTCTGTATCTAACCCGTGCTGTACCTGTCCTGGGAGTGTTTGATGGGACAGTGTAAAGGGAGCTTTACTCTGTATCTAACCCCCTGTACCTGCCCTGCGAGTATTTGATTGGACAGTGTAGAGGGAGCTTTACCCTGTATCTAACCCCCTGTACCTGCCCTGCGAGTATTTGATGGGACAGTGTAGAGGGAGCTTTACCCTGTATCTAACCCGTGCTGTACCTGCCCTGGGAGTACGATGACTGGGAAGACAGAATGCTCCGGCCCACATTAACGGACACACCTACCCATCGCTCCACTGGCCGTTCCATTCCGTGCTGCCCCACGGGTTCCTCATGCGGATCATGAACAGCTTCTCCGTGTTAAAGAAAGACAGGAGGCCCACACCCGGACGCAACTTCCGCACATCTGTGACGCCGTAGGCGTGACCTTTGACCAGACCGCAGCCTGTCTGGGCCTCCAGCTGTTCGCCAGACTCGGGCTGTACCAAACACACAACAAAATGGGGGGAATGGGTCAGGGGGCAGCGGTTAGAAATCTTTAAACCCAAAGAATTTGCGAATTACGACCGTTCCCGCGGAGGTTACATGCACAGCCCACTGGTAAGTTTACACACAACAATTTCATTGATATAGCGCCTTTAACATAGTAAAATGTCCCCAAGGCGCTTCACAGGAGTGATTATCAGACAAAATTTGACACCGATCCGCATCAGGAGATATTAGCGCAGGTGACCAAAGACATCGGTTTTAAGGAGCGTCTTAAAAGGAGGGAGAGAGGCGGAGGGGTTTAGGGAGGGAGTTCCAGAGCTTGGGGCCCAGGCAACAGAAGGCACGGCACCGATGGTGGAGTGATTATAATCAGGGATGCTCAGGAGGGCAGAATTAGAGTAGCGCAGACATCTCGGGGGTTGTGGGGCTGGAGGAGATTACAGAGATAGGGAGGGGCAAGGGGCCACGGAGGGATTTGAACACAAGGTTTAAGATTTGTTAAATCGAGGCGTTGCTTAACCGGGAGCCAATGTAGGTCAGCGAGCACAGGGGATGATGGGTGAGCAAGACTCGGTGCGAGTTAGGACACGGGACACAGTTGTTGATGAGTGAGCGGGTCTTGGTGCGAGTTAGGACACGGGGCATAGGGGGTGATGGGTGAGCGGGACTCGGTGCAAGTTAGGACATGGGGCAGTGAGCACAGTGGGTGATGGGTGAGCGGGACTTGGTGGAGTTAGGGCAAAGGGCAGTGAGCACAGGGGGTCATGGGTGAGCGAGACTCGGTGCGAGTTAGGACATGGGGTACAGTTGTTGATGAATGAGCGGGTCTTGGTGCGAGTTAGGACACAGGGCAGCGAGCACAGGGGGTGATGGGTGAGCAGGATTCGGTGCGAGTTAGGACACGGGGCAGCGAGCACAGGGGGTGATGGGTGAGCAGGATTCGGTGCGAGTTAGGACACGGGGCAGCGAGCACAGGGGGTGATGGGTGAGCGGGACTCGGTGGAGTTAGGACACAGGGCGGTGAGATCAGGCGGTGATGGGTGAGCGGGACTGGGTGCGAGTTAGGACACAGGGCAGAGCTCTGGATGAGCTAAAGTTTACGGAGGGTGGAGGTGTCCTCCCCTATTTGGAGGACACAGAGACTGTCACTGGGGATTCCCCACAAAATGGCAGATCAGTCCCCGCTCGGATCGCATGCAGTCCGTCCGCGTATCGCAAAGCGGGAGCCTCAGCACGCAACCCGTTGGTTACACGATTTTCACAGCCCGGAGTCACGTGTGTCAGACATTGCCGCCACAGTCAACATGCTCGCTCGCCATTTTGCAGCAGTGGCTCTTGGGACATTATCAACAAGGTCCAGCACAGAGATTACACAGACTAGGGTTGTGTTCCTTCGAATTTAGACGGTGAGGTGGTGATTTGTTCGAAGTTTAGGAGATTTTAAGGGGAACGAATAGGGTAGAGAGAGAGAAGCTATTTGTGCTGAATATTAAAGATTAGAGCCAGACCTTTCAGGAGTGAAGTTAGGAACCACTTCTACACACAAAGGGTGGTGGAGGTTGGGAACGTTCTTCCACAAACGGCAGTTGATGCTGGGGCAATTGTTCATTTTAAATCGGAGATTGATGGATTTCTGTTAAACAAAGGTATTAAGGGATATGGGCCAAAGGCGGGTGGGTGGAGTTAGGTTGTAGATCAGCCGTAATCCCATTGAATGGCGGAGCAGGCTCGAGGGGCTGGATGGCCTCCTCCTGTTCCTCTGACAGTGCAGCGCTCCCTCAGTACTGCCCCTCCAACAGTGCAGCGCTACCTCAGTACTGCCCCTCCGACAGTGCAGTGCTCCCTCAGTACTGCCCCTCCGACAGTGCGGCACTCCCTCAGTACTGCCCCTCCGACAGTGCGGCGCTCCCTCAGTACTGCCCCTCCAACAGTGCGGCGCTCCCTCAGTACTGCCCCTCCGACAGTGCGGCACTCCCTCAGTACTGCCCCTCCAACAGTGCGACACTCCCTCAGTACTGCCCCTCCGACAGTGCGGCGCTCCCTCAGTACTGCCCCTCCGACAGTGCGGCACTCCCTCAGTACTGCCCCTCCAACAGTGCGACACTCCCTCAGTACTGCCCCTCCGACAGTGCGGCGCTCCCTCAGTACTGCCCCTCCGACAGTACGGCACTCCCTCAGTACTGCACTGGGAGTGTCGGGCCTGGATCATGGGCTCGAGTCTCTGGAGTTGAGCCCACGACCGTCCCACTGACGAGGGTCAGAAGAGCAGAGGAGGGGCCTGGTCTTACCCGAATGGAGCAACTGATCAGAGAGCCCCGGGAGTGGGCCTTCAGCAGGTTCTGGTAGAGTTTCTTCCGCTTCTCGAGGTCCGTTCTGTAGCCCTCCTTGTCCAGGGCCATGGGCTCGGAGATTCCCCCGGTGAAATCCACCAAGGCCTCCCCCGTGTTGCCTCCGTCCAGGGCCTCGTAGCAGCCGTTCAGCCTGTCACAGAACGGGATATGTGGTGAGTTCAGGCACACAAGTTGCCCGATGCAGCCCTGCTACAGACTGTTCTTGTGTTCCCGGAACCTCTCTTGCAGAACCTTCTGGACCATGTCCAAAGACACTCCCCTGTCTGCAAACTGGTGTCCTTCCTCCAAAAATCCCACTGGATCAGGCAGGAACCCCACCAGCCCATAAAAACATAAATAGGAGGAGGAGTCGGCCATTTGGCCTCTCGAGCCTGCTCCACCATTCAATAAGATCATGATTGATCATGGACTCAGCTCCACTTTCCCGCCCGCTCCCCGTAACCCTAGACTCCCTTATCGTTCAAAAATCTGTCCATCTCCACCTTAAATTTATTCAATGACCCAGCCTCCACAGCTCTTTGGGGCAGAAAATGCCACAGATTTACAACCCTCTGAGAGAAGAAATTCCTCCCCGTCTCAGTTTTAAATGGGCCATCCCTTATTCTAAAACTATGCCCCCTAGTTCTAGATTCCCCCACGAGGGGAAACATCCTCTCTGCATCTACCCTGTCCAGCCCCCTCAGAATCTTATATGTTTCATATAAGAACATAAGAATTAGGAACAGGAGTAGGCCATCTAGCCCCTCGAGCCTGCTCCGCCATTCAACAAGATCATTACTGATCTGGCCGTGGACTCAGCTCCACTTACCCGCCCGCTCCCGGAACCCTTAATTCCCTTATTGGTTAAAAATCTATCTATCTGTGACTTGAATACATTCAATGAGCTAGCCTCAACTGCTTCCTTGGACAGAGAATTCCACAGATTCACAACCCTCTGGGAGAAGAAATTCCTTCTCAACTCGGTTTTAAATTGGCTCCCCCATATTTTGAGGTTGTGACCTCTAGTTCTAGTCTCCCCGACCAGTGGAAACAACCTCTCTGCCTCTATCATGTCTATCTCTTTCATTATTTTAAATGTTTCTATAAGATCACCCCTCATCCTTCTGAACTCTAATGAGTAAAGACACAGTCTACTCAATCTATCATCATAAGGTAACCCCCTCATCTCCGGAATCAGCCTAGTGAATCGTCTCTGTACCCCCTCCAAGGCTAGTATATCCTTCCTTAAGTAAGGTGACCAAAACTGCACGCAGTACTCCAGGTGCGGCCTCACCAATACCCTGTACAGTTGCAGCAGGACCTCCCTGTTTTTGTACTCTATCCCTCTCGCAATGAAGGCCAACAATTCCATTCGCCTTCCTGATTACCTGCTGCACCTGCAAACTAACTTTTTGGGATTCATGCACAAGGTTGCAGCCCCTGTTTTATTATTTGAAGGGGCTGCTCCTGAAATTCTGGCTGCACTTCAGTCCCACTCTCCTGATCTTTGGGCACCCTGTGCGGAGGGGAGCGGGTAGGTCCGAGGGCCTCCTCGTAGGACTGCTCCTGGGCACGGCCAAGGGTGCCATCAGCCGGTCCAGGCAGCGGGCGGTCGAGGGGGTCGTTCAACCTGACTGCCTGCCTCTCTTCCGCTCTTACATCCAGTCCAGGGTGTCCTTGGAGATGGAGCACGCGGTGTCCACCGGTACGCTCGCGGCCTTCCGCGAGAGGTGGGCACCGGAGGGACTGGAGTGCATCATCACGCCCGGCAACCAAATTTTAATTTGATTTTACGTTTTAAAGTTTAATTTGTTTTAATTGCCGGTGCTTTTAGTGTCCCCCTCTCCTTTTATAGGGGGCACTGGAATAAGGAAAAATTTGATTTTAGTGCCCAAAAAAAAACCACAAAAAAAAAACCAAAACAAAAAAAACAAAAAAAAGGGCCTTGTAAATGTCTTGTGTGTGTCATCCAGGTCGGGTGGCACGGATACATGTTTTATGTTTTGCAGGTAGACTCTAAAAGAGTTTCATGCACAAGAACCCCCAGGTCCCTCTGCACCGCAGCATGTTGTAATTTCTCCCCATTCAAATAATATTCCCTTTTACTGTTTTTTTTTGCCCTAAGGTGGATGACCTCACATTTTCCGATATTGTATTCCATCTGCCAAACCTTAGCCCATTCGCTTAACCTATCTAAATCTCTTTGCAGCCTCTCTGTGTCCTCTACACAACCCGCTTTCCCACTAATCTTTGTGTCATCTGCAAATTTTGTTACACTACACTCTGTCCCCTCTTCCAGGTCATCTATATATATTGTAAACAGTTGTGGTCCCAGCACCGATCCCTGTGGCACACCACTAACCAACGATTGCCAACCTGAAAAGGACCCGTTTATCCCGACTCTCTGCTTTCTGTTAGTTAGCCAATTCTCTATCCATGTAATACATTTCCTCTGACTCCGCGTACCTTTATCTTCTGCAATAACCTTTTGTGTGGCACCTTATCGAATGCCCTTTGGAAATTCAAATACACCACATCCATCAGTATACCTCTATCCACCATGCTCGTTATATCCTCAAAGAATTCTAGTAAATTAGTTAAACATGATTTCCCCTTCATGAATCCATGTTGCGTCTGTTTGATTGCACTATTCCTATCTCGATGTCCCGCTATTTCTTCCTTAATGATAGCTTCAAGCATTTTCCCCACTACAGATGTTAAACTAACCGGCCTATAGTTACCTGCCTTTTGTCTGCCCCCTTTTTTTAAACAGAGGCATTATATTAGCTGCTTTCCAATCTGCTGGTACCTCCCCAGAGTCCAGAGAATTTTGGTAGATTATAACGAATGCATCTGCTATAACTTCCGCAATCTCGTTTAATACCCTGGGATGCATTTCATCAGGACCAGGGGACTTGTCTACCTTGAGTTCCATTAGCCTGTCCAGCACTACCCCCCCCCCAGTGATAGTGATTATCTTAAGGTCCTCCCTTCCCACATTCCTGTGACCAGCAATTTTTGGCATGATTTTTATGTCTTCCACTGTGAAGACCGAAGCAAAACAATTGTTTAAGGTCTCAGCCATTTCCACATTTCCCATTATTAAATCCCCCTTCTCATCTTCTAAGGGACCAACATTTACTTTAGTCACTCTTTTCCGTTTTATATATCGGTAAAAGCTTTTACTATCTGTTTTTATGTTTTGTGCAAGTTTACTTTCATAATCTATCTTTCTTTTATAAGATCACCTCTCATTCTTCTGAACTCCAATGAGTAGAGGCCCAACCTACTCAATCTTTCCTCATAAGACAACCCCCTCATCCCAGGAATCAACCTCATGAACCTTCTCTGAACTGCCTCCAATGCAAGTATATCCTTCCTTAAATATGGAAACCAAAAATGTGCGCAGTACTCCAGGTGTGGCCTCACCAATACCCTGTACAGTTGTAGCAAGACTTCTCTGCTTTTATACTCTATCCCCCTTGCAATAAAGGCCAACATTCCATTTGCCTTCCTGATCACTTGCTGTACCTGCATACTAACTTTGCGTGTTTCATGCACAAGGACCCCCAGGTCTCGCTGTACTGCAGCATTTTGTAATCTCTCCCCACTGAAATAATAATTTGCTTTTTTATTTTTCTTACCCTCACACTTTCCCACATTATACTCCACCTGCAAAATGTTTAGCCCACTCACTGAGCCTGCCTCTATCCCTTTGCAGATTCTTTGCGTCCTCCTCACAACTTGCTTTCTATCTTTGCGTCGTCAGCAAATTGCTCCTCCGCTCCGTTATGAATGGGCGCCCCCTTGTGGTGAGACGGCGCAGCACGGCACGGCGGGACCCCGCCGCAGGCACCCACTCACTTGGCGTAGGCCTTCTCCAGCAGGGCGCACCAGAACTCGCGGCTGTCGTCGGCGTGGCAGAAGAGGAGCTGGCCGTTGATGGTGGGCAGCCGGTCGTCAATCACCACGTCCAGCCAGCCGCTGAAACGGCAGAAGCGGAAATGGAAGATGCCAGCGTAGGTGTCGGGGCGTTTGGGGTCCCATTCCTGCTCCCGGTGATCCGGGATTACCTGGAGAGAGAGAGAGAGAGAGGAAAATAGCAGTTCCGAACGTCAGGGTGTTGGGAAACAGGTGACTCTCCGGCAGCGGATAGCCCGGCCGAGCGAGCTTCCACAAGTGCTGTGGTGTAAAGGTTCAATCCTGGATCCTCGGTATTCCCATATATTCCATACTGATACATCTGGCTGTCTGGAGCTCCCGGTTCCCCTGGACTGCTATCCATCACCTGAGGGGATCGGAGAGGAGTTTTCCAGAATATCGTTTCCCTGATTGGTCCTGGGGTTTCATAGAATCATGGATTACACGGGATATACAGCACAGACACAGGCCGTTCGGCCCAACCTGTCCATGCCGCCGTTTATGCTCCACTTGAGCCTCCTCCTGTCTTTCCCCATCTAAATCTATCAGCATAACCCTCTATTCCCTTCTCCCCCATACGCTTGTCCAGCCTCCCCTTAAATACATCGATACTATTCGCCTCAACCCCTCCCTGTGGCAGCGAGTTCCACATTCTCACCCCTCTCTGGGTAAAGAAGTTTCTCCTGAATTCCCCGTTGGATTTCTGGGTGACTATCTGATATTGATGGCCTCTAGTTATGCTCTTCCTCACAAGTGGAAACATTGGGGTCAAGTTTCGGACTGAGTCGCTCCTATTTTTTTGGAGCAACTAGTTTAGAATGGAGTATCTTAGAAATTGCAATTCTCGGCATTTAGTTTGCTCCAGTTCTAGTCAGTTAGAATAGTTTCATTTTAGATTTTCTTTTCCAAAAGGGGGCGTATCCAGCCACTTACGCCTGTTTTGCAAGTTTAGGCAGCGAAAACTTACTCCAAACTAACTTAGAATGGAGTAAGTGTAGATTTTTCTACGCTCAGAAAAACCTTGCCTACACTTAGAAATCAGGCGTAGGGATCGAGAGATTGGGGGGGGGGGGGGGGGGAGTTTACAAACATTAAACACATCACTTTTAAAAATAAAGAGCCATCATCAATAATAAATGATCAATAAATCAATCAAAAAAAATGTTTTTAATAATTTAAAAAATAATAAAAAATCATTCAATAAATAAAAACATTATTTATACTCACCTACTGCAACACTGGGGAGAAGCGAGGGGGCGGGGGGGGAGAGGGAGGGGGGAGGGGGGAGAGAGAGGGAGGGGGAGAGAGAGAGAGAGGGGGGCCAGGAGAGAGAGAGGGGGGGCAGGAGAGAGAGGGGGAGGCAGGAGAGAGAGGGGGAGGGGGGAGAGAGAGGGAGGGAGGGGGAGAGGGAGGGAGGGGGAGAGAGAGGGAGGGTGAGAGAGAGAAAGAGGGAGGGGGAGAGAGAGAGGGAGAGAGAGAGAGAGGGAGGGCGGGAGAGAGAGAGGGAGGGGGAGAGAGAGAGGGAGGGAGTGGGGGGAGGGAGGGGAGAGAGGGAGAGGGGAGAAAGGGAGGGAGAGGGGGGAGAGAGGGAGGGGGAGGGGGGGAGAGAGGGAGGGAGGGGGAGAGAGAGGGAGGGGGAGAGAGAGAGAGGGAGGGGGAGAGAGAGAGGGAGGGGGGAGAGAGGGAGGGAGGGGGGAGAGAAGAGAGGGTGGGGGGAGAGAGAGGTAAGGGGAGAGAGGGAGGGAGGGGGGAGAGAGGGAGGGAGGGGGGAGAGAGAGGGGGAGGGAGGGGGGAGAGAGAGAGGTAGGGGGAGAGAGGGAGGGAGGGGGGAGAGAGAGAGGGAGGGAGGGGGGAGAGAGAGATAGGGGGGAGAGAGGGAGGGAGGGGGGAGAGAGAGAGGGAGGGAGGGGGAGAGAGAGAGATAGGGGGGAGAGAGGGAGGGAGGGGGGAGAGAGGGAGGGATCGGGGGGGAGAGAGGGAGGGAGGGGGGGAGGGAGGTGGGAGAGGGAGGGAGGTGGGAGAGGGAGGGAGGGGGGGGAGAGAGGGAGGGAGGGGGGAGAGAGTGAGGGAGGGGGGAGAGAGGGTGGGGGAGAGAAGAGAGGGTGGGGGAGGGAGGAGATGACGAAGCCAGGCCCGCCGAGGACTTCGGGCAGGCCCCGCCGACAAGGTAAGATGCGTCAGGCCACTCGGCCCGGGATAGGGGCGACGTCCCTTCGGCCTGGGTGCGGCTTGTCGCCTCGGAGATGGGACGCGCTGGGAGGGCCAGGAGCCGCTGCACATGCGCACAGCTGCCGGCACTGTTTTTGCCGCCGGGCTGCAGCTCCACCCCCAGCAGCTCCTGCTGCACCGCACTGCGGTGGAAATAGGCCAACACCTATCGGAGAATCGGCAGGTAAGTATTCTGTGCAAATTTTATTCTACAAATTAGGCGGGCCTCTCCGATGTGAGCCGTTCTAGCGAGAGTCCGAAACTTGAGCCCATTCTCCCTGTATCCACTCTATCAAAACCTTTCGTAATTTTAAAGACCTCTATTACAAAATGTAATACCTCACATTTATCTGTGTTGAACTTCATTTGCCAATTCTATGCCCATTCTGCAAGTTAATTAATGTCCCCCTGTAATTTGGTGCAGTCCTCCTCAGTATTGACGATCACCCCCCCCAACCCCCACCCCCTCAATTTGGGGGCATCCGCAAATTGAGAAATTGTGTTTTTAATTCCAAAGTCTAAATCGTTAATATAAATTGTGAACAACAGTGGTCCCAGCACTGATCCTTGTGGAACACCACTGCCCACCTTCGGCCCCTGTGAATAGCTGCCCTTTACCCCTACTCTTGGCTTTCTGTCTTGAAGCCAGCTAGCGATCCATAGAATGGTTACAGCACAGAAGGAGGCCATTCGGCCCATCAAGCCCGTGCCGGCTCTCTGCAAGAGCCCCTCAGCCAGTCCCACTCCCCCACCCTTTCCCCGTAGCCCTTCAGGTATTTATCCAACTCCCTTTTGAAAGCCACGATTGAGTCTGCCTCCACCACCCTCTCAGGCAGCACATTCCAGATCCTAACCACTCGCTGCGTGAATAGGTTTTTCCTCGAGTCGCCTTTGGTTCTTCTGCCAATCGCCTTAAATCTGTGTCCCTCTGGTTCCTGACCCTTCCACCAATGGGAACAGTTTCTCTCGATCTACTCTGTCCAGACCCCTCATGATTTTGAACATCTCGATCAAATCTCCTCTCAACCTTCTCTGCTCCGAGGAGAACAACCCCAGCTTCTCCAGTCTATCCACGTCACTGAAGTCCCTCATCCCTGGAACCATTCTCGAAAATCTTTTCTGCACCCTCTCTAAGGCCTTCACATCCTTCCTCCAGTGCGGTGCCCAGAATTGGACACAATACTCCAGTTGAGGCTGGACCAGTGTTTTATACAGGTTCATCATAACGTCCTGGCTTTTGTACTTTATGCCTCGATTTATGAAGCCCAGGATCCTGTGTGTGTTTTAACCACTTTCTCAACCTGCCCTGCCACCTTCAACAATGTGTGCCCATATACCCCCAGGTCTCTCTGTTCATGCACCCCCTTTAGGATTGCAGCCTTTAGTTTGTATTGCCTCTCCTTGTTCTTCCTACCCAAATGTATCACTTCACACTTCTCTGCGTTGGGGTTTATTTGGGCTCTCCCAGGAGATCACATGGTGGCAGGGGGGTAGGGGAGTATAAGGATTTAGTCACAATGCTCCAGCCATTATGTTGCGGACCGGGCTGAATGGACCAGTTGGGCTTTTACTGCCCTTTATGCTCGCGTGTGATAACAATCGATTGCGGGGTTCCGAATTAGGATTTATCCACCAATGAGGCAACAGCCCAAGACCCGCCCTTTCCCAACAATCCCACCCACAAAACTCAAACAGCAAAGAAGAAATAAATAACAAATGTTTCCTGCTCCGATTAGATACAGAGTAAAGCTCCCTCTACACTGTCCCATCAAACACTCCCAGGGCAGGTACAGCACGGGTTAGATACAGAGTAAAGCTCCCTCTACACTGTCCCATCAAACACTCCCAGGGCAGGTACAGCACGGGTTAGATACAGAGTAAAGCTCCCTCTACACTGTACAAATCAAACACTCCCAGGGCAGGTACAGCACAAGGTTCGATGCAGATTAAAGCTCCCTCTCCACTGTCCCATAAAACACCCCCAGGGCAGGTACAGCACGGGTTAGATACAGAGTAAATCCTCCTGATATTTAGTCCTATGCAACTTAAATGTGTGCCCCCTGGTGCTGCCTAACCTATTTAACTGAAATAAATGGTCAGCTGGAACATTCCCTTCATTATCTTATAAACCTCAATCAGATCCCCGCTCAGTCTACGCTGCTCTAACGTATAGAGTCCCAACTCTATTTACCTGTCTTGATAACTAAGCTGCTTTCGACTGAGAATTAGTCTAGTGGCCCTCTTCTGCACCCTTTCCAGAGCCTCAATATCACCCACCCTGTGAGGAGACCAAAACTGGACAGAGTGTTCCAAGTGCAGCCCAACTAAGGTCTTGTACACGGACAACACAGTCTCGCCTCGTCTTATCCTCAATTGTCCTTTGGTGTTGCGGGAATCCTATTTTTCCGCCATCTGTACGCAGTGAGGTGATTGACAGCGGTACATCCATAACCCACCCTCCCCTCCACCCTCAGGCGGCAGAGATGGAAAGTTCCAGACCTTTGTCCATAGAGACCGCTCCGTCGCCAGACACGAACACGCGGCCACGAACCAGCAGTTCCCCAGGCTCCCCTGGTTCAGATCCCGTGAGCTGATCCCGTCCACAAACAGCCGCGGGTCCGTGCAGAGCTCCTGCGGGAACAACAAAGTCAAGGGTCACGGGCGTTCAGGGTGGAGACCCGACCAGGGTCCCCGGAATATAGAAAGAAAGGACTTGCATTTATATAGCGTCTCAGGACGTCCCAAACTGCTTTACAGCCAATGACAGCTCAAGTGTAGTCACTGTTGTAATGTAGGAAACGCGGCAGCCAATTTGTGCACAGCAAGCTCCCACACACAGCAATGTGATAATGACCAAGTCAAATGCTTTTAGTGGTTAAAGTGGATACTGGCCAAGACTCCCCGGATCTTCTTCAGAATAACAGCCGTGGGATTATTTACAACCACCAAGAATAAACGATGTCTCGGGTTATCGTCTCATCTGAAAGACGGCCCCTCCGACAGCGCGGCACTCCCTCAGCGCTGCCCCTCCGACAGTGCGGCGCTCCCTCAGACACCGCGGCGCTCCCTCAGCACTGCCCCTCCGACAGCTCGGCATTGCTCGGTGCGAGAGCATAGCAGTGGGGTCACACCGCCACCTAGTGGCTGTAATGTGTGACTACAGCGCCACCTGATGGCTGTAGCTCGCAATTACAGCACCACCTGATGGAGACACATTTACTGAGGCGTACGAAAGCATGGGCCTTACGCTAAACATCCGTAAGATAAAGGTCCTCCACCAGCCTGTCCTCACTGCACAGCACTGCCCCCCAGTCATCAAGATCCACGGCGCGGCCCTGGACAACGTGGACCATTTCCCATACCTCAGGAGCCTTTTATCAACAAGGGCAGACATTGACGCCGAGATTCAACATCGTCTCCAGTGCAGCCTTCGGCCGCCTGAGGAAAAGTGTGTTTGAAGACCAGGCCCTCAAATCTACCACCAAGCTCATGGTGTACAGGGCTGTAGTAATACCCGCCCGCCTGTATGGCTCAGAGACATGAACCATGTACAGTAGACACCTCAAGTCGCTGGAGAAATACCACCGACGATGTCACCGCAAGATCCTACAAATCCCCTGGGAGAACAGACGCACCAACATCAGTGTCCTCGTTCAGGCCAACATCCCCAGCATCGAAGCACTGACCACACTCGACCAGCTCCGCTGTGCGGGCCACATTGTTCTGCCTGCCTGACATGAGACTCCCAAAGCAAGCGCTCTACTCGGAGCTCCTTCATGGCAAACGAGCCAAATGTGGGCAGAGGAAACGTTACAGGGACACCCTCAAAGCCTCCCTGATAAAATGCAACATCCCCACTGACACCTGGGAGTCGCTGTTCAAAGACCGCCCGAAGTGGAGGAAGAGCATCCGGGAGGGCGCTAAGTACCTCGAGTCTCATCGCCGAGAGCATGCAGAAACCAAGTGCAGGCAGCGGAAGGAGCATGCGGCAAACCTGTCCCACCCTTCCCTTCCCTCAACCACTGTCTGTCCCACCTGTGACAGGAACTGTGGTTCCCGTGTTGCACTGTTCAACCACCTAAGGACTCACTTTTAGAGTGGGAGCAAGTCTTCCTCGATTCCGAGGGATTGCCTATGATGATTATGATGATGCAGCTCGCAACTACAGCACCACCCAGAGGTGTTTACTTAGGGAATAGCTGTTGCGACTGATGGTTTAGGAATTTGCAAATTATAAATGTTGATATTAAAAAGAGCAAATAAAAAAGCACGACAACAGGAAGTGAAGTTTTCGGAGAGGAAATAAACACACAAAAGATTCTTGATATCATATATAGATAGTTAAATTTGCATTTAACCTAGGAACACGGGGAGGCCATTCAGCCCCTCGAGCCTGTTCCGCCATTCAATTAGATCGTGGCTGAACTGTATTTTAGTTCCATCTACCCGCCTTGGTTTTGTAATCCTAATACCCTTACCCAGCAAAAATTTATTAATCTCACTCTTTAAATTTCCAATTGACTCCCGACCTCAACGGCTGTTTGGGGCAGAGTGTTCCAGATTCCCACTGCCCTTTGTGTGAAGAAGTGCTTCCTGACATCACCCCTGAACTCTAATTTTAAGTTATGCCCCTTGTTCTGGAATTCCAACCCCGCCACCCCCGACTCCACAGAAACATAGAAACTAGGTGCAGGAGTCGGCCATTCGGCCCTTCGAGCCTGCACCACCATTCAATAAGATCATGGCTGATCATTCCCTCAGTACCCCTTTCCTGCTTTCTCTCCATACCCCTTGATCCCTTTAGCCGTGGGGCCATATCTAACTCCCTCTTGAATATATCCAATGAACTGGCCTCAACAACTCTCTGCGGAAGAGAATTCCACAGGTTAACAACTCTCTGAATGAAGAAGTCTCTCCTCATCTCAGTCCTAAATGGCTTATCCCTTATCCTTATACTGTGTCCCCTGGTTCTGGACTTCCCCAACATCGGGAACATTCTTCCTGCATCTAACCTGTCCAGTCCTGTCAGAATTTTATATGTTTCTATCAGATCCCCTCTCTTCCTTCCAAACTCCAGTGAATATAGCCCCAGTCGATCCAGTCTCTCCTCATATGTCAGTCCTGCCATCCCGGGAATCAGTCTGCTGAATCTTCACTGCACTCCCTCAATAGCAAGAACGTCCTTCCACAGATTAGGAGACCAAAACTGAACACAATATTCCAGGTGAGGCCTCACCAAGGCCCTGTGCAACTGCAGTAAGACCTCCCTGCTCCTATACTCAAATCCCCTCGCTATGAAGGCCAACATACCATTTACCTTCTTCACCGCCTGCTGTACCTGCATGCCAAACTTCAATGACTGATGTACCATTGCCCCCAGGTCTCGTTGCACCTCCCCTTTTCCTAATCTGTCGCCATTCAGATAATATTCTGTCTTCGCGTTTTTGCCCCCAGAGTGGATAACCTCACATTTATCCACATTATACTGCATCTGCCATGCATTTGCTCACTCACCTAACCTGTCCAAGTCACCCTGCAGCCTCTTAGCGTCCCCCTCACAGTTCATACCACCACCCAGTTTAGTGTCATCTGCAAACTTGGAGATTTAACACTCAATTCCTTTATCTAAATCATTAATATATATTGTAAATAGCTGGGGTCCCAGCACTGAGCCCTGCGGCACCCCACTAGTCACTGCCTGCCATTCTGAAAAGGACCCGTTTATCCCGACTCTCTGCTTCCTGTCTGTCAACCAGTTCTCCAGTACATTACCCCCAATACCATGTGCTTTAATTTTACACACCAATCTCTTTTGTGGGACCTTGTTGAAAGCCTTTTGAAAGTCCAAATACACCATATCCACTGGTTCTCCCTTGTCCACTCTACTAGTTACATCCTCAAAAAATTCCAGAAGATTTGTCAAATATGATTTCCCTTTCCTAAATCCATGCTGACTTGGACCAATCCTGTCACTGCTTTCCAAATGCACTGCTATTTCATCTTTAATAATTGATTCCAACATTTTCCCCACTACTGATGTCAGGCTAACCGGTCTATAATTACCCGTTTTCTCTCTCCTTCCTTTTTTAAAAAGTGGTGTTACATTAGCTACCCTCCAGTCCATAGGAACTGATCCAGAGTCAATAGACTGTTGGAAAATGATCACCAATGCATCCACTATTTCTAGGGCCACTTGCTTAAGTACTCTGGTTGCAGACTATCAGGCCCCGGGGATTTATCGGCCTTCATTCCCATCAATTTCCCTAACACAATTTCCCGCCGAATAAGGATTTCCTTCAGTTCCTCCTTCTCACTGGACCCTCGGTCCCCTAGTATTTCCGGAAGGTTATTTGTGTCTTCCTTCGTGAAGACAGAACCAAGTATTTGTTCAATTGGTCTGCCATTTCTTTGTTCCCCATTATAAATTCACCTCAATCTGACTGCAAGGGACCTACGTTTGTCTTCACTAATCTTTTTCTCTTCACATATCTATAGAAGCTTTTGCAGTCAGTTTTTATGTTCCCAGCAAGCTTCCTCTCATACTCTATTTCCCCCCTTCTAATTAAACCCTTTGTCCTCATCTGCTGTATTCTAACTTTCTCCCAGTCCTCAGGTTTGTTGCTTTTTCTGGCCAATTAATATGCCTCTTCCTTGGATTTAACACTATCCTTAATTTCCCTTGTTAGCCACGGTTGAGCCACCTTCCCCATTTTATTTTTACTCCAGACAGAGATGTACAGTTGTTGTGTAGTCACTGTTGTAATGTGGGAAAGTGTAGAAAGGCATCCATGGGGCTAAGTGAGGGGGGAGAGGGCGGGGTGGGACAGAGCAGCTTAACTCTGAGTTGTGTCCAGGCGATGGTTTCACATATCTCCGGCGGTGACTGCAGCCCAGGTGGGACTGAGAGAGACCCCAGCGACGGGCAGCTGATAGTTTTGGGAACACCACTGTGACCAACCCAAGGGTCTGATGTGAGGCTCCGTCCTAAACCGACTGAGTCACAAACATGACCTGCAGCCTCTCCATCATGAGCAGAATGTCAAACACATACACACACACACACACACTCTCTCTGGTTTAATAATAACCCACTGAGACAGGCAGAGCCCCATCGCTAAATATAACCCCAGCAGACCAATCCCAATTCAGGAAATGTAGGAACAGGACGAGGCCTTTCGGCCCCTCTCTCGCCCAGCACTGTGACTGCCCTCCATCACCTCACCCGAGCAGCCTCCTCAGGTGGCGAGCCCAATAAGCGAACGGCGACCGGATGTTTGACTGTGGAAGCCTTCGCCCGACGGTATCGGGACGAGGAATGGGCTGACTGTGCCCTCTCTAACCCCGGGCACACAGAGGCAGGGTGAGATCGACAATCTCAGCACAGATTGTGGTGGTGTCGGGGGCGGGATCTCGAGCCAGAGGTGGTCCTGGTGAGTGTAGTTCGGCCTCACACCGGGCTGGAGAATTACCACTGGACCTTGGTGCTATTGGAGAGGGTCAGGTCAGCACTGGCACAGTTTGTATAAAGCTCGGGTCAGACCCCGTGTGCAGTAACTGCGTCCAGTCTTGGGCCCCGCCCCTCAGGGGGAGGACATATCGATCTCGGAGTGACAGCAGGGCAGATTCCCCGGACTGCTACCCAGGGCGGGAAGGGTTAAATGACCAAGACAGGTCGCACAGACTGGGCTTGTGTTAAGGGGTGATCTAATTGAGGTTTTTAAGATAACGAAAGGATTCGATCGGGGAGATAGAGAAAATCATTTCCTCTGGTGGGGGGAAACCAGAACCGGGGGTGTAACCTTCAAATTAGAGCCAGGCCGTTCAGGGGTTTACATCGGGTTAGACGGGATATACGGCCCAAAAACAGGCCGTTCGGCCCAACCAGTCCACTTTATGCTCCACTTGAGCCTCCTCCTGTCTTTCCCCATCTAACTCTATCAGCATAACCCTCTATTCCCTTCTCCCCCATATACTTGTCCAGCTTCCCCTTAAGTACATCGATACTATTCGCCTCAACCCCTCCCTGTGGCAGCAAGTCCCACATTCTCACCGCTCTCTGGGTAAAGAAGTTTCTCCTGAATTCCCCGTTGGATTTCTGGGTGACTATCTGATATTGATGGCCTCTAGTTATGCTCTTCCCCACAAGTGGAAACATTCTCTCTGTATCCACTCCATCAAAACCTTTCATCATTTTACAGACCTCTATTAGCTCACCCCTCAGCCTTCTCTTATCTAGGGAAAAGAGACCCAGCCTGTTCATCCTTTCCTGATATGTATACCCTCGCATTTCTGGTATCACCCTTGTAAATCTCTGCACCCTCTCCAGTGCCTCTATATCCTTTTTATAATATGGTGACCAGAACTATACGCAGTGCTCCACGTGCGGTCCAACCAAGGTTCCATACAAGTTCAGCATAATTTACCTACTTTTCAATTCTATCCCCCTAGATGTCGGGAAGTACCTCTTCACACAAAGAGGAGTGCAAATCTAGAACTCTCTCCCCCCCCCAAAATGCTGTCGAGGCTGTGGGGGGGGGGCGGGATGAGAGGGAAGAGTCAATTGAAAATTTGCTGGGTAAGGGTATTAAGGGTTATGGAACTAAGGCGGGTGGATGGAGTTAGGTCGCAGATCAGCTGCGATCTGATTGAATGGCGGAACGGGCTCGAGGGGCTGAATGGCCTCCTCCTGTCCCGACGTTAGTTTACAATACAAGGCGGACTCGAGAACAAACCGGTTAACCCTCGCGACTTACACTCGGTCGTTTCCATTCGATGGCCCCAGTGGGGGACCGGTTGTAGTAGATGGAATCATCAGTGATGGGGAAAAGTGGGTCCTCGAACAGTACCTTCTCCCGCAGACACCCTTTCCGCAGTGCCCGGTAATTCTGGTCCTGGAACTGGCTGACCCGCCACGGCATTTTACAATCGACGGCGATATCTGCCGAGGTCGCGAGCCTGGAAAACACAGTGCGAGAAATTAGCCATGGGCACTCAATAGGTTTTCAGACTGGGCGCCGTGGGGGTCCCCGGGAGTGTGTCAGTATTTACAGGGGGGTCGCCGGGAGTGTGTCAGTATTTACAGGGGGTCCCCGGGGAGTGTGTCAGTATTTACAGTGGGGTCCCCGGGGAGTGTGTCAGTATTTACAGGGGGTCCCCGGGAGTGTGTCAGTATTTACAGGGGGTCGCCGGGAGTGTGTCAGTATTTACAGGGGGTCCCCGGGGAGTGTGTCAGTATTTACAGGGATTCCCCGGGAGTGTGTCAGTATTTACAGGGGGGTCCCCGGGGAGTGTGTCAGTATTTACAGGGGGGTCCCTTGGGAGTGTGTCAGTATTTACAGGGGGGTCCCCGGGGAGTGTGTCAGTATTTACAGGGGGTCCCCGGGAGTGTGTCAGTATTTACAGGGGGTCCCGGGGAGTGTGTCAGTATTTACAGGGGGTCCCCGGGAGTGTGTCAGTATTTACAGGGGATCCCCAGGGAGTGCATCAGTATTTACAGGGGGTCCCCGGGATTGTGTCAGTATTTACAAGGGGTCCCCGGGAGTGTGTCAGTATTTACAGGGGGGTCCCCGGGGAGTGTGTCAGTATTTACAGGGGGGTCCCCGGGGAGTGTGTCAGTATTTACAGGGGGTCCCCGGGAGTGTGTCAGTATTTACAGGGGGTCCCGGGGAGTGTGTCAGTATTTACAGGGGGTCCCCGGGGAGTGTGTCAGTATTTACAGGGATTCCCCGGGAGTGTGTCAGTATTTACAGGGGGGTCCCCGGGGAGTGTGTCAGTATTTACAGGGGGTCCGCGGGAGTGTGTCAGTATCGGTAGGGTTGGTGTTAAACACCTCTCTGTATTGAACATGGTGCTAAACAGGCTGCGAGATCTCCTCCAGCGTCTGCCCGAGTTAAACATCGATGACCCCTTTCTCTGATCAGCCTGCTCTCCCCCGAAGGTGTTGATTTCATGCTGCCTAAAGCGAGTGTGAGTCTTTACACATAATCGCAACCCTGTCTATATCACACCAAAAGAGCCATCCTTCAGGTTTGAGTCAAGTTGGCGAGCGTGGGCTATTTGGCCAAGGAGGGCACCACAGCCGAGTCAGCTCCTGCCCTCGCCCACCACCCAGCCACAAACACCGAACCTCTGCCGCCCTGGCCCAGGGAAACCGCCGCCATCTTTTGTTTAACCTCATTCCTGAGATACGGGCACCGCTGGCAGTGCCCACCGCCGCCAGCAGGAGTCGCTGGTCAGCCGTTAGTAGCGGATAACCTGGCTGATCCAACCTCCCACCGCCCCCCACAAAGGAGGTCCCGTAAACAAATATGTCGACACATTTCTCTCTGTGTCGTAACTAAAACTATCAGAAGAATGTAATTGCGATCGGTGAGTCACAGGAATGTCAGTGAATTGGCAAACGTGCCTCTTGATTACCGGTTTGGGTAGTTTGATGAGCTGTGGGTGTTCCAGGTATGAAGGCACGGGCCTTTAAACACCAGCCTCCTCACCACCTCACACGGCCCCAGGGAGAAGGTGATCATTTTCAGAAAGCAGAAAAAGGTCATTAGATTCAACATGCTCATTCATTCCTAATGGGCCAATTGCAGCTCACACCCACACTCACCATAACTTCAACCGGCCCCCCACCTTATCCCCCAACCCCACCTCCCCACCAACCCCATCATATCCCCCAACCTCACCTCCCCAGCAACCCCATCACATCCCCAACCTCATCCACCTCCCCATCACCCACCATATCCCCCGACCCCACCTCCCCACCATATCCCCAACCTCACCTCCCCACCAACCCCATCACATCCCCAACCTCATCCACCTCCCCATCACCCACCATGTCCCCCGACCCCACCTCCCCACCATATCCCCCAACCCCACCTCCCCACCATATCCCCCGACCCCACCTCCCCACCATGTCCCCCGACCCCACCTCCCCACCATATCCCCCGACCCCACCTCCCCACCATATCCCCCGACCCCACCTCCCCACCATATCCCCCAACCCAATCTCCCCACCGTGTCCCCCGACCCCACCTCCCCACCATATCCCCCGACCCCACCTCCCCACCATATCCCTCAATCCCACCCACTCACCCACCTTACCCCCAACCCCGCCCGCCTCCCCATCATATCCCGGAAACCCCCCATCCCGGGCCCTGAGCCCCCCCCATGGCGATAGGGCCACTGGGTGGGGCAGTTTTGCTGACCCAGTGCTGCCTCAAACAAACCAAAGTGTATCTCCCTCGCAAAACAAACAGGATCTACATCCTTCTCCCACACTGACTGCTGGGGCTTAACCCCTCTCTGTCTGCACGCTGCCGATTCACAGAAAGAGGCATATTGCAGAGGGAATGTATACTTTGTGTGGATCTCAATCAGTCTTGCGCCCCCATATCAGATTTGGCAAGTTCGTAGGCGGGGGTGGGGGGGGAGCGTTATAAAACATCCACCTGAGAGCGCCTCAGGGCCTCGGTTTAACGTCTCATCTGAAAGACGGCACCTCCGACAGTGCGGCGCTCCCTCAGTACCGCCCCTCCCACAGTGCGGCACTCCCTCAGTACTGCCCCTCCGACAGTGCGGCGCTCCCTCAGTACTGCCCCTCCGACAGTGCGGAGCTCCCTCAGTACTGCCCCTCCGACAGTGCGGCGCTCCCTCAGTACTGCCCCTCCGACAGTGCGGTGCTCCCTCAGTACTGCCCCTCCGACAGTGCGGCGCTCCCTCAGTACTGCCCCTCCGACAGTGCGGTGCTCCCTCAGTACTGCCCCTCCGACAGTGAGGCGCTCCCTCAGTACTGCCCCTCCGACAGTGCGGTGCTCCCTCAGTACTGCCCCTCCGACAGTGCGGCGCTCCCTCAATCACCATCAGAGGCAGTCCCTCGGGATCGAGGAGGGGCTTGCTTCCACTCCCAATGTGAGTCCTTTGATGGCTGAACAGTCGGATACGAGAGCCACAGACCATGTTACAGGTGGGACAGACATACGTCGAGGGAAGGGGTCGGTGGGACTGGTTTGCCGCGTGCTCCTTCCGCTGCCTGCGCTTTCTCCACCTCGGGCGGTCTGCGGCCAGGGTCTCCCAGGTGTCAGTGGTGATGTCGCACTTTACCAGGGAGGCTTTGAGGGTGTCCTTATAACGTTTCCGCTGTCCTACTTTGGCTCGTTTACCATGAAGGAGCTCCACATAAAGCACTTGCTGAGGGAGTCTCGTATCTGGCATGCATACTATGTGGTCTGTCCAGCAAAGCTGATCGAGTGTGGTCAGTGCTTCAATGCTGGGGATGTTAGCCTGGTCGAGGACACTGATGTTGGTGCGTCTGTCCTCCCAGGGGATTTGCAAGATCTTGCGGAGACATCGTTGGTGATATATCTCCAGCAACTTGAGGTGTCTACTGTACATGGTCCATGTCTCTGAGCCATACAGGAGGGTGGGTATCACTACAGCCCTGTAGACCATGAGCTTGGTGGTAGATTTGAGGGCCTGGTCTTCAAACACTCTTTTCCTCAGGCGGCCGAAGGCTGCACTGGCGCACTGGAGGCGATGTTGAATCTCCGCATCAATGTCTCCCATATCTCCCGAGATATGGGAAATGGTCCACGTTGTCCAGGGCCGCGCCGTGGATCTTGATGACTGGGGGTCAGTACTGTGCGGTGATGGGCTGGTGGAGGACCTTTGTCTTACGGATGTTAAGCGTAAGGCCTATGCTTTCATATGTCTCAGCGAATACATTGACTATATCCTGGAGTTCAGCCTCTGAATGTGTGCAGGCCCGGGTGTCGTCTGCATACTGCAGCTCAATGACAGAGGTTGGGGTGATCTAAGTATTGCCCCTCCGACAGTGTGGTGCTCCCTCAGCACCGTCCCTCCGACAGTGCGGCGCTCCCTCAGTACTGCCCCTCCGACAGTGCGGCGCTCCCTCAGTACTGCCCCTCCGACAGTGCGGAGCTCCCTCAGTACTGCCCCTCCGACAGTGCGGCGCTCCCTCAGTACTGCCCCTCCGACAGTGCGGCACTCCCTCAGCACCGCCCCTCCGACAGTGCGGCACTCCCTCAGTACTGCCTCTCCGACAGTGCAGCGCTAAGCTCCGAAACTCCCTCCCTAAACCTCTCCGCTTCGCTATCTCTTTCCTCCTTTAAGACGCTCTAAAACCTACCTCTTTGACCGGGCTTTTGGTCACCTGTCCTAATATCCTTATATGGCTCAGTGTCAAATTTTGTTTGATAATGCTCCTGTGAATGCCTTGGGATATTTTAACTAAAAAGTGCCTACATTGGAATCAGTGGCCTTGCAAACGTTACCCCTTCTATTCATAAATAAGGAACAACCACGGGTGAGATGTCAGAGGCCCTCCACCCTATCACAGACCTTCCCTTTTGTTCTTTTGTCTCCTTTCCCTGCCCCTACACTCACTTAAAACCTGTTACATCTCTAACTACTTCTTTTATCTGATGAAAGGTCATCGACGTGAAACGTTAACTCTGTTTCTCTCTCCATAGATACTGCCTGACCTGCTGGGTATTTCCAGTATTTACTGTTTGTATTTCCCAGTCGAAGCCATCCTGCCTCACCCTGATTGCTGCGATTATGACCCGTGCGTTGCCAACAGCACTGTGTGTTGCACATTCACCCAAAGCGATTCCAGAGAAAGAAAGGCTTCCATTTACACCGCCTTTCAGTACATCCCAAAGCACGTCACAGCCAATGAAGTACTTTGGAAGTGTAGTCACTGTTGTAATATTGGCCAGGACACCGGGGATAACTCCCCTGCTCTTCTTCGAAATAATGGCTGCAGGATCGTTTACGTCCACCTGAGAGGGCAGTGCGGCGCTCCCTCAGTACTGCCCCTCCAACAGTGCGGCGTTCCCCCAGCACAGCCCCTCCGACAGTGCGGAGCTCCCTCAGCACCGCCCCTCCGACAGTGCGGAGCTCCCTCAGCACTGCCCCTCCGACAGTGCGGCACTCACTCAGTACTGCCCCTCCGACAGTGCGGCGCTCCCTCAGCACTGCCCCTCCGACAGTGCGGTGCTCCCTCAGCACTGCCCCTCCGACAGTGCAGCGCTCCCTCAGTACTGCCCCTCCGACAGTGCGGCACTCCCTCAGTACTGCCCCTCCGATAGTGCGGCTCTCCCTCAGCATTGCACTGGGAGTGTCAGTCTGGATTATGTGCTCAAGCCTCTGGAATGGGGCTTGAACCCACAATCTCCTGACTCAGACGAGAGTGCTGCCTTTTCTCAACACTTTCTAACCAATTACAGGGGATAGTGAAAGTCATTGGGAACAGGGCGATGGTTTAAGAGATCTCTGAATGCATCCAGTTTAACTGAACATCTTGCCTGCCCGTCAGGGGATGAATATTCTAGTGACAGGAATCTTGTGCAAATTTATCAAAGCTTGTTGCCTGAGTGACTATGTTGGTACATCCCCGAGATTCGATTCACTTCCCCTGTTGGGTTCGTCAGTTTCAGTACTGACATTAACTAGTCCAGCCCTTGTGCCCACTGCCTCTTCAACTTTCCTGATATCGCAACACTTTTAAACAACTTTAAATTTTTTAAAAAACGTTTTAAAAACTTTTAAATAGTGCTTAAAAGGCAGTGCATTATTGATACAAGGCGGGGGCGGGTAATGAAATGAGTATTTCAAGAAATTAACAATTGCCCAGAGTCAGATATTAGTGAAATAAAGGTTTAATCAACTTTAATCAGACGCCGCCTGTCGGCTAGGATATAAATGCATCTTCGCCTCCTGCAAATGCGATTCTCTCACTGTCCTGTCGCGATTTTTTTGTGCATCAAGGTAGGTGCAGTTGGTGACAAATCTGCAAGACTCTCTTCCCTTCCTTCATCTCCACACCCATTGCTAACTCAAACAGACTGACCTGCCAGAGACTATTTTCCGCTCTCAAACCGGGGCCGATGCTCGCCGCTCCTCTCCCACTGCTGTAATCCGGAGCACACAGAAAGGATCTCTGCTCCTGAAACCAGTGTCACTCGTCTTTGAATAGGAGCCCAGGTGCCTCCCAAACCAATCGCCTGCAACTTCCTGGGTGGTTTCACAGAGGCTGGGGTTGAATTTCGGCCAAAGTTACACACACACATTAACCCTTAAAAAAAAACACCTTGATTTCTGGCTCTGATAAATTGACCCAATCATTGGGGGGATATGCAGAGTGATGGTACAGTGGTTCTGTTACTCAGCTAGTAATCCTGAAACCAGGACTAATAATCTGCGAGACACAAATTCACATCCCACCACAGCAGCTGGGGAATGTTAATTAAATAAATCTGTAATTTTAAAAGGTGACCATAATGGTCGTTAAAACCCATCTGGGTCACTAATGCCCCTTTAGGGAAGGAAATCTGCCGCCCTTACCCGGTCTGACCGATATGTGACTCCAGATCCACAATGACTCTGAACTGCCCTCTGAAATGGCCCAGCAAGACACTCAGTTGTACCAAACTGCTACAATAAAGTCAGCACTGTGTGGGGATCATCAAAATCCACGGCACAGCCTTGGATAACGTGGACCATTTCCCATACCTCGGGAGCCTACTATCAGCAAGGGCAGACAGCGACGATGATGTCCAACACTGCCTCCAGTGCGCCAGTGCAGCCCTCGGTCGCCTGAGGAAGAGAGTGTTTGAAGACCAGGATCTCAAATTGGGCACCAAGCTTATGGTCTACAGGGCAGTGGTGATACCCGCCCTCCTGTATGGCTCAGACACGTGGACCATATACAGGAGACACCTCAAAGCACTGGAGAAATACCACCAGCAATGTCTCCGCAAGATCCTGCAAATCCACTGGGAAGACAGGTGCACCAACGTTAGCGTCCTCAACCAGGCCAACATCCCCAGTATTGAAGCACTGACCACACTCGATCAGCTCCACTGGTCAGACCACATTGTCCGCATGCCAGACACGAGACTCCCAAAACGAGCGCTCTACTCGGAACTCCTTCACAGTAAGCGAGCTGAAGGTGGGCAGAGGAAACGTTACAAGGACACCCTCAAAGCCTCCCTGATAAAGTGCAACATCCCCACCGACACCTGGGAGAGCCTGGCCAAAGACCGCCCTAAGTGGAGGAAGTGCATCCAGGAGGGCGCTGAACACCTCGAGTCTCGTCGCCGAGAGCGTGCAGAAACCAAGCGCAGGCAGCGGAAGGAGCATGCGGCAAACCAGTCCCACCCTCCCCTTCCCTCAACCACTGTCTGTCCCACCTGTGACAGGGACTGTGGTTCCCGTATTGGACTGTTCAGTCACCGGAGAACTCACTTTTAGAATGGAAGCAAGTCTTCCTCGATTCCAAGGGACTGCCTATGAGCCTATGCTGATGATGACTGTGCGAGCACCTGCACCTCACGGACTGCAGTCGGTTTAAGAAGTCGGCTCACCACCACCTTCTCGAGGGTCATAAATGCCGGCCTTGCCAGCGGAGCCCACAATCCCCGTGAATGAATAAAATAAAGTTGAGAGGCGCAAGTCGACTTTACTCAATTCGTTCACCCACTCGGTCACAACTGACTTTTTCACCACAGAAAGCTCCCTCTGAGACAGATATGCATAAAGTGTTGAAAACTGGGGGTGGAGTATATTCAAAAACCTGCTTTAACATCCCCTAAGCTCAGTATGGGGGAACTGTTAGAAAGATACTCAGGGGGGGGGGGGGGGGTTGAGGGATATGGTCTGAAGGTGGATAAAAAAAAAACATTTGTATAGCACCTCTCACAAACTCAATGTCCCAAAGCCTTCGCAGCCAATCAAGTACTTTTGGAATGTAGGAAACCGGCAGCTAATTTTCGCACAGCAAGCTCCCACAAATAGCAATGACCAGATAATCTTTTTTTTTAAGGTGTTGATTGAGGGATAAATATTGGCCCCAGGACACCGGGGATAACTCCCCCTGCTCTTCTTCCAAATAGTGGCCCTGGGATCTTTTACCTCGACCTGAGAGGGTAGAAGAAGAGCAGGGGAGTTCTCCCCAGTGTCCTGGACAATATTTATCCCTCAACCAACATCACTAGTCAGTGTCAGCTGTGGCTCAGTGGGCAGTTCTCTCTCTCTCTCACCTCTAAGTCAGAAGGTCGTGGGTTCAAGTCCCACTCCAGGGACTTAAGCACAAAAATCTAAGTTGATACTCCAGTGTAGTGCTGAGGGAGCCCCGCACTGTCGGAGGGGCAGTACTGAGGGAATGCCACACTGTCGGAGGGCAGTACTGAGGGAGTGCCTCACTGCTGGACGGGTAGTACTGAGAGAGTGCCTCACTGCTGGAGGGGCAGTACTGAGGGAGCGCCGCACTGCCGGAGGGGCAGTATTGAGGGAGCGCTGCACTGTCAGAGGTGCCGTCTTTTCGATGAGACGTTAAACCGAGGCCCTGTCTGCCCTCTCAGATGGATGTAAAAGATCCCATGGCACTATTTCGAAGAAGAGCAGCAGGGGAGTTATCCCCCTGTGTCCTGGGGCCAATATTTATCCATCAATCAACACAACAACAAAAGAACAGATGATCTGGTCATTATCACATTGCTGTGTGTGGGAGCTTGCTGTGCACAAGTTGGCTACTGCGTTTCCTACATTACAACAGTGACTACACTCCAAAAGTACTTCATTGGCTGTAAAGCGCTTTGAGACATCCGGTGGTCGTGAAAGGCGCTATATAAATGCAAGATGACACTAAGTTGGGTGGCAGTGTGAGCTGCGAGGAGGATGCTGTGAGGCTGCAGAGCGACTTGGATAGGTTAGGTGAGTGGGCAAATGCATGGCAGATGAAGTATAATGTGGATAAATGTGAGGTTATCCACTTTGGTGGTAAAAACAGAGAGACAGACTATTATCTGAATGGTGACAGATTAGGAAAAGGGGAGGTGCAAAGAGACCTGGGTGTCATGGTACATCAGTCATTGAAGGTTGGCATGCAGGTGCAGCAGGCGGTTAAGAAAGCAAATGGCATGTTGGCCTTCATAGCAAGGGGATTTGAGTACAGGGGCAGGGAGGTGTTGCTGCAGTTGTACAGGGCCTTGGTGAGGCCACACCTGGAGTATTGTGTACAGTTTTGGTCTCCTAACCTGAGGAAGGACATTCTTGCTATTGAGGGAGTGCAGCGAAGGTTCACCAGACTGATTCCCGGGATGGCGGGACTGACCTATCAAGAAAGACTGGATCAACTGGGCTTGTATTCACTGGAGTTCGGAAGAATGAGAGGGGACCTCATAGAAACATTTAAAATTCTGACGGGGTTAGACAGGTTAGATGCAGGAAGAATGTTCCCAATGTTGGGGAAGTCCAGAACCAGAGGTCACAGTCTAAGGATAAGGGGTAAGCCATTTAGGACCGAGATGCGGAGGAACTTCTTCACCCAGAGAGTGGTGAACCTGTGGAATTCTCTACCACAGAAAGTTGTTGAGGCCAATTCACTAAATATATTCAAAAAGGAGTTAGATGAGGTCCTTACTACTAGGGGGATCAAGGGGTATGGCGAGAAAGCAGGAATGGGGTACTGAAGTTGAATGTTCAGCCATGAACTCATTGAATGGCGGTGCAGGCTAGAAGGGCCGAATGGCCTGCTCCTGCACCTATTTTCTATGTTTCTAAGTCCTTCTTTCTTTAACAAGTTGATTTGGTCATTTATCTTATGGCTGTTTGCTTGGGATCTTGCTATGCTCGAATTGGCCACTGCCTTTTCCACATTGCAACCGTGACTACACCCCCAAAGAATGTTGTTGGTTGTAATGCGCTTTGGGATGTCCCAAGGTCAGGAAAGGTGCTATGGAAATGCACGATTTTTCAGTCCAACACATCAGCATCGAGCTCCCTCAGTCGCAGCACAATTTAACTCAACGTAAAGACCCTACTCTAAATAAGACCATTTTGCACCATTCTGGCCTGTGCTTGCAAGATTTCTAATAGGAACACAGGAATTGTTGCTCAAAAACAGACCTGGGTCCATCCAGTCCCCCTTCTACCATCCTGGCAGTCACATAATACAACGATAATGGAGTTATTAACTGATTACAGCAATCAATCTCGATCAATCGGTTTACAAAAGCCCCAGACATGAGGCGTGGAAAGCCCCCAGAGGTGGAGAGCTTGGGAACAACAGGTCCAAAGCTACCTGTTCCTCCCAAACACGTCACACTCACCGCATCTAAAATGACTGATCGCAAAATGTTTATTTTCTGAAAGAAATCTATCTCATTTGTATCTCAATCAATGCTAATGGCTTCCACCGTCACCCGAGAGAGCCTGTTCCATAAATGTGAGACTGAAACCCACAAGCTTCGGACTCAGAGGTGACAGCGACACACACAAGAGCTCTTACAGCTAGCAGGGGGGGAATTCATCAAGTGAATTTGCAAATAATCCCATAATTCAACCCAATCAATCATAGGCAGTCCGTCGGAATCGAAGAAGACTTGCTTCCACTCTAAAAGTGAGTTCTCAGGTGGCTGAACAGTCCAATACGAGAGCCACAGTCCCTGTCACAGGTGGGACAGACAGAGGTTGAGGGAAGGGGAGGGTGGGACAGGTTTGCCGCACGCTCCTTCCGCTGCCTGCGCTTGGTTTCTGCATGCTCTCGGCGACGAGACTCGAGGTGCTCAGTGCCCTCCCGGATGCACTTCCTCCACTTAGGGCGGTCTTTGGCCAGGGACTCCCAAGTGTCAGTGGGGATGTTGCACTTTATCAGGGAGGCTTTGAGGGTGTCCTTGTAACGTTTCCTCTGCCCACCTTTGGCTCGTTTGCCATGTAGGAGTTCCGAGTAGAGCTCTTACTTTGGGAGTCTCGTGTCTGGCATGCAGACATCATCAAGTGAATTTGGAATAATCCCAAACCATAATTCAACCCACAGGAACAATGTCTCCCAAGGTATGTATTTACAGGCCGCTCCCTGTTTCAGAGTGATGTAACGTTTCACCTGCAAAATACTTGTACTAGTTGAGCAAGTGTAAATATCCACGCCCATTACTTACTGGTTCAGAAGCTACAACATAGATAACTTGAGCTGCTGTCTGTTGCTGGAAGAGGGGGCCCAATCCTTCAAGGAACCCACGTGGAATTGAGGTGGTCAAGGCGGCCAGACCTCAATATGTAGCTTAAAGATCGCTTGCATTAGTAAATCAAACTATCTACTGTCAATAAAATGGTCTTGTTGTTAAACCACCTGCAGTAAAAGCGGTCTAAAGTTTGTTTGCACTAAGAGACTAAAGTCTCGCCCAGCTTTTGTCAGTTGCCACAGAAATCCTGATTTATTTCTCTCGCACCATGGCAGCTGTAATAGCGATTGGAAGAAAAAAAGATTGATTTGCATTTCACAATAGCGCCTTTCACAACCACTGGACATCTCAAATCGCTTTACAGCCAATGAAGTACTTTTGAAGTGTAGTCACTATTAGAATGTGGGAAACGCGGCAGCAAGCTCCCACAAACAGCAAGGTGATAATGACCCAGATAATGTTTTTTTCTGTTGTTGATTGAAGGATAAATATTGACCAGTACACCGGGATCGCTCCCCTGCATATCTTCGAAATAGTGCCACGGGATCTTTTATGCCCACCTGAGGGAAGAAGGGGCCTCTCTGTAATCTCCAGCCCTACAATCCCCCGAGATGTCTGCGCTTCTCTAATTCTGCCCCCCTGACCATCCCAGATTATAATCTCTCCACCATCGGTGGCCGTGCCTTCTGTTGCCTGGGCCCCAAGCTCTGGAACTCCCTCCCTAAATCTCACCGCCTCACTCTCCTCCTTTAAGACGCTCCTTAAAACCGACCTGTGACCAAGCTTTTGGTCACCTGCCCTAATTTCTATTGTGGCTCGGTGTCAAATTTTTAAACTCATAATACTCCTGTGAAGCGCCTTGGGACGTTTCACTACGTTTAAGGTGCTATATAAATACAAATTGTTGTAATCACAGCTGTGCGCACAAGGGGATCCCCATTAAATTCCGTTGAATTGGACTGTGTCGGAAAACCCAATGAGGAACCAGAGATTGCGAGATCTTTGAACGGAGTGTACTTTGGGGGATCCAGCAGCAAAAACCTTTGCTTCACAGCTGACTGCAAACATCAGGCCATTAATATGTCAGCAAATGGAGCAGCCAACTTATTCTCCAAAACCAGTATTACAAGAAGGTTTGTTCCAGAGGAGGCGCTGATAAAGAAAGATTTGCATTTCTATAGCGCCTTTCATGACCACTAGATGTCTCAAAGCACTTTGCAGCCAAATAAATATTTTTGGAGTGTAGTCACTGTTGTATTGTGGGAAACGCAGCAGCCAATTTGCGCACAGCAAGCTCCCACAAACAGCAATGTGATAATGACCAGATAATGTTTTATCGATGTTGATTGAGGGATAAATATTGACCCCAGGAATAACCCCCCTGCTCTTCTTCGAAATAGTAGCCATGGGATCTTCTACATCGACAGTGCGGCACTCCCTCAGTACTGCACTGGAAGTTTCAGCCTAGAATTTGTGCTCGGGTCTCTGGACTTGAACCCATCACCTTCTGACTCGGAGGAGAATACTACCTGCTGAGCCATGGGTGAACGGTATGCTCAGGGAGTGGGTGGAATGGTGGGTTAGGCACTGTTCTTTCACTTCTGGGAGCTGGGTTCAAAGCCAAACTAGGTCAATGAAGCGAGTGCCTTCTCTTGTTGCCAGCGGTAAGGGTCCCAAGTGACATTAGGTTGGGGGCCATGCCAATGTCCCCATATCCCAATGGCAATGGGCTCAA
This sequence comes from Pristiophorus japonicus, assembly GCF_044704955.1. Lineage (NCBI taxonomy): Eukaryota > Metazoa > Chordata > Chondrichthyes > Pristiophoridae > Pristiophorus > Pristiophorus japonicus. The sequence goes on along the minus strand of NW_027252966.1, from coordinate 491,326 downwards.
GGCACAAAATTGTGCAGCTCCAATCTCACCTTAGAAAGGATATACTGGCCTTGGAGAGAGGCCAGCGTAACTTTACCAGAATGATTCCTGGATGCCAAGGATTAAATTAAGGGAGATTATACAAATTAGAGTTGTATTCCCTGGAATTTAGAAGGATAAGGGGTGATTTGATCAACCTTTTCAAGATATTAAGGAGAACTGATAGGGTGGATAAACTATTTCTGCTGGTTGGGAAGTCTAAGACTAGGGGGAATGTTCTGAAAATTACAGTCTGACCTTTAAGGAGTGGAGTTAGGAAACACTTCTACACGTAAAGGGCGGTAGAAGTTTGGAACTCTCTTCCTCAAACAGCAATTGATGCAGGTTCAATTGTCAATTTTAAATCTGAGATTGGTAGATTTTTGTTAACCAACGTTATTAAAGGATATGGGGCCAAGTCGGGTATATGGAGTTAGGTCGCAGGTCAGCCATGATCTCACTGAATGATGGAACAGGCTCAAGGGGTGAAACGGCCTCCTCCTATTCCTAGCTCATTCAGTAGGCCACAGGAGGCTACTGTGGAGAATGTCAAGATACTGCTCTGGTGGAGATGGGGTTAGGGTTGAGGGACATTATTGGGGCAGAGTAGAGGGAGCTTTACTGTGCATCCAATCGTGTTGCACGTGCATCTGGAGTGTTCGATATCAATGGGTGTCTTGGGACATAGGAACTACTAGACAAAAACAGACTAAAGTCTATCTAGTTCGCCTTCTACCATCCTGGTTGTCGCATATGACGATAATGGACTAATCATGGTAATCAATCTATAATCAATCTATCATTTAGTCTACAACAGAACCAGACATGAGGTGAGGAAAACCACCAGTGGTGGAAAACTTTAGGAAGCACAGGTCTAAAGTCGCCTGTCGCCTCCCCCACCCCCCCTACACTCACTGCATACCATGTCTCAAATAACTCTCAGACTGTATCCAAAAATATTATTTTTTGAAATAAATATATCTAACTTATATTTGAATGGATCAATATTAATTGCTTCCACCATCTCCCTAGGGAGCTTGGTCCATAGACTGGCCACTCGCTAACTGGAATACTGCTCCGCAGATTAATTTTGAATTTATCCCCTTCAAACACAGGCCATTTCCCTCTGGTTCTACTGTTCCGGACAAGGTGAAATAAGCTCGTTGAGATCTAGATTATCCAATGCCTTTAGAATCCTAAAACAGCAATCACAATACCTCCTAACCTCTGTTCCGTGAGAACATGGCCAATTCACATAAACATTCCTCAGTGGCTCAGTGGGCAGCACCCTTGCCTCGGAGTCAGAAGGTCATTGGAGTGTGACTTGAACCAGAGACTTGAGCACAAAAATCCAGGCTGACACTCCACTCCCAGTGCGGTGCTGAGGGAGCGCTGCACTGTCAGGTGAGACATCAAACCGAGGCCCCATCTGCTCTCAGCTGGACGTAAAAGATTCCATGGCACTATTTCGAAGCAGAGCAGGGGAGTTCTTCCCTGGTGTCCCAGGGCCAATATTAATTCCTCAATCAACATCATTATAGCAGATTATTTGGTCATTATCACATTGCTTTGGTGGGAGCTTGCTGTGCTCAAATTGGTTGCCGCGTTTCCCACAACAGTAACCACACTTTAAAAGTACTTCATTGGCTGTAAAGCGCTTTGGGACGTCCGGTGGTTGTGAAAGGCGCTATATAAATGCAAGTCTGTCTTCCTTCCTTTCATAACCCAATCCCTCTTGTCTGCTGAAGCTTTCCGATGCCTGAAATGCTCCAATTCCCAACGAGGGAATCCGTCACTCGAGCACAAATCGCAACAAGGACACATGGCACAGCACCCAAGGATCTTACAACACAACGATCGGCAAGCGGACTTATTTCAACAAGGCCTCGACTTTAAAATCCTCACCAGTGTATTCACATCACGGTCATAGCCCCCCCCCCCTCCCTCCTCCCTCCCCATCTCTATAACCTCCTGCAGCCCTACAACCCTTCCCCCCTCCCCACCCCAAGATCTCTGCCCGCCTCCAATTCTGCCCTCTATCGCGTTGCCGATTTTAATCGCTCCACCATCAGCGGCCTTCAGCTGCCTGGGCCCCATGCTCGGGAACTCCCTCCCTCCCTAAACCTCTCTCTCCTCCTTAAAAACCACCTCTTTGACCCAGCATTTGGTCACTGGTCCTAATGCCTCTTTAGGTGGCTTGGGGAGTCAAATATTCTTCTGATTACGCTCCCGCGAAGTGCCTTGGGATATGTGACTACATTAAAGGCGCTCTGTAAATGTGAGTTGTTGTTGTACGGCCTTGTCTCGAGGCCAATGACCTACCTCTGCTCCATTTAGATCAGTGGCCAGAGACAGCCCGTTCCCAGCGAGAGGAGAGGGGTGGTGTGCCGGCCAAGAGCCTCACATCACAGTGGCACTTGTAACATCCAGGGCTATATAATTGTTTCAATGAAGAGCGACTTTATGAAATGATCCTTTATTCTAAAAATGATTGGATACAGTTGTGTAAATTGGGACAGTTTGCATGGCGATCCGACTTGTGGGAGCACCTGCCCCCCCGAAGCTCTGGTTGCTGTATCCCCACTGTGTCAGTATTTACATAGGTTTGCGTCTCTTCCGATGTGCCGATGCCTCCACGCACATCACATACCCCGCCCCGCCCGACATACCCCGCCAGAGGCCGGCGGGACTTGCGGCATCCTCCTCAATGCAGGCTGCTTGAAACGCCTTCCGTTCGACACCTCCCGCCGGGCGTGAAGAGAAGCCCCACCCCACACCCCCCTCCCCCCCCACCCCGCGAAGGGTCAGAGCAGGGCTGGCATTTGCTCTGCAACATCGAGCCTCGTCGCCACCTTTTCAGCTTCCGGCAAGACTTGGGTCTGAGGCCAAACACCGTCCCCCGCCCCCGCCGTGACTCACCCATCGCGTTTCCTCGGGTTTAATACTTCCCCACCCACCCCCACCAGTTTATGGGGGAAGAGCAGGAGCCGCGAGAGAGGGAGAGAGAGAGAGAGAGAGAGTGAGCCAGCGACGGGTCTCATTTGGGCGCGTGCTGCTGCAAGGTGCTGCTGTTGGACTGAGCCTTGCTGTCCGAGGCCGACGGAAGGGACACCACAATGTATTTCTGGGCGTTCCCGGTCACTGTGCTACTGGGTGCGGTCTGGGAGGTGGAGACCAGCTTGACGATGGGTTGAATGCTGGGCACTGTGGTGGTGACGGGAGATGTGCTGCCGGTTCCACACGGCGTGGTCCTCAGCGTGATCACCTGACGGAAAAGGAACAGGAGAAGCGTTACCACCTTCTGACTGCATTCCCCTTCCCTGGTGACCCTCCGCAGCAATGCAACTCGGCTGAAATGGACTTCAGCTCAAACAATCTAATCCCCCCTCCCCCAACTTGTCTCTTGCTCCTTCCCCACACACACAATTTACAGAACAGAAACAGGCCATTCTGTGCCAGTACATAAAATATAAGAATTAGGAGCAGGAGTCGGCCATTCGGCCCCTCGAGCCTGCTCCGCCATTCAATGAGATCATGGCTGACCTTTGACCTCAACTCCACTTTCCTGCACTATCCCCATATCCTGCGATTCCCCCTAGAGTCAAAACATCTTTATATTCAACGACTGAGCCTCTGGGGCAGAGAATTCCAAAGATTCACCACCCTCTGAGTGAAGAAATTCCTCATCTCAGTCCTAAATGGCCGCCCCCTTATCCTGAGACTGTGACCCCTGGTTCTAGCCTCCCCAGCCCCGGGGGAAACAACCTCCCTGCATCTACCCTGTCAATCCCCCTCTAAGAATTTTATATGTTTCAATGAGATTAAAGGGTTACGGAAATAAGGCAGGGCGGGATAGATGGAATTAAAATACAGATCAACCAGGATCTGATTGAACGGCAGAACAGGCTCGAGGGGCTGAGTGGCCTCCTCCGGTTCTCATATCCCTCCATGGCCTCGCCCATCCCTATCTTGCTAACCTCCTCCAACCCTCCGAGATCTCTGCACTCCTCCAAATCCAGTCTCTTGTCCTTCCAAGGTTTTCATCAGTGGCCGTGCCTTCAGGTGCCTGGGCCCCAAGCTCTAGAATTCTCACCCTAAACCTCTCCGCCTTGCTCTCTCCTCCTTTAAGACGCGCCTCAAGACCGACCACGCACTGACCCCTCCCCCATCCCAATATCTCCTTATGTGGCCCGGCACCAAATGTTGTTTGATAATCACTCCTTGGGACGTTTTACTGTGTTGAAGGCACTATATAGATGCAAGTTGTCAAAGACAAGATTGGACACTGAGCCACACGAGGAGATAGTCGGACAGGCGACCAAAAAGCTTGGTCAAAGAGGCTGGTTTTAAGGAGCGGCTTGCAGGAGGAGACTGCAGATGGAGTGAAGGTACAGATGGAATTGAATTGAATGGCGGGATGGGCTCGAGGGACTGAGTGGCCTCCTCCTGCTGCCATGACGCTCACCTGTTGCGTGCTGGAGGAGCCAGAGCTCGAAGACATCACGATATAGTTGGTTGGAGACGGAGACGACTGGGTGGGGGTCGACGGGCGCGTGAGCAGCGTCTGCATGGGCAGCGTGATGGAGCTGGGGACCTTGAAGATGCTGGAGGTAGTGGTGGGTTGAGACGATTGCGGGCTCTGGGAGATGGTCAGCGTGGGTCGAGGCTGCAACACAAAGCACAGGCGGGCATGGAGTGAACGCACGCAATAGTGTCAGACGTGTCCCGGGCTCCGTAAAACAAAATCCTATATAATCCGACAGGTCCGATAATTCCCGTTCTCTCCAACCTACCACCAAAGGCAGGACCTTCGATCGACTTCATCCTTCGGCCATGTTGCATCCTTCCTCATTAGAGGGAGCGCCGCACTGTCGGAGGGGCAGTGCTGAGGGAGTGCCGCACTGTCGGAGGGGCAGTGCTGAGGGAGCGCCGCACTGTCGGAGGGGCAGTGCTGAGGGAGCGCCGTACTGTCGGAGGGGCAGTGCTGAGGGAGCCCTGTACTGTCGGAGGTGCAGTGCTGAGGGAGCCCTGTACTGTCGGAGGGGCAGTACTGAGGGAGTGCCGCACTGTCGGAGGGGCAGTACTGAGGGAGCCCTGTACTGTCGGAGGGGCAGTGCTGAGGGAGCCCTGTACTGTCGGAGGGGCAGTACTGAGGGAGTGCCGCACTGTCGGTGGGGCAGTACTGAGGGAGCCCTGTACTGTCGGAGGGGCAGTACTGAGGGAGCGCCGCACTGTCGGAGGGGCAGTACTGAGGGAGCGCCGCACTGTCGGAGGGGCAGGACTGAGGGAGCGTCGCACAGTCGGAGGGGCAGGACTGAGGGAGTATCGCACTGCCCTCTTAGGTAGACGTAAAAGATCCTGCGGCCCCTGTTTTGAAGAAGAGCAGGGGAGTTATCCCCGGTGTCCTGGCCAATATTACAACAGTGACTACACTTCCAAAGTACTTCATTGGCTGTGACGTGCTTTGGGATGTACTGAAAGGCGGTGTAAATGCAAGCCTTTCTTTCTCTGGAATCGCTTTGGGTGAATGTGCAACACACAGTGCTGTTGGCAACGCACGGGTCATAATCGCAGCAATCAGGGTGAGGCAGGATGGCTTCGACTGGGAAATACAAACAGTAAATGCTGGAAATACCCAGCAGGTCAGGCAGTATCTATGGAGAGAGAAACAGAGTTAACGTTTCACGTCGATGACCTTTCATCAGATAAAAGAAGTAGTTAGAGATGTAACAGGTTTTAAGTGAGTGTAGGGGCAGGGAAAGGAGACGAAAGAACAAAAGGGAAGGTCTGTGATAGGGTGGAGGGCCTCTGACATCTCACCCGTGGTTGTTCCTTATTTATGAATAGAAGGGGTAACGTTTGCAAGGCCACTGATTCCAATGTAGGCACTTTTTAGAAGGGAGTGCAGGTGAAAGAAAGGACTATTACATCACAGGGCTTATTCTGCAACTCAACAACGTGCAGTTATAAGAACATAAGTGTTATATATGTAGACTTGTATTTACTCTGTACAGCCACCAAAAGGCTCTCCCATAATCCCTTGGGAGCACAGGTATTTAAGGAAGCTTCACAGGTTATAGAGACACTCTGGAGACCTGCAATAAAAGACTAAGGTCACACTTTACTTTGAGCTCAGAGTGTTCAGTCTGACTCTTTTTCCATACACAACAATAAGAACATAAGAAATAGGAGCAGGAGTAGGCCATACAGCCCCTCGAGCCTACTCCGCATTTAATACGATCATGGCTGATCCGATCATGGACTCAGCTCCACTTCCCTGCCCGCCCCCTTAATCCCTTATCGGTTAAGAAACTGTCTATCTCTGTCTTAAATTTATTCAATGTCCCGGCTTCCACAGCTCTCTGAGGCAGCGCATTCCACAGATTTACAACCCTCAGAGAGAAGAAATTCCTCCTCATCTCAGTTTTAAATGGGCGGCCCCTTATTCTAAGATTATGCCCCCTAGTTCTAGTCTTCCCCATCAGTGGAAACATCCTCACTGCATCTATATATAACGCCTTTAACGTGGTAAAACGTTCAAAAGCGCTTCACGAGAATGTTTAACAAAATTTGACACAGAGTCACACAAGGAGAAATTAGGGCAGATGAGCAAAAGCTTGGTCAAAGAGGTAAGTTTTAAGGAGTGTCTTAAAGGAGAGAGAGAGGTAGAGAGGTTTAGGGAGGGAGTTCCAGAGCTTGGGGACCAGGCAACAGAAGGCACGGCCACCGATGGTGGAGCGATGGAAATCGGGGGGAACGGGCAAGAGGCCAGAATTAGAGGAGCGCAGATATCTCGGGGGGGTTGTGGGTCTGGAGGAGATTAGAGATAGGGAGGGGCGAGGGCCATGGAGGGATTTGAAAACGAGGACGAGAATTTATTTATTTTTTTAATTGAGGCGTTGCCGGACCGGGAGCCAATGTAGGTCAGCGAGCACAGGGGGTGATGGGTGAGTGGGACTGGGTGTGAGTTAGGACACGGGGGCAGTGAGCACAGGGGGTGATGGGTGAGTGGGACTGGGTGCGAGTTAGGACACGGAGCAGTGAGCACAGGGGGTGATGGGTGAGTGGGACTGGGTGTGAGTTAGGACACGGGGCAGCGAGCACAGGGGGTGATGGGCAAGCGGGACTGGGTGCGAGTTAGGACACGGGGCAGCGAGCACAGGGGGTGATGGGTGAGTGGGACTCGGTGCGAGTTAGGACACGGGGCAGCGAGCACAGGGGGTGATGGGTGAGTGGGACTGGGTGCGAGTTATGACACGGGGCAGCGAGCACAGGGGGTGATGGGTGAGCGGGACTGGGTGCGAGTTAGGACACGGGGCAGCGAGCACAGGGGGTGATGGGTGAGCGGGACTCGGTGCGAGTTAGGACACGGGGCAGCGAGCACAGGGGGTGATGGGTGAGTGGGACTCGGCACGAGTTAGGATACGGGGCAGCGAGCACAGGGGGTGATGGGTGAGTGGGACTCGGCACGAGTTAGGACACGGGGCAGCGAGCACAGGGGGTGATGGGTGAGTGGGACTCGGCACGAGTTAGGATACGGGGCAGCGAGCACAGGGGGTGATGGGTGAGTGGGACTCGGCACGAGTTAGGACACGGGGCAGTGAGCACAGGGGGTGATGGGAGAGTGGGACTCGGTGCGAGTTAGGACACGGGGCAACAAGCACAGGGGGTGATGGGTGAGTGGGACTCGGTGCGAGTTAGGACATGGGTCAGTGAGCACAGGGGGTGATGGGTGAGCGGGACTCGGCACGAGTTAGGACACGGGGCAGCGAGCACAGGGGGTGATGGGTGAGTGGGACTCGGTGTGAGTTAGGACACGGGGCAGTGTGCACACAGGGTGATGGGGGGGTGCTGGGGCAGTGTTTGGTAGCGATTGTGAGCAGGAACCCTGGGAAATACCACCATCGGGGGACACAGACCAACTGTAGTGCTGCTGCCTCGGACATAACCACGTCATCTACACAACTCAGCTCCCCATCTCCAGCTTACGTAGACACAGGCCACTCGGCACAACGGGTCTGTGCCGGGGTTTATGCTCCACACCAGCCCCCTCCCACCCGCTTCATCTCACCCCATCGCCATACGAACAATGACGGACAGGCAGAACACTGCACTTAGCTAAGTTATACATTGTTGTCCAGTCTTGAGCCCAGTCTCCCAACACATTAAGATCTGCCTGAAGCAGGTGAGCATCATGTACAGTTCGAAGACGCAGATCTTGGTATCATCCGCAAATTGTGCTGCCAACCCCTGAATCCAGATCATCAATAAAAATACTGTTGTAAAAAGCAACGGTCCCAACACTGATCCCTGCGGGACAGCAATCCAATCAGATCGGTCTCCAATCAGATCCAAATCCATCTGTAACTGCTCTTTGCCTGCGTCCTGCCAGCAAGTTCCAAATCCAACTCAATATATTTCCAATACCAGAGGCTCCGATCTTATAGAAAAGCCTCTTATGCATACCTTGTCAAAAGCTTTTTGGAAATCTAAGCAGACATATCCTATTCCTTTCTCCCTCGTGTTTATCCAGCCTCCCCTTAAATACATCGATACTATTCGCTTCAACCCTCCCTGTGGCAACGAGTTCCACATTCTCAACGCTCTCTAGAAAAAGACATTTCTCCTGAACTCCCTGTTGGATTTATCAGTCACTATCTTATATCGATGGCCTATAGTTTTGGTCTCTCCCACAAGTGGAAATATCTTCTTTACGTCTACCCTATCGAACCCCCTCCATCAGGTCAGCCCTCGGCCTGCTCTGCCCCAAGCCTGTTTGGGTTGCCAGACATGAGCAGCACTGAGCGACTAGGCACGGACTGGCAGGGGTATTTTTTCCCCCACAATGTAGAACGTTGTTGAGAAGTGTAGGTGACAGGGCGGGCAATGTAGCTCAGCGTATTGTGGTTAAAGGAGGAATTACCTCGAGACTAAAGGCAAGGAGCGGTGGTTAGCTGCCACCTGTAGGAGGAAGAACAAATTATTGCACAAAGACTTTCCCGTTGCTCAGAAAGGCTGGCTACTCCCATAAGCAACGTTCTGTTATACTTGTCTCGAACCTTGGTGGGATTACGCTTGGAGCACCGTGCACAGTTCTGGTCTCCGTATCACAAAAAGGATATAGAGGCACTGGGGAAGGTGCAGATACGATTATCATCATCATCATAGGCAGTCCCTCAGAATCGAGGAAGACTTGCTTCCACTCTTAACATAAGTCCTTAGGTGGCTGAACAGTCCAATACGGGAACCACAGTCCCTGTCACAGGTGGGACAGATAGTCGTTGAGGGAAGGGGAGGGTGGGACTGGTTTGCCGCACGCTCCTTCCGCTGCCTGCGCTTGGTTTCTGCATGCTCTCGGCGACAAGACTCGAGGTGCTCAGCGCCCTCCCGGATGCACTTCCTCCACTTACGGCAGTCTTTGGCCAGGGACTCCCAGGTGTCGGTGGGGATGTTGCACTTTATCAGGGAGGCTTTGAGGGTGTCCTTGTAACGTTTCCTCTGCCCACCTTTGGCTCGTATGCCGTGAAGGAGTTCCGAGTACAGCGCTTGTTTTGGGAGTCTCGTGTCTGGCATGCAGACAATGTGGCCTGCCCAGCGGAGCTGGTCGAGTGTGGTCAGTGCTTCGATGCTGGGTATGTTGGCCTGGTCGAGGACACTAACGTTGATGCGTCTGCCCTCCCAGGGGATTTGCAGGATCTTGCGGAGACATCGTTGGTGGTATTTCTCCAGCGACTTGATGTGTCTACTGTACATGGTCCATGTCTCTGAGCCATACAGGAGAGCGGGTATTACTACAGCCCTGTAGACCATGTGCTTGGTGGTGGATTTGAGGGTCTGGTCTTCGAACATGCTTTTCCTCAGGTGGCCGAAAGCTGCGCTGACGCACTGGAGGCGGTGTTGAATCTCGTCATCAATGTCTGTTCTTGTTAATAAGGTATGGGAAATGGTCCACGTTGTCCAGGGCCGCGCCGTGGATCTTGATGACTGGGGGGCAGTGCTGTGCGGCGAGGACAGGCTGGTGGAGGACCTTTGTCTTACGGATGTTTAGTGTAAGGCCCATGCTTTCGTACGCCTCCATAAATACGCGTACTGTAGCTCGACGACATTGGTCGGGGTGGTCTTGGACCTGGCCTGGAGACGGCGACGGTTGAACAGCTTCCCGCTGGTTCTGTAGTTTAGTTCCACTCCAGCGGAGAGCTTGTTGACTGTGAGGTAGAGCATGGTGGTGAGGAAGATTGAGAAGATTGAGAATGATAATTAACAAGGATGAGACCGGAAGTGAGAGGTTATTCCCATCAGGAAGGATGTAGAGGAACAAAGGGACATTGGAGTGCAAGTCCACAGGTCCCTGAAGGTAGCAGGACAGGTAGATAAGGTGGTTAAGAAGGCATACGGAATATTTGCCTTTATTAGCCGAGACATAGAATACAAGAGCAGGTGGGTTATGCTTGAACTGTATAAAACACTAGTTAGGCCACAGCTGGAGAACTGCGTGCAGTTCTGGTCACCACATTACAGGAAGGATGTGATTGCATTAGAGAGGACACAGAGATTTACCAGGATGTTGGCTGGACTGGAGAATTTTAGCTATGAGGAAAGATTGGATCGGCTGGGGTTGTTTTCTTTGGAACAGAGGAGGCTGAGGGGAGACCTGATTGAGGTGTATAAAATTATGAGGGGCCTGGATAGAGTGGATAGGACGGACCTGTTTCCCTTAGCAGAGGGGTCAACAACCAGGGGGCAGAGATTTAAAGTAATTGGGGGGAGGTTTAGAGGGGATTTGTGGGAAAATGTCTTCACCCAGAGGGTGGTGGGGGTCTGGAACTCACTGCCTGAAAGGGTGGTAGAGGCAGAAACCCTCACCTCATTTAAACAATACTTAGATGTGCAGTTGTAGAGAAAAGAGCCCCAGTCTATTCAGCCTTTCCTGATGGTTCCAACCTCTCCGTTCCAGTATCATTCTAGTCATTCTTTTTTGTGCCTTCTTCAGTGCCTCTATATCCTGTTTATAATACGGAGGCCAGAACTGTGCAGTGCTCCAAGTGTGGTCTAACCAGACCAGAGCTGTGCACAGTGCTCAAAGTGTGGTCTAACCAGACCAGAACTGTGCACAGAGCTCCAAGTGTGGTCTAACCAGACCAGAACTGTGCACAGTGCTCCAAGTGTGGTCTAACCAGACCAGAACTGTGCACAGTGCTCCAAGTGTGGTCTAACTAGACCAGAACTGTGCACAGTGCTCCAAGTGTGGTCTAACCAGACCAGAACTATGCACAGTGCTCCAAGTGTGGTCTAACCAGACCAGAACTGTACACAGTGCTCCAAGTGTGGTCTAAACAGATCAGAACTGTGCACAGTGCTCCAAGTGTGGTCTAACCAGACCAGAACTGTACACAGTGCTCCAAGTGTGATTTAACCAGACCAGAACTGTGCACAGTGCTCCAAGTGTGGTCTAACCCAGACCAGAACTGTGCACAGTGCTCCAAGTGTGGTCTAACGAGACCAGAACTGTGCACAGTGCTCCAAGTGTGGTCTAACCAGACCAGAACTGTGCACAGAGCTCCAAGTGTGGTCTAACCAGACCAGAACTGTGCACAGAGCTCCAAGTGTGGTCTAACTAGACCAGAACTGTGCACAGTGCTCCAAGTGTGGTCTAACTAGACCAGAACTGTGCACAGTGCTCCAAGTGTGGTGTAACTAGACCAGAACTGTGCACAGTGCTCCAAGTGTGGTCTAACCAGACCAGAACTGTGCACAGAGCTCCAAGTGTGGTCTAACCAGACCAGAACTGTACACAGTGCTCCAAGTGTGGTCTAACCAGACCAGAACTGTGCACAGTGCTCCAAGTGTGGTCTAACCAGACCAGAACTGTGCACAGTGCTCCAAGTGTGGTCTAACCAGACCAGAACTGTGCACAGTGCTCCAAGTGTGGTCTAACCAGACCAGAACTGTGCACAGTGCTCCAAGTGTGGTCTAACCCAGACCAGAACTGTGCACAGTGCTCCCAGTGTGGTGTAACTAGACCAGAACTGTACACAGTGCTCCAAGTGTGGTCTAACCAAGGTTCAATACAAGTTTAACACAAAGTCCCTGTTTTCCAATAGTGTCCCTTGTGCAAAGTCATTTAATGGCAATACTTTTGATCCCGGAAAGAAATTTTTTTTTGCTGTAAATTTGGAAGTTGGAGCATAAACGCTAGGGGTTGCTTACCTGCTGCGTGCTGGATGAACCGGAGGCTGAAGACATCATGATGAACTTGGTGGGGGATGGCGAGGGCTGGGTTGGCGTGGACGGGCGGGCAGAGACTAGGGTCTGCATGGGCAGTGTGATGGAGCTGGGCACTTTGATGATGCTGGGTGCCCTCGACGTCTGGGTGGTTTGTGGAGCCTGTGATATCGTGAGGGTAGGTCTGGGCTGCAACAAGAACATCGAGAGTCAAACGATTTCCTCACGCGGGATTAGACCAGCATTACCCACCCTCCTCTCCTGAAGATACTCGCGAAGTGCGGCACTCAAGAGGCGCTTGACATAAGAATTAGGAGCAGGAGTCGGCCATTCGGCCCCTCGAGCCTGCTCCGCCATTCAATGAGATCATGGCTGATCTTCTACCTGAACTCCACTTTCCTGCGCGATCCCCCTATCCTTGGATTCCCTTAATAATCAAAAAGTCCTGGGCCCAATATTTATCCCTCAACCAACATCACTGAAACAGATGATCTGGTCATTATCACATTGCTGCGTGTGGGAGCTTGCTGTGCGCAAATTGGCTGCTGTGTTCTCCCACATTACAACAGTGACTACACTCCAAAAGTACTTAATTGGCTGTAAAGCGCTTGGGGACATCCGGAGGTGATGACAGGCGTTATAGAAATACACGTCTTTCTTTCTCCCAAGACCAAACGCACTCGGACATTTCTGTCTGATTCTGCCTCTGCAAAGCGCCTCGGGACGTTTTTTTTTTGGGTTCGTGACGTTAAAAGGCGCTATATAAACGCACGCCGCTGTTGTTGTTCCTTACCTGTGTGATGGTCAGCGTGGTCCTGTTCACCTGCTGGGCCTGCATGGCAGCCTGGGCACGTGCCTTCACCACGTGGGTGCACAGCATGGGGCCCAGGTAGCCGTAGTCCGTTTTGTACGACTCCTGGTTGTCGGGAGTGGAGCGGATTTTCGCTACGACTGGTGCACAATGTTTCTACAAATCCAAAATGTTTTAAAAAAACACACTATTTAAAAAATTGAAAGGGAAGAAGATTCAATAGCAACTTTCAAAGAGGGGATTGGATATACACTTGAGTAGACAATATTGTGCCTTGCCCATATTATGGGGGCAGAGCCAGCACAAGGCATGATGGGCCGAATGGCCTCCTTCTGCGTTGTAAGATTCTGCGTTTTTAACTCTTAACTTCTTTTTGAAATTAAGGCATAGGTGTACGATGGCACAGTGGTTTGGACCAATAGCCTCACAAGCTACTCACCACTCACCTTCGCAATTAGGGACAATTAGGGACGGCCACATCTCATGCACGAAAAAAAAGATTTAAGATAATTGGCACCAGAGGGGAGATGAAGCGAGATTATTTTTAGAAGAGAGTTGTTGTGATCGGGGACGCACTGAATAGGCAGGGGGGTGGGAGGGATGGAAGGAGATTCACTTCACAAAGGGAATGGATAAATACTTGAAAAGGAAAATAATTTGCCGGGCTGTGGGGGAAAAGAGCAGGGGGAGTGGGACTCTTTCAAAGAGCTGGCAAAGGGGCGATGGGTCGAACGGCCTGCTTCAGTGTTTTAAGATTCTAGGAACATGTGTACGTCATCATTCCGCGGGCAACCCCTCAGCCCGCCACAGGCCAAGTCCACCCTGGTTTCCTGCTTCACAATCACATCGTTTCATTGCTTGCACGGGTGACCTACCAGGAGTAAGCTTTGGACGTGGTCCGCTCCGATCTTGTCGATGTTGCTGACCACGGGTCCATCGAGAACAGCTCGGACACGCTCCCCTTCGATCTGAAGTCTCTGGATAATCAGAGTCTTGATCACCTGTTTGTCAAAGACACTTGGTTAAATCCACGAGTTGTGTGTCCAGGGATTTATACATTGACTCAACACGTCTGCAGTGTGCACCCTCTACAAGATGCACAGCAGCAACATTTCCCTGGATGAATGCAGCTCCAACAACACTCGAGAAGCTCGACACCATCCAGGACAAAGCAGCCACTTGATCGACACGCTACCCACCACCTTCAACACTCACTCCCTCCACCACCTTCAACACTCACTCCCTCCACCACCTTCAACACTCACTCCCTCCACCACCTTCAACACTCACTCCCTCCACCACCTTCAACACTCACTCCCTCCACCACCTTCAACACTCACTCCCTCCACCACCGTGGCTGCAGTGTGTACCATCTACAAGATGCACTGCAGCAACTCGCCAAGGCTTCTTCAACAGCACCTCCCAAACCCACGACCTCTACCACCTAGAAGGACAAGGGCAGCAGGCGCATGGGAACACCACCACCTCCACGTTCCCCTCCCAGTCACACACCATCCCGACTGGGAAATATATCGGCCGTTCTTTCATCGTCGCTGGGTCACAATCCTGGAACTCCCTCCCTAACAGCACTGTGGGAGCACCTTCACCACACGGACTGCAGCGGTTCAAGAAGGGGGCTCACCACCACCTTCTCGAGGGGCAATTAGGGATGGGCAATAAATGCCGGCCTTGCCAGCGACGCCCACATCCCGGGAATGGATTTTGTTTAAAACACAGGGGCCGAATCTGACATTTTAAGCCAATTATACATTCGGCTGAAAATAGGAGAGGTATCAAAAACCCAAATAACTTCAGATTTACAAACTGGAATATAAAAACTTGCACTTTCTGAGCACGTTGCCTCATCTCAAAGTGTTCACACCGCGAGCTACTTCTGAAGCAAGGTGGTTTATGGAGGCTATTAAACTTTCAATAGACCAGGACAGTTAGTGTCAGACACGAGTCTGTACAGCCCGACACGAGTCAGGGTTTTCACAAACCAAGTAATTATGTTCCCCAGACTCTGCGTTAACTTTACTTACGCAAGATGCGTTATTACTTTTATAGGACACTTACATCGTGGCCCAGTTCAGCCAATCCGGCAATGCAGCCATACCGAGTTGTCCAGGGAGTCTTGTCGTCCAGCCAACTCTGAAAGCGTAACAAAGAGCGAGGCCAAGTTATATGCAGAGGGCTGAATGCACCAGCCACCAAAGGAATTCCTCCAGGGAGCAGATCCATTGACAATAATCTCGCGCTGGCTTATCCCGGGTGCAGGGTGGTATGGAGTCATTCACAAACCAGGAATCAGTCTGGTGAACCTTCGTTGCACTCCCTCTGTGGCAAGTATATCCTTCCTTAGCTAAGTCAGCTGTGGCTCAGTGGGTCGCATACTCTTGCCTCTGAGGTTGTGGATTCAAGTCCCACTCCAGGGGCTTGAGCACAAAAATAATCAAGGCTGACACTCCAGCACAGTACCGAGGGAGCGCCGCACCGTCGGAGGGGGCAGTGCTGAGGGAGCGCCGCACTGTCGGAGGGGCATTACTGAGGGAGCGCCGCACTGTCGGAGGGGCAGTACTGAGGGAGCGCCGCACTGTCGGAGGGGCAGTACTGAGGGAGCGCCGCACTGTCGGAGGGGCAGTACTGAGGGAGCGCCGCACTGTCGGAGGGGCAGTACTGAGGGAGCGCCGCACTGTCGGAGGGGCATTACTGAGGGAGCGCCGCACTGTCGGAGGGGCAGTACTGAGGGAGCGCCGCACTGTCGGAGGGGCAGTGCTGAGGGAGCGCCGCACTGTCGGAGGGGCAGTACTGAGGGAACGCCGCACCGTCGGAGGGGCAGTACTGAGGGAGCGTCGCACTGTCGGAGGGGCAGTACTGAGGGAGCGCCGCACTGTCGGAGGGGCAGTACTGAGGGAGCGCCGCACTGTCGGAGGGGCAGTACTGAGGGAGCACCGCACTGTCGGAGGGGCAGTGCTGAGGGAGCGCCGCACCGTCGGAGGGGCAGTACTGAGGGAGCGTCGCACTGTCGGAGGGGCAGTACTGAGGGAGCGCCGCACTGTCGGAGGGGCAGTACTGAGGGAGTGCCGCACTGTCGGAGGGGCAGTACTGAGGGAGCGTCGCACTGTCGGAGGGGCAGTACTGAGGGAGCGCCGCACTGTCGGAGGGGCAGTACTGAGGGAGCGCCGCACTGTCGGAGGGGCAGTACTGAGGGAGCACCGCACTCTCGGAGGGGCAGTGCTGAGGGAGCGTCGCACTGTCGGAGGAGCAGTGTCGGAGGGGCAGTGCTGAGGGAGCATCGCACTGTCGGAGGGGCAGTGCTGAGGGAGCGCCGCGCTGTCGGAGGAGGCAGTGCTGAGGGAGCGCTGCACTGTCGGAGGGGGCAGTGCTGAGGGAGCGTCGCAGTGTCGGAGGGGGCAGTGCTGAGGGAGCGCCGCACTGTCAGAGGGGGCAGTGCTGAGGGAGCGCCGCACCGTCGGAGGGGCAGTACTGAGGGAGCGCCGCACTGTCGGAGGGGCAGTACGGAGGGAACGCCGCACTGTCGGAGGGGCAGTACTGAGGGAGCGCCGCACTGTCGGAGATGCCGTCTTACGGAAGAGACATTAAACCGAGGCCCCGTCTGCTCTCTCTGGTGAACGTAAAAGATCCCACGGCATATTTCGAGGAAGAGCAGGGGAGTTCTCCCCGGTGTCCTGGAGCTGATATTTATCCCTCAATCAACATAACAAACACAGATGATCTGGGTCATTATCACATTGCTGTGTGTGGGAGCTTGCTGTGCGCAAATTGACGTTTCCCACATTACAACAGTGACTGCACTCCAAAAGTACTTCATTGGCTGCAAAGTGCTTTGAGACGTCCGGTGGTCGTGAATGGCGCTATATAAATGCAAGTCTTTCTGTCCTTAGGTAAGGTGAGCAGAACCGTGCACAGTGCCCCGGGAGCCTCCCTTACCTTGGTGAAGGTTTTGGTGATACGGGACTGGATGTTGTTTGTGGTGGTGCTGAAGTTCTTGCAGATCTGGGCCATGAGTCGTGCGGCGAAGTCCCGCAGAGCCCAGTGGTTGTCCACGTCTGGCCGCAAGCACAGCTGTCGGCTCACTATGCACGTTACCACGGCAGGGATCAGTTCGTGCAGCTGTGGGGTGGGGAAGGGAGGAGAGAGCATCGGAGACAATTCAAGGCACAATGTTTGGTGGAGAGAAGGTTTGATGTCCACCTCACTCCCATATCGCGGAGTTTTCTTTTCCAGATTTTTTTTCTTCTTTTTTTTGAACCCTCCTCCCTCTCTTTTCTCTGTTTCCCATGGCAGCTGGTAATTATTCCGTCATTCACCCCCCATCACAAGAAATAGGAGCAAGAGTCGGCCATTCGGCCCCTCGAGCCTGCTCCGCCATTTAATACAATCATGGCTGATCCGATCATGGACTCAGATTAGAGATAGTAAGGGGAAAAAGTCACTGGTGGTCGTAGTTTATAGGCCCCCAAATAATAACTTCACTAATCAAGGCAATAATCAAGGGAATAATGGAGGCATGTGAAAAAGGAACGGCAGTAATCATGGGGGATTTTAACCTACATATCGATTGGTCAAATCAAATTGCACGGGGTAGCCTTGAGGAGGAATTCATAGAATGCATACGGGATGGTTTCTTAGAACAGTATGTTACAGAACCTACAAGGGAGCAAGCTATCTTAGATCTGGTCCTGTGTAATGAGACAGGAATAATAAACGATCTCCTAGTAAAAGATCCTCTCGGAATGAGTGATCACAGTATGGTTGAATTTGTAATACAGATTGAGGGTGAGGAAGTAGTATCTCAAACGAGCGTACTATGCTTAAACAAAGGGGACTACAGTGGGATGAGGGCAGAGTTGGCTAAAGTAGACTGGAAACACAGACTAAACGGTGGCACAATTGAGGAACAGTGGAGGACTTTTAAGGAGCTCTTTCATAGTGCTCAACAAAAATATAATCCAGTGAAAAAGAAGGGTGGTAAGAGAAGGGATAACCTGCCGTGGATAACCAAGGAAATAAAGGAGAGTATCAAATTAAAAACCAATGCGTATAAGGTGGCCAAGGTTAGTGGGAAACTAGAAGATTGGGAAAATTTTAAACGACAGCAAAGAATGACTAAGAAAGCAATAAAGGGAAGATAGATTATGAAAGTTGTTGGAGTGGATTTTCAAACATAGCAAAGCATGATGGGGTAAGCCACCACGAAATTAACTTTGTACCAAGAAGCCTATCTGCTGTCCCTGATATGAACACTGCAGCAACAAGTGACTCATGGCCAGGTGCAGGCCACTATTTCATAGAAAGCTTTGCAACAGAATAACTAACCACAAAAGAAGATAGAGAGGAAGGGCCCACAAACTCGCACCATGCTATCAGGTTTCACTAGGACTAAAATGTTGTATGTAAATGAATTGCGTTGCCATATGGATTGATTGGTTGTACGTAAATTAATTTAAATGATTGTATTCCGCTCCCTGTAAACTGCTTATAACCCCGTGACACAAGGCACTCGGGGAGATCACGGGATCTCAACTCTTCTCCCAGAGCTCTGTTAGCAATTAAGTTGTCTCTCTTACCTTACCAGAGTCGATGTGAATTTATTTTCACTAACAAAAGTAAACTTGCGCAAAACATAAAAACAGATAGTAAAAGCTTTTACTGATATATAAAACGGAAAAGAGTGACTAAAGTAAATGTTGGTCCCTTAGAAGATGAGAAGGGGGATTTGAGAAGGGGGATTTAATAATGGGAAATGTGGAAATGGCTGAGACTTTAAACAATTATTTTGCTTCGGTCTTAACAGTGGAATACACAAAAACCATGCCAAAAATTGCTGGTCATAGGAATGTAGGAAGGGAGGACCTTGAGACAATCACTATCACTAGGGGGGTAGTGTTGGACAGGCTAATGGGACTCAAGGTAGACAAGTCCCCTGGTCCTGATGAAATGCATCCCAGGGTATTAAAAGAGATGGCGGAAGTTATAGCAGATGCATTCGTTATAATCTACCAAAATTCTCTGGACTCTGGGGATGTACCAGCGGATTGGAAAGCAGCTAATGTAACGCCTCTGTTTAAAAAAGGGGGCAGACAAAAGGCAGGTAACTATAGGCCGGTTAGTTTAACATCTGTAGTGGGGAAAATGTTTGAAACTATCATTAAGGAAGAAATAGCGGGACATCTAGATAGGAATAGTGCAATCAAGCAGACGCAACATGGATTCATGAAGGGGAAATCATGTTTAACTAATTTACTGGAATTCTTTGAGGATATAACGAGCATGGTGGATAGAGGTGTACCGATGGATGTGGTGTATTTAGATTTCCAAAAGGCATTCGATAAGGTGCCACACAAAAGGTTACTGCAGAAGATAGAGGTACGCGGAGTCAGAGGAAATGTATTAGCATGGATAGAGAATTGGCTGGCGAACAGAAAGCAGAGAGTCGGGATAAATGGGTCCTTTTCCGGTTGGAAATCAGTGGTTAGTGGTGTGCCACAGGGATCGGTGCTGGGACCACAAATGTTTACAATATACATAGATGACCTGGAAGAGGGGACAGAGTGTAGTGTAACAAAATTTGCAGATGACACAAAGATTAGTGGGAAAGCGGGTTGTGTAGAGGACACAGAGAGGCTGCAAAGAGATTTAGATAGGTTAAGCGAATGGGCTAAGGTTTGGCAGATGGAATACAATGTCAGAAAATGTGAGGTCATCCACCTTGGGAAAAAAAACAGTAAAAGGGAATATTATTTGAATGGGGAGAAATTACAACATGCTGCGGTGCAGAGGGACCTGGGGGTCCTTGTGTATGAAACTCTTTTGAGTTCAGGTGCAGCAGGTAATCAGGAAGGCGAATGGAATGTTGGCCTTCATTGCGAGAGGGATGGAGTACAAAAGCAGGGAGGTCCTGCTGCAACTGTATAGGGTATTGGTGAGGCTGCACCTGGAGTACTGCGTGCAGTTTTGGTCACCTTACTTAAGGAAGGATATACTAGCTTTGGAGGGGGTGCAAAGACGATTCACTAGGCTGATTCCGGAGATGAGGGGGTTACCTTACGATGATAGATTGAGTAGACTGGGTCTTTACTCCTTGGAGTTCAGAAGGATGAGGGGTGATCTTATAGAAACATTTAAAATAATGAAAGGGATAGACAAGATAGAGGCAGAGAGTTTGTTTCCACTGGTCAGGGAGACTAGAACTAGGGGGCACAGCCTCAAAATACGGGGGAGCCAATTTAAAACCGATTTGAGAAGGAATTTCTTCTCCCAGAGGGTTGTGAATCTGTGGAATTCTCTGCCCAAGGAAGCAGTTGAGGCTAGCTCATTGAATGTACTCAAATCACAGATAGATAGATTTTTAACCAATAAGGGAATTAAGGGTTATGGGGAGCGGGCGGGTAAGTGGAGCTGAGTCCACGGCCAGATCAGCCATGATCTTATTGAATGGCGGAGCAGGCTCGAGGGGCTAGATGGCCTAATCCTGTTCCTAATTCTTATGTTCTTATGTTCCCTGCCCGCTCCCCATAACCCCTTATCCCCTTATCGGTTAAGAAACTGTCTATTTCTGTCTTAAATATATTCAATGTCCCAGCTTCCACAGCTCTCTGAGGCAGCGAATTCCACAGATTTACAACCTCAGAAGAAATTTCTCCTCATCTCAGTTTTAAATGGGCGGCCCCTTATTCTAAGATTATGCCCTCTAGTTCTAGTCTCCCCCATCAGTGGAAACATCCTCTCTGCATCCACCTTGTCAAGCCCCCTCATAATCTTATATGTTTCGATAAGATCACCTCCCATTCTTCTGAATTCGAAAGAGTAGAGGCCCAAAACTACTCAACCTTTCCTCATAAGTCAACCCCCTCATCCCCGGAATCAACCAAGTGAACCTTCTCTGAACTGCCTCCAAAGCAAGTATATCCTTTCGTAAATATGGAAACCAAAACTGCACACAGTACTCCAGGTGTGGCCTCACCAATGCCCTGTATAACTGTAGCAAGACGTCCCTGCTTTTATACTCCATCCCCCTTTGCAATAAAGGCCAAGATTCCTTTTGTCTCTTAAATCAGTCTTGCCTTCCACCCAGACCCCACTGGGCCCCAAGCTGTGGAACTCCCTCCCTAAACCTCTCTATCCTCCTTCAAGATGCTCCTTAAAACCGACCTCTTTGACCCAGCTTTCGGTCACCTGCGCTCACTTCTACTTATGCAACTTGGTGTCAGATTTTTTCGTCTGGTAAGGCACTGTATAAATACAAGTTGTTGTTGTTGTTGGATCAATGCGAGTCTGAGTTTCCGACACTCGAGCGAGTGCTGGAGGGAGCAACACTCACGTATTTCTCCAGGTAAAGTGTAGGATTGTCCATCAAGGCTTTCACCATCCGCATCAGGTAGATTAGGAGGGCCAGGTTATTCTGCACCACGTTCACACGGACCTGGGACACACAAGGAGGAGAATACTAAGGCACAGAAAGATCCCGGTCACCCGCTGCCCTAAACATCAGTCAATCGTAGGGACTGGGAGGGGCCAGTGAGCCTCCCAATCTGCTCCTTACCGTTGCCGAATTCCTAACACAACGGTATACTTTCAAAGCGTTTTACTGCTATTTTTCCTCGAGCGTCTTAACAGCCATTTTGGAGGGAGGGAGGCCACAGTGAAAAAGGGATGACAAAACAG
Source organism: Pristiophorus japonicus (assembly GCF_044704955.1). Taxonomy (NCBI): domain Eukaryota; kingdom Metazoa; phylum Chordata; class Chondrichthyes; family Pristiophoridae; genus Pristiophorus; species Pristiophorus japonicus. The sequence goes on along the minus strand of NW_027252966.1, from coordinate 469,587 downwards.
TGCAGCACGGGAGGCCATTCGGTCCATCGATGTCTGCACCGGCTCTTTCGAAGAACAATCCTGTCAGTCCAATCCCCTCCCGCTCTTTGCCCATATCCCTGCCTTTTTTTCCTCCTTCAGGTATTTATCCAACTCCCTTTTGAAAGCCACGATTGAGTCTGCCTCCATCACCCTCTCAGGCCGTGCATTCCAGATCCTAACCACTCGCTGCGTAAAAACGTTTTCCCTCGTGTCGCCTTTGGTTCTTCTGCCAATCGCCTTAAATCTGTGTCCCTCTGGTTCCCGACCCTTCCACCAATGGGAACAGTTTCTCTCGATCTCCTCTGTCCAGACCCCTCATGATTTTGAGCACCTCGATCAAATCTCCTCGCAACCTTCTCTGCTCCGAGGAGAACAACCCCAGCTTCTCCAGTCTATCCCCGTAACTGAAGTCCCTCATCCCTGGAACCATTCTCGTCAATCTTTTCTGAGGCCTTCACATCCTTCCTAAAGTGCGGGGCCCAGAATTGGACACAATACTCCAGCTGGGGCCAAACCGGTGATTTACCTGGGTTTAGCATAACTTTTGTACTCTGTGCCTCTATTTATAAAGCTCAGGATCTCGTACGCTTTATTAACTGCTTTGTTAACCTGACCTGCCACCTGCAAAGATTTGTTCACAAACACCCCCAGGGTGTCGCTTCTTGCACCCCCTTTAAAAGTGCAGCACTCAGAATGTATTCTCGCTCTTCAATCTTCCGAGGAATATAGGAACAGGACAACGCCATTCAACCTGTTCCGCCATTCAATGAGATCAGGGCTGATCTGTGACCTAACTCCATCACCCGCCTTTGCCCCATATCCCTCAATACCTCTGGTTAACAACATTTTAAATCTGAGATTGATAGAGTCAACAATTGACCCAGCACCAATTGCCGTTTGCGGAGAGAGTTCCAAACTTCTACCATCCTTTGCGAGCATCACCTCGACTAAAGTGTTCAAAATTACGAGGGGTTTTGGTAAGTGTGATTTGGTTGGTCTTTCTATCGAGTTATGTACAGCGTTATATTGGGAGCTATTATATTTTCATTGTACTTTGTTCTTAAATTGTTCTCCCTAGAGCAGAGAAAGTCACGGGGAGATTTAATAGAGGTGAAACCCCTCGAGTTCAAAATTCTCATCCTTATTTTCAAATCCCTCCATGGCCCTCGCCCCTCCCTATCTCTGTAATCCCCTCCAGCCCCACAACCCCCCGAGATCTCTGCGCTCCTCTAATTCTGCCCTCCTGACCATCCCTGATTATAATCGCTCCACCATCGGTGGCCGTGCCTTCTGTTGCCTGGGCCCCAAGCTCTGGAACTCCCTCCCTAAACCTCTCCGCCTCTCTCTCCTCCTTCAAGACGCTCCTTAAAACCCAACTCTGAACAAGCTTTTGGTCACCTGCGCTAATTTATACTTATAGAAACATAGAAAATAGGTGCAGGAGTAGGCCATTTGGCCCTTCTAGCCTGCACCGCCATTCAATGAGTTCATGGCTGAACATGCAACTTCAGTACCCCATTCCTGCTTTCTCGCCATACCCCTTGATTCCCCCCAGTAGTAAGGACTTCATCTAACTCCTTTTTGAATATATTTAGTGAATTGGCCTCAACAACTTTCTGTGGTAGAGAATTCCACAGGTTCACCACTCTCTGGGTGAAGAAGTTTCTCCTCATCTCGGTCCTAAATGGCTTACCCCTTATCCTTAGACTGTGACCCCTGGTTCTGGACTTCCCCAACATTGGGAACATTCTTCCTGCATCTAACCTGTCTAAACCCGTCAGAATTTTAAACGTTTCTATGAGGTTCCCTCTCATTCTTCTGAACTCCAGTGAATACAAGCCCAGTTGATCCAGTCTTTCTTGATATGTCAGTCCCGCCATCCCGGGAATCAGTCTGGTGAACCTTCGCTGCACTCCCTCAATAGCAAGAATGTCCTTCCTCAAGTTAGGAGACCAAAACTGTACACAATACTCCAGGTGTGGCCTCACCAAGGCCCTGTACAACTGTAGTAACACCTCCCTGCCCCTGTACTCAAATCCCCTCGCTATGAAGGCCAACATGCCATTTTCTTTCTTCACCGCCTGCTGTACCTGCATGCCAACCTTCAATGACTGATGTACCATGACACCCAGGTCTCGTTGCACCTCCCCTTTTCCTAATCTGTCACCATTCAGATAATAGTCTGTCTCTCTGTTTCAAATTTTCCATTTCACAACACTCCTGTGAAACACTTTGGGATATTTCACTATGTTAAAGGTGCTATATAAATATAGGGTGTTGTTGTGAGTTCCACAGTCTCACCGCTCTCTGGGTAAAGAAGTTGCTCCTGAATTCCCCGTTGGATTTATCAGTGACCATCCTATATTGATGGCCCCTAGTTCTAGTCTCACTCGCTACTGGAAACATTTTCTCTACGTCTATCCTATCGAACCCTTTCATAATTTTAAAGGCCTCAATCAGCTCGCCCCTCACTCAGCCTTCTCTTCTCTAAAGAACCCCAGCCTGTCCAGTCTTTCCTGATAGGATAGCCTATAGTAAGCAGAGCAGTTTCTACCCAAAATAAAGGGAGTGCTCAACGACACTGTAACCATCAACTTTTGAAACGGACGTGAATGCAATTGGCTAATGGTGGCCTGTTTATTGGCCACATCATCGACTGCCCCCTTAAAGGTGGATGATGTATCAGTAAAAGTGACCATGAAGCTGTCGAATTGTCGCAAAAACCCCACTGGTTCACTGATGTCCCTTTGGGGAAAGAAACCTGCCGCCCTTACCCGGTCTGGGCCTATACGTGACTCCAGTCCTACACCAACCTGGTTGACTCTGAGCTGCCCTCAGAGTGGCCTGGCGAGCCACCTGGTTCTATCGAAGCCACTACCAGCGGTTCAAGAAGGTGGCTCACCACCATTTTCTCGGGCCGACTAGAGGTGGGCAATAAATTCCAGCCTTGCCAGCGATGCCAACATCCCGTGAGAAAAAGATCTCGATCAGATCACCAACCCCTCAGTCTGCTTGTTATATACGGGGCTAAAGTTGTACTGGGCGATTCGGATACACTGGAGCCTGTACAGGGAGAACAATAGTCTGGATCTTACCCCTTCCGATATGAAGGTGCTGAATCTGGGCAGCATTTGGTACAAGCCTGGGTCCGTGGCTATGCTCTGCAGCGCCTCCTGTTGGAAATAATGAGCAAAGCGGTCACCCTTGAGATTATGGCAAAAACAGAACAGACTTGTTTGTAAAACACAACATCGTTCTAATAAATGAAGAGATCTTACTGCTCTCTTGGCTTCACAGGATCCCACGCAGGCCTCGGTGATCTCCTTGTAATACAGCTGCTGCTCCACCGACAGTTCGTGCGTGGTCCGAGGCTTCAGTTTCATCACACCACCATCCAGCAGCGACTTCTTCTTATCTTTACCTGCGGAGGGGACAAACACTTAATACAGAGCACACACTATACACTACCTTTTGCCGGAGAGGGAGGGGGGGGCGCGGAGAGAGGGAGGGAGGGAGGGGGCGGAGAGAGGGAGGGAGGGAGGGGGCGGAGAGAGGGAGGGAGGGAGGGGGCGGAGAAGGGAGGGGGCGGAGGGAGGGAGGGGGCGGAGAGAGGGAGGGAGGGAGGGGGCGGAGAGAGGGAGGGAGGGAGGGGGGGGCGGAGAGAGGGAGGGAGGGAGGGGG